>NW_005871256.1:1184017-1233523 GCF_000147115.1 Myotis lucifugus
ACTTTGCCCTCTGCTTCGCACATGTACATTCATTCCGATGTAATTCAACATCTGTTGTGTGTCAGTCACCACGCTAGAAGATGGAGATACAGAGAAAAATAAAATATTTGAATGAGCATGCTTTAACCTGAAGATAAAGCATAGTAGTATGGTTGGAAGAACATTCCAGCCAAAAGGAGAGCAGGTACCTGTTCAGAATGGGTGGTCAGATCATTTGTCCTGATAAGAACACAGTTGGAGAGGAGGTCCTGGGTCTTGCTGGTGAAGGAATGAAGACTGCATCTTATTATAGATGCACTATACTAATACATGGAACAGTTAGAAAGCTCTAAGGCATGGTAGATGATTGACAGGAATGATGTATGAGAGGCAGTTAGAACAGTGAGTCAAATTTGCAGCAGAGCAGGTACAAGGCCTGCATTTGGTTATTGGACACAGAAATGGAGGGGGGGGGTGATATTTTCAAGGCAGGATGTTCTTTGTCCCCTAAGTAACAGGACCCTAAGTCCTCAAACTTCAGGGCAGAACTGACTGTGGGGAACTCCTCCATGTCTCCCTCTCGCTTTCACAGACAACTCTGCTGGCGCCCTCTCTCCTCCCCGTCACCAGCCCCCGCCTCCTTTCTCAGGAAGCTTGGGTCTCCCCGGGAGCAGGTCTGCCCTAGGGGGAAGCCTCTGCTCTGTGCCTTGCTGCTCAGCGGCTGACATTCAGGCGGACGGAAGAGGGGTTCGGCGTCCCCCCACCCACCCACCCCACATGCACACGTGCTAGCCCAGGCAGGTGGGAGCGCTTCCGCGGAAGAGTCCAAAAAGAGGGAGGAGAGGCGTGCCAGAATCTCGGTCCGGTCCGGGCTCCAGGTCGGCCACAGAGGAGCTGCAGCCTCCAACAGGTTCGTAGAACGCGCGCTCGCTCTCTGTTGCTGAGCCGCCACCTCCTCCGCCCGAGAGACCCTAGTCACAGGCCCGCGCCGCAGAGCTCCCTGCCGGCAGCGGCTTCCTCTCCTCGGCTCTCCTTCCCTCTCCCGTAGCTCTCACCGCCGCCGGCTCTTCCGGGCAAGGCGGGGAGCGCCGGGGCTCAGCACCACCTCGGGGGCAGTTCCGTGCACTGTGGGGGTGCTCGCCCCGGCACTGGGCAGACAGCAGCCGCCCCGCCCGCGGGTTCAGCACCAGGGCCGCGGAGGATATCAGGCTCCGCTCCTCGTCAGCTCGGCGCATCAGCACCGCGGCGGTGGACAGCTCCCGCCAGCCCCAAACAAAGCCGAGGGGCGGGGGCCTCCGCGCTCCATGGGGGTGGGTGTTTGCATCGCTAGGGGATTTCCGCCCCCCCACCCCCCAGCAGTGTCAGGGGCCAGCTGAGGAGGGGGGCCTAGTCGCGATCGCTCTTCGTTCTACAGTTCGCCAAGGCCTGGCAGTACAATGGCGGGTTCCAGCTGGAAGTCAGGAAAAGGGTGGGAGGAGAGATAGGTACAGACGGTCCTGAGCTCCAGCTGGGTGAGCTGGGGAAGGAGGATGCCACCCCCTCTTCTATCCCAAGCTCCTACCTCCACTCTAGCTCAAGACCATGGACTTCCTTCCAGGAGCCTAACACCGATGCCCCAGGCTGGCAGCTGCAATCACTGACTCCGGGTGCCCCCAGAACATCCCTAGAAAGTATGAGGCTGAGTTTCCGTGGGGGAGGGGGACCAAGAAACCACGGAGAAGCCTCACAAATGGGGCAGCTACATGCTCTTCTTCCCTCCTGCCCAGGCTTCCTCTCCATACCTCCCGAGTGAAGCCACAAGGAAGAGAGGTGAGGGGAGCAGGCAGCAGGTTGTGAATAGGTTTGGCTCTGGGAGGTTGCAATTAGCAAGAAAAGAGGTTGAAGAAGTATGAGAAGCTGAGAGGTTCCCAAATAGAAAAGCCAGTTCAGCGGCAGAAAACCCAATGTGAAAGTGGAAACCTTTTCCCTGTGAGCTGAGGCTGGGAGGTCCCTTGGATCATGTGATCCTTTCGCTCACTGCTGGTCTCACTGGGAGACCCCGCTTAGGGGGCAGAAGGGATTTGCCCAAGGTCAGGCAGCAATTTAGTAGCAGAACTGGGCCTAAAGCCCAGGCTCCCCAAATCCTGGGTCTGTTGTATAACATTCATACAGAAGCCTTTTAAAATCCGAGATGCAGGGAGAAGAGCTGAGTGGTTGTTTTTTTGTTTTGTTTTGTTTTTCTTTAAAATCCACCTTAATTCCATCTGCAAATATAGTTCCTTTTAATCGTCTTGAGCAAGCAACATTACAAATATTCCTCATTTGTGCTGCCTAGCTGCGTCAGTCTATGGAAGGCTGAAACCAAAGTGGTGTGGGGCAGCTACAGACTGATGTCCATCTCTCCTTTCCACTGAGATGCCAGGCAGAGGACAGCCCTGAGCTCAAGAGTTCCCATTCTTGAATTCAAAAAGCCCATCACCATTGCCATCTTTATGAGCAAGTTTTAAGACCACAGCCTTAATATTTTATTGGTTTCTCTGGATCTCAGATTTTCAAACTTTTAAGGACAGGTCTGCTCGTGGGTCCTTAAGCAAGGCCACCTTAGTGACAAGAGGGTAAGAAGTAAGTAGAAGACGTGAGAATCAAATACAGGTCTGTCTCCAGGCAGAAATGACGGCCGCACATACAATTTAACATTTCCTAGTAGCCACACTTTTAAAAATGTAAAAAGAAACTGGTGAAATTGATTTTCATAACGCTTTCTTTAATGCCACACGTCCAAAAAATATGAAATGTCGTCAATGAGGTAGCTCACATTATTTTGTTCTTACCAAGATCTCAGAAATCCGTGTGTACTTCGCAGTTACAGCACTTCTTCCAAAGACTAGCCTCCCTCCCAGCGCGCAAAAGCCCCAGGTGGTAGGTAAATGGCTTTCATATTGGATGACGCAGGTTTGGACTCTGTATTTTTCCCACTGAGCCATCAGTCCTGGAACGCTAGCCCCACTGGATGTTCTGGGGGTGGGGGAACATCCTTTGTTGAATTTCACTGTATATTTAAAGACTTTAAAACGTTAACTTCACCATACGTATTTGACTCCTTCCGGCCCCAGAGCTGAGTGGTTTTTATTCTGAGTCCAAATCTCAGCTCTGTCACTGGCACGTGACCTTTGGCAAGTACCCTTCTGAGAAGACAAGTTAATGGTCCCACTTATGAGGGTTTAATGAAAAGCCTGCATGAGATTAGGATGGAGCCTGGCACATAGTAAATGCTCAAAAAACATGGTAGCTACCATTCCTGTTATTATTCCCTTGGTAAACATGCTCTGTGTTGGGGCACTGGCTGTGCAGTAGGGAGACAGGGAAGTGTCCTGAAGAGGACACAGACCAGCTGAGGAAGCCAAAAAGAAAACAGCTGCTCTGTGGTAAGTGCTTTAATCGAGGATACCAGGCTGTGGGCTCTCCCGTGCAGGAGCAATGAACTGTGGGGGAAAAGAAAAGGACCTCAGACAGATGGGACTGTGTGGAGAGGCCTAAAGGCATGAAATCACAGCCACCAGGGTGATGTCACTGTGCCAGAGGGGCCTCGAGATGGGAACTGTGAAATGGGAATGGACAGAAAGGCTGGAGCCAGTCTCCAAAGGGCCTTTTGTGATGAAATATTTCAAACATGTTTTTTTAAATAGAAAGAATAGTATAAGAAAGCCCCACTTATCTATCATCCAGCTTCAGCAATTGGCTAATTTTGTTTCATCCATACCCACACCCAGTTTCATCATACACACAGAGAGACTTATTTTAAAGCAAACACAAGACATCACATCATTCAGTGCAGAAGGATTTTTAACATCAACAACAACCTTTGCCATTCGAATGTTGTTGTTCCACTAACTCGAATCATGACTTTCCCTCCTTGATCTGTTCTGAACATTCCTGTTTTTTAGCAGAAAGTTTTGAGAGAGGCCACATTATGGAGATGAACCACGTGCATTAGAGAAACTATTTCAGAAAAAAAAGGGGGGGTGTACATCAACCCTCAACAGGTGTGACCAAGCCAAAATTGTTTATCTTTCCTATCTACACCATGGCAGAGGACAGTAACTATTTGCAAGCTGACCAAAAGACAAATTGAGCCCCATAAAACAAAAGTGAGAGCTTCCCTTTCAAAGTAATCTGAGCCATAAGCTCATAAGAATAGAAGGCCTGAAGGGGAGTGTGTGGACCAGGAGTCAGGCTGCCCGGGTTCAAACCCAGCCATGCCACTTAGCAGCTGTGTGAACATAGGCAAGTTCCTGACCTCTCTGTGTTTCAATGTCCTCATCTTTAAAGTGGAGATTATGAGAATCACAATACTACTTATTTCAAGGGGTTCCTGTGACAATTAAACAAGTTAAAATTCTATGTATAGCGCCAGGTGGGTACTTGAAATATTGGGAGGGTCACTTTGTAAAGTATATGATTGTCTAACCACTATGCTGTATACCTGAAACTAATACAAATTTATATTTAATGTTTTAAAAAAGTTAAAATTTGTGAAGCACTTGGTGCCTAGCATTTAGAACGTGACATATTGGTTAAATAAAAATGAGTGAAAGGGGGTAGGGAAGCAGAGAACGTGTGCTGTAAAAAGTCAACTAGTTGACTAGAGCTGGACTCTGAGGGGTGAAGATCAAGCCCAAATGCCCATCTTGTTCTTTAAGCAATGAGGGGCCATCAAAGGCTTTTAAGCAGGGGGATTAGGAAGGAGAGGAAGTTAAAACCCAAAGACCCAGAGAGGAAAAGGGGCCTATCCACAGTCACATAGACAGTCACTGTCAGGTCACTGACATCTGTCCCCCCTACTGATCCAATATTGCAGGGGGCAAGGGCAGAATATAGTTTGTCCCCTCACTGCATCCTCAGGGTTAAAGGAATACCTAGGATATTCTCAGTAAATATTTGTGGAATACATTGCTGAATTGATGACCAGAGAGAGCAGGAAAAGTAAAAAACCTTGAATCCTCAAGAAAATCCATGCATTTTGGACAGTGGTGAAACCTCTCTCAGGAAAATAAATCAAACCCCTAAAGATGGTGCCTTGGGGGGCTCAAGTCCTTCTGAACCCCAGCTTCTGTGACAAATGCCACTGCCACTCACACTCCCCCTGACACCCCCTCAAGTTGCAACAAGCATTGCTGCACAGGGTTCAGAAGTTAATCTTGGTAAAATGCCTGAAAGATGAAAACTATTCCCCAGACATTCAGTGTAGTAATTGCCAACGCAGAGAAAATCTATCTCCACATTTGCAAGAGGCAGGCCTTTGTGTGGCACAAAAACCAGCCATTAGAATTCCTGTCTTTGACTCGTCAGGAAGCTGGGACAGCCACGTGGGCAAGTAGGGTCTTGCAGTTCAACCAGCAGATGGAAGGAGACTCAGAGAAAGTCAGAGCCAGCTCCCAGGGTGCTGAATGCCCGCTTGGAGCAGGGCATGGAGCCAGGTGCTCGTCCAAACTGCAGAGAACGCCAGCCCTGGCACTCCTGGCTGGGTGGTCTTGGGGGAGTCCCACCACTTCTCTGAACTTCAAGTTCATCATCTATCAAATGGGGATAGCACTGCCGTCGCCCCTGGGCCATTTTGCTGTTGACTCTGGCAGCGTGGGGTTAGGGTTGTCATCCCATTTCACAAATGTGGAAATTGAAGCCCCAAGAATGGCTCATTCATTTCTCAACACTCACTGAGCACCTCTGATGGGCCAGTGACTATTTTAGGAGCTGGAGAGAAAATGAATAATAAGAAAGGGTCTGTGTTCTTACTGAGCTCACTTTCTAATGGGGAGAGAGAAAATAGTGAGTGAACAAATAATTTCACCAAGTTATATAAGTGCTAGGAATGAACTAAAAGAGGGGTGAGCTAAGGAAAGTGGTGACTGTTCACCTAAGGCAGGAAGGGGAAACTTGAAGAGGCATTGAAGCTGACATCTGGATGGGAAGAAGCAGCTAGCTATGGGACAAGTGTCCGGGCAGAAAATACAAAGGTCCTGGGGTAGAAGGAAGCTGACAGGGTGCAAGATAGAAACTAAGTGAGTGAGAGAGAGAGGGTGGTAGAGATGGGGGTTGGAGGTTAACAGGGGCCAGAACAGGAAAGCCTTGAGGACTGGGGGAAGCAGAGGCTGGCATAATCTAAACGGTGGTTGAGTCATTCCCTTGTCACCCCACTGGTAAGGGGCTTGAGAGGCAAAGCCCAGGTCAGAGTGAATGCCTGAACCCCCCCTCCCCCTTCAGGCCCACAGCCCCTGCTGCCATCTCTAGAGTAGGTCAGCCAAAGGGCAAACAAAGTAATGGGTTCCCCTGCTGGGAAGTAAATCCATGGGCTGGCTGGCTGTCAGGTGGGCACCACAGTGCAGGCAGCATCCTGATGCCATGAGGCAGGAGGGGGAGGGAAAAGACACAGGGCCGGCTGTGGCTGGCTGGGGTGAGGTAGGGAAGAGGCACCTGCCTCAGGTACAAAATGCTAAAAACTCAGTCATCAAGGTAAACATCTGGTGCAATTAAAACAAGATTAATGTAAAATATCCATGATGGATAAAATATCAAAATTTTCAAATAAAGCCAGGATTCTAAAAAAACTAGGTTGAGGGTGAGGCAAATGGAATGAGTCATACATACACAGGATCTAATCCTGGGAGCCAGGATTGGAGCTGGTCTGCTCAGGATGAACTGAAAGTAAGATAGGATTCCTAGTAGGGGCCTCAGAGATCACTGCTCGCCTCGGCCATGGAGTCAAGACCTGAGCAGGGACCACACAGCCAGGAGCTGATGCTTGGCCTGCTGCCCCAGACACTGTTAATGTCAAGTTAGAAGAATAATTAAGTGAGCGAGAGAGAGGGTGGTAGAGATGAGGGCAGAGAGGTTGACAGGGGCGTACGTTTGAACTGACGCCTTATACTAGTAATGCTGTGGGACCCTGAGTAAGGTGTATTGCCTTTCCAGCCTCAGTTTCCCATCTGTGACCCTGGGGCTAATAAGACCAAGACTTCAGGATTCAATAAGATGCTATTTTAAATCCTCTAGCACCTAGCTATTCAAAGTGTGGTCCACAGGCCAGCACCATCAGCATCTCCTGAGAGCTTATTAGAAATGCAGAACCTCAGCTGCACCCCAGACCCTCAATCAAAATCTTCATTGTAAGGACACTCTTGGCATGCATGTGAAAGTCTAAGGCGCTGACCAATCCGTGCAACATAGAGGAAGGATGCTTGACAAATGGCAGTGCCTCTGCCTACCTAATGCTGAGTTAGATCCTGACTTCAGGCAAGAGGAAAACCCAAGAGGGAAAGAAGATCCTGAGATGGCCACCTCACAATGGTTATGTTTTGCAGCCAGAGAGCCTGGCTGAGCTCCTTCTACACATAACCATATAGGCCCTCTATTTGTTCATCTGGAAAATGGGAATAATAATAGCAAGTGCCTTATATGGTTGTTGTGAAGATAAAATGAAATAATATGAGTAAGACCCTCAGCACAATGCTTGGCATACACTAAGAGTTCAATAATACACGCTGTTGTTGCTGGTGGGGTGAGGGTGGAAGGGAGTTCAATAAATCATTACTGAGCACAGCTAACAACAGTATAGCTCTGTGTCACTTATAAAGCACTTTTGTTTATACCACTTCAACTGATTCTCATAACACTTTGGGTGAGACAGCATGAGATATATTCATTTCACAGAGGGAAAAATTCAGGCTCAGAGAGGTGAAGTGACTTGTCCAAGTAAACCAGGATTTAAAAACCTGGAGTCAGACACTAAAATTCGTGCCAACAATAGAGCATCCAAGCAATAACCATGGAAAAGATAAAAAATAGGAAAATAGTTGACTCTAGAGGTGGTGTTATCCCGCCTCCTTATTTTACAGAAGGGAAAACTGAGGTCCCGGGAGGGGAAGAGACTAGTCCAAGGTCACTCAGACAGACCATCCCCCTGAGGTCAGAATTCAGCTTTAAAGGCTCTCAGTCCAGAGTCTTGTCCAGTGGCCAGACCCACCTCCCTCATCTGTTTGGCCAGCCTCCGCCTGCTGAGCCCAGGGGTACAGCCTACAGCCGGCCAGGGCTGGTTCCCTGGGCACGCCTGGTGGACACAAGGCATTCCAGCTCCACCTTCCCTTGCAGCCCAATCAGATCATGAGTGTGCAGAAGCCCGTGTTGCCAAGGTGAGGGCTGCAAGGTTGCTAGGACACAGTTTGGGAGCAATCAGGTGGCAAAAGAGGCCATGGCTAGAGCTAGAGCTGGGGCTGGGGCTCGGGCAGAGACCAGACTTGCCACTGTGATCTTCTCAGGAGCTGGAGGAGGACCTCCAACTCCACATGGTGGGTCAACCAATGGGAGGGTTGGTGCTCACAGACCCAGCATCTCCACACTTCACGCACCACCCCAGCCTGGAAGCTGAGTCCATTCTCTCGCTACCCCACCGCTCAGCAAGCACAAGTCCTGCTGCCTGCTTCTCCCATGCTGCCACCCCCACTCCTGCCCCCAGAAGGAGCACTCCAGAGCACTAAGCAAGAATCCTGTTAAAAGCTCACGCCCCACCAAGGCTCCTCATAACTGGCCCCAACAACCTCTGAGCCTCCTCCTTCTCCCCAAGGCCAAACCAAATTCCTCCGAGTGCCTGGGAAGACTGGGCTTCCTCCATGTCTCTGTAGATGCTGTTCCTTCTGTTTGGAATGCCCTTCCGGCTCCACTGTCCTCCAAGCATCCGCTTCCCAGGGAAGCCCTGCCCACGGCCTCCTTGCAGTGCGGCACCACTGACAAGCCTGCATTTGCGTGGATGCCACACTGTGTTTTAACTGTCCATTTTCCTGTTGTGTCCCCATTAGGCTGTGAGCTCTTTATGCCTCACGCCTAGAGTAAGACCAGGTTCCAGGTGTGCAAGATCAAGACTGCTCTGAGCCTCCATGCTCTCCTCTGTGAGATGGGGATTATGGCCTTGGCCTTGCAGGCTAATGCGAGTATTAGAGGCTGTGGATGTAAAGGGCTTGGCACATGGCCGATACGTGACAAGTGCTGCCGCTGCCCTGTGGTTTATGTTGACACTACTAGCGCCCCACACGAGTGCTCGGTAATAAACGAGCACTGACTGTCCTCCTCACCTGTGAGAATAATAGCTGTTGTCTGAAAGGGGTCTGTGGACAGTAAAAACCCATTCAAGTATAAGTCATAACAATTCTGATCGTTAATACTCGATTCTCACAAGCCTCCAGACCTGAAGCATCCTGACATGCTTTCTGCCCACCCTGCATTCGCTGAACAATATGTATTTAATACCAACTGTGTGCCAGGCAATGTGCAGGCTGCTTGGGACTCAGCAGGAGGTAGACATTAAACACGTAATGTCTTTCCGCCTTTCTTTCCTCGCCTTCTTAAAGGTCAGCCGCAGGACCCTGCACGCAGGTGGCCCTGCCTGAGGCCTGGAGGCACCTCTGTTCCCCAGTGTCCACTCCTTGGGCAGTCAGCAGGCTCTGCCCACATATACTCTTTCCCCACTTCCCCACCTTGCTGGCCAGAAAACAGTAACATCTGCCCTGTTTGCAATCCAGTAGCTAGTTTTAAATTCAAATATTGTCAGCTCCCTGACGGCAGGGAACAGGCCTGCCCTTTTCACTGTGGAGTCACCAGCATTTAGAACGTGGCTGGGCCCAGTCGTTCAGCCACTCATTACTTATTCATTCATGCTCTCTGCAGATAATTATCAAGTCCTGCTAAGTGCCAGGCTCTGGGGAACCAGTGGGGCCCTGCCTCACCGCGCTCCTCTCCTAGCAGTGGATGGGGCTGGAGGAGATTGGGTTAGGAAGTAATAGTACTGTGGAATAGCTGAGACCCAGGGGTCATGGTTTCGTTTTTTTCCTTTTCTTTCTTTTTTTGTTTTTTGGTGTGGTTTTTTGTTGTTGTTGTTGTTGTTGTTGTTTTGTGTTTTTGTTGTGTGTTTTTGAGACTCAGGGGTTAGATGTGGGATGACCCAGGGTGCTCCTGGAAGGCTGCCGGCAACGTAAATGGCCCTGGGTCGGCTGATCTGCTGGAACCCCTGCTTCCTGGACTGCCTCTGTGGTCTGGGCCAAGTCCTCTGTCCCAACCTCTGTCGACCAGACAAGAATCTCCACTTCCTTAGGGCACAATGAGCAGGGCTGTATGGAAGGAAGGGGAAACCATCGAGGAGGCAGTGACAGGCTATACTCGGGCCCCCAAGCACACATCTCAGGCCCCTGCACTGGCCAGAGCCTTGGTGCCCACCCAAGAAACGCTCTGACTGCAAAGGGTGGAAAGATCGGGGAGTGAGGGCCCTGCTCGGCTCCCCGCTCACCCTGTGGGAAACTGAGCAGACATTTCCCCTCTCCGACCTGCGTCCTCATCTGAGGACAGAGTGGGACAGGGTCCTCACCAGCCCTAACGATGCTGCGAAGGCACACTCGTCAGGCACTGTGCAGTCAGCAGGTCGCACTGGGTACCCGCTCTGTGCCAGGCCTTGTGCAAGGCTGTGGAAACAGTATGTAAGTCCCAATCCGTGCCTTTTGGGGAATGCTAGGCGCCTCCTAGAAAAATGCAGAGGACGGTAACTAAAATGTGAGGGCTACAACTTGGTAGACATCCTCACAAACATTATCTGTTCACCAACAACAACAATAACGTGCACTTACATGGCACCTAATGTATGAGACTGGTGCTATCAGTAGCCCCATTTCACACACAAGGAAACTGAGGATCCCAGAGATGTAATAGATTTCCATCAAGCCATAATTCCAACCCAGATATAGCTGACAATAAATTACATCCATTGTCACCAGTCAGAAATCACATTTAAGCCAGAAAGCAATGCTGTCAGTGGTATAATATAAGCACTGCTGAACCACTGACCAACATGGACAACTGTTGTCAGGAAGCAGGTGAGGTGGGGCCAGGGGAATGCCCGGCAGGTCCGCATCCTGCCCAGCCCCTTGCTGGAACCGACAGTATCAGTGGTGGCCTCAGGAGAGGCAAGGGCATACCTTTGGTGGGTCTGGGGTTCAGTGCCATTCAGAAAGCCAGCTTCCCAGAAGCTCTCTCCATCACCCGCAACACCCTCTCTCCTCCCCCAGGAAGCTGTGTGTCCCTGGCATGCTATCTGTTCTGCTCACTGACTGAAGGTCCCTGTATCCCAGCTCGGCCAAGAAGCAAAGGAAAGGGAACTTGCAGAGCCACCCCATGGGTGGTGCCCAGTGCCCCCCACTCTTGGTACAGGGGTCATGATGATGTTTCCTCTCCACAATCACCAAGAACACTCCTAAGTAGGAATGAGATGGATCAACTGGACAGTGTGGTGGGATAGCGTTAGTGTGCATTTTTTAGAGCTGTTTGCAACCAAGAAGCACTTCCTTGTGTGTTGCCTTATTCAGTGATGCTCCCCCCAAAAACCTTAGGTGGCTTTACTATTCCCCGGTTCAGAGATGGGAAACAGACGCTCAGAGAAGGGAAAGGACTTGCCCAAAGACATCTAGCTGGTAGTTCACTAAGCCTGAATTTAGACTTACTTTTTCTTGTCTGTATCCGCAAGCGGCCTCTGCACCTTGCAGGTGCTTGGTCCATGCTCGATGAGTGAATGAGTGAATTCATGAACTGCCCCAGATCAACAGCAGCACACAACAGTGCTGGAACCTGGCTCTCCTGTCACTCCCAGTTCCTATGCAATTTCTGCTAAACTATGGCTCAACACTCCCCCCACCACACACACACCCACTCCAGGATCTCAAGCATCTGTGTGTGGTGTCCGTCACCCCCTCCAGCTGCGGACAGAGGATGAAGGTGGAGCAGGCAGCCTCAGCCCCACTTCCAGGGCCCCCAAGCTCAGATCACATCCAGCGTCCCTTCATCCACATCGCCTCTTCTCCACCACCCACAACCAGCAATTCAACGTGCAGAGTTGTAAACTTGTTTCTTTAAATAAACAGTCTTGAGTTTCATACCAGATAGTCTTTTAAGAGGAGGAACGTCTCCAGGGCACCTCATATTTAGCATACAGAGAGCCGCATATTTGCACAGAGTGTGTGTGTGTGGATACAGAGATCGCTCGATCGCTGTAGCTATCGTTGCTCACCCAGATGGGAGCTATTTATGACGCTGAGTCACTCGTAGCTAATGCCACTGAGGGATTCCAGGCTGGGCTCCAAGCCCCAGCATCACAGACCCCATGGCTCCCTGCCCCCTCCTCACTGCTCATGAATGAGGAAGAGTGGTCCCCATCATGGTGCAGGGACAGAAGGGGACATTTTGGCCACGAGAAATGGAGACTTTCTCATCACCAGGTCCTTTTTCAAGTCACTGTTCTCCATCCAAAGCACCACATCCTCATAGATCTAGGGCTTCTAGGCAAATCCCTTCATTGTACAGGAGAGAAAAATGAGACCCAGAGAGGGGAAGAACATGCCTCGTGTCACACAGCAGGTCAGTGACGCTGCTGGTCCCAGAGCTCACATCTTCTGATTGCTGCCTGGGGCGCCTTCCCTTTCCCTGGCCACCTCTTCAGTTTTATCTCCCATGTCCTGCCATGTCACTCCACCGAGGTGCTTCCCGTCCTCTGAAAACTTGGAGATATCACAGAGCACTTCCTTCCTTGGGCTCCTCCAGGAGGGGAGATGAGGCTGGCTTATTTGGGTATCCCCGCCCCCTCCCCATGCTTAATGCATGACCTGCACACACTGAGTGCTCAATGCGTGCACATTGGGTATTATATAAGACCAAACAGTACCAATTCCTGGGGAACACTCGTTCTCCATTTGAACAAGCACCCATTTATTTCCACCCTCTCTTTCTTGTCTCTAAGCCAGTTCTCTAACCATGCAAAAATAGACTCCCTCCCACTCACCACCCACCTCTGCCCAATTCTACAATGAATCAATTTTATTAATAGGCTTTGGGGTAGAAACTTGACAAAGGCTTTTTTGTAAAAGTCACCCTTTATCTCCCAATATAGTTCACTTCTCAAAGAATTCTAATAAACTGGTCAGGTGGGATTTCACCTTATATAAAATATTCATTACTGCCCTCTTTCCCTCCATATAGAATGTGCTTATTTAAGCATTCAGTGATGTCCATCCTGTATTATAAAATCTATTTAATTATTCTAAGAGACAGTGGGATGAGGTGGAAAGAGCACAGGCTTTGAAACTAGGGCTGAGTTAAATTTTAGCCGGCTGCATACTGGTTCTATGTCCACATTGATTGCTGAGAATTAAATGACATAATGTCTGTAAGGTATCTGACACATAGTAAGTGCTCAATGCAGGTTTGTGAATGAATGGATGGATGGAATAAATGAATGAATGACTCAGGACCCATATGGGTGAGGCACCAACTGACTCCGCAGTCTGAAGTCTTGAAGTCACACAACCCCGGGAGGGTAGTTTGAGAAGTCTTGGGGAATGGACCCCAGGAATTAGGCTGTTGGTGGGGCTATCTCCAGGCTAGAGAAGATATTTCTTTCTCCGGCCCCTTGTGCAAGGAGTTCCTCAGCTCAAGGAAAAGTTTGAGTCTGGAATCTATGTTCAAAAAGGACAACTCTTTGAGAGTACAGATTGTGTCTTATTAATTGTGCAATTCTTCCTTCCCCAAACTAGAGCCTGGCTGAGTATGGAATAGGCAAAGAGAGATATACAGTAAGTGTGCATTAAGTGGAATTGACTTGACTTTAGTTGAGTTGACTTGAGTGGGTTGACTTGGCTTGAACTGACTTGAGTTGTGTTGAGTTTGTTAATGGACCCAACTCTAGGGCCTACCAAAAAGAAGCTTCCTGGAATTCAAGCTTAGCTTAAACCTGATCCCACAACACAGGGGAGACCCAAAGGGTGATGTTCTGGGGACTTGTGGGGTCTTCCAAAGATGGAGGCATCTCAGAGAGGACTGAAGAAACGAGCCATCTTGGCGTGGTCAGGGGTCACCACAAGGCTGAATGTCCTTTAGGAATCTTGAAAACTTATTGGAATTCTGCCAGGTTCTTTCCATAGTTTTAGAGTGACACAACAGAGAAGGATCCTTTGAGAATACCCTCATCGGTGGGAGATGGTCTCTAGGTTGGGGTGGGGGGAGTGTCCACAGACTCCGCCATGAGAGGAGAAGGCAGACTGAGGCCAGGAGCCAGGCAGTTTCATATTGTAGATGTTGGCACAGTTATAAATTGGTCCTCCTGTTGGAGTGAGACTTTGGGAGTCTCTGAGTAAGATATGATTCTAACTCCAGTTTTACATCAGGCATTCGTTGTGGGGAACCAGAGTGGGGAATTAGACAAGACTTCTGGCATCTCAATATGGAGGGCTGCCATCACGGTGGTCCCTTGGCTGGTTCCATCTCAGGAACTGCCCATCACAGGATGCAACCAGACACCTGAGAGAGGCAGGGACTGAGGAAACAGTGACATTCAGTGAACAGTAGCTACTCAAACGCTTATTGTATTTGACTGTGTCTGTGTGTGTCTGTCTTACATGCTGGATTGGGAACCCATCAGAGGCACTACATCTCCCCCCTCTCCTGTCCCCTGAAAACCTGGGTATAGGTTAGATATCAGTGTTTGATGAATGAATAATTAGGTCTGAATATGGCTTACAGCGCCAATGGAAGACTTCAAGATGGCAAGAAGGAAATTTTCAAGATTTCAACATAGCAAAGGTCCAAAGTAGAGGTGCCCAGCCAGGAAAGACAGCACAGACCCAGCAGTTGTCCCTCAGGAGTTTGGCTAACAGGGAAAATCTGACTAAACGGAGTCAAGACACAGGGAGGTGCACTGTGGGTTTTAAATGACGTTCCTCAGAGTCCCAGGCTTGTGAGACGGGCTCTCAAGGGCCATTCTAGGTTGGGGCAAGGGAAGTTCCCAAAAAAGAAGCTCTGGACCCAACAAATCCATTTACATTTTAAAAGCTCCAATTTGATCTGTTGCATATATTGGATTTCCACACACATTTTCATTTTTAAAGAATTCTTTGAATTAAAAAAAAAAGATATTTGGAAAGCACTTTTGTTGAAAGAGCCTCGGCATTTTAGTAGGACTGTCTGGATTCAAATCTCAGCCCAAGCCTTTCAACCTGTGGGACTTCAGGCAGGTAACCCTTTGAGCCTCCGTATTTTTGTCTATAAACATCTTTCTAGGGATGCGTGAGAATTACCTGAGATGCTACACTATTCCCCAAAGTCTGGCACATGTGTGATTGATGGTGTACACAATGATTTTAGGTGGTATGTGGATGAACAGTTATTATTTTACTAGCTCACAATTGATGCATGTTAGAAAAACATAAGCAGCACACCAAATTCTGTGATTTATGGAAATAATATAGCATTTTCTTTTAAATAAAATTATGTCCTTCTTAAAGGGAAAGTCAATTTAAATAAAAATACTAAGTAAATAAATAGTCTGGATATGGCAGAAATCATGTCTGAAATGGGGGAGGGGGTGATGAGCTAATCTGTGTAAAACACTTATCACAGCATCTGTCACTTAGGAAGAGCTCAAAAAGGTTAGTGCTTGCATCCTTCTCTTGATTTTAACTCCCTGAGAGACTGGAGCTAGAACCAAGCTCATTCACTGGGACAAAGCAGCTACCCAGGCCTGGTCTTATGGAACACAGTGAGAATGGGCAACAGATTCAAATCCAAGATGATAGCAGTGGTCAAGTCCAGGCGGGTAATAGTGGTCAAGTCTGGGCAGGCAGCTGGTCACATGATCTAGTGTTTTCCAAAGAGTAGGACCAACCGTCAGTGGTCCACCAGGCCACTTTAAGAGTTATTCAGGCTCAAGTTAAATATCACCGGGTGAGAGTTACTTCCTTTTCAGTTGATTGCATTAAGGAGACAGCCTCCGTTGGAAGTGAGCATCTCCTTAATTAAGCCTCTCTAGCACATGTTGGTCTTTTTCAACAGAGGCTCAGCCCTCAGTGGCAGCAGTATCTAGCTGCAATTAAATAATACATTGTATTTTCCAGGTATTTATTTTTACTCTTACCTTCTATTTATAGACCACGATACAGGCTTCCTGTATATGAGAATAACCTTATGTTCCCTTTCAAATATATATATTAAAGGTTAAAAAGAGGGTTTGCTCAGTATAAAGTGAATCATAGTACAAGCAGGATGTACACACAGAGACAAGATAAAGCAGGATGTGCACACGGACAAAGACCAGGGAAACCCCAGTGCCAGAGGAGTCCGTGGCTCCAGAGCCCTTGCTGGGCCCACAAGCAGGATGCCCCTAGGCTCGGCCACAGGCTTTGAGGCAAGCCTTGTCCTAGGGAGCACAAAGGAGACCCCAGATTGCTGGGCAGGTGACCCAGAGCCTCCAGACCGAGCCGGGCGTCCAGGGACCAGGGGAGTGGCCCAGCAGCAGTCAGTACGGTCAGGGCTGCTCAGAGGATGGGTCTGGAAGAGATCCCAGGTCTCTGGTTTCTGGCTGGGCCTGCACAGGATGACCCAGCACAGGTGCAGGAGCAGCAGAAGGTAAGAACAGGCAAGGCCTGACTTCTGCAGCCTGTGCCAGCTTGGTGTTCAGAGGAATCCTGTGTGAACCCAAATCACTCACGCCAGCCTTTGAGAGGAGCTGTGTATGAGATGAGATGTGTCAGTAGCAAGCAACAGAAATCAAATCTGCCCCACTCAAACAAAAGTGGGGGTGATGGGGAGGTTATCAGAAAGCACCCAGAATCAAAGGGCATGCAGGCGCTCAGGCTCAGGAAAGGACAGGAACCAGAGCCGACCAGGGCGCTGGGAGCAGGGATGGAGGCCAGTTTTTTTGAGGTTCCCCTCTGAGATGCATCAGCCACAACTGTTCTTCCCTCCTTGCACCACCCTGCTCAGGATTCACAGCCTCAGGATGGATACCAGCTAGTCTGGCTTGGATCCCATGTCCTCCTCTTGGCTGGCAGAGGGCACAGAGGCCTGATTATACTCCCTCCAAGACTGAACACTGAGGAAGGAGTGGTTCTCAAGAAGAAAATCAAGGGGCTGATACTAAAAGAGGGAGGAATGGACTCTGGGCAGCCAAAACCATCAAATTTCCACTCTGAGGAGCCAAGGGAGGACCAGGCAATGGGGTCCCCTGGGCCTGATTCTTTGGGATTGTCCCTGAGGCTTCCTTTCTGCCACCCTGTCTGGACCAGGGCCATTGTCCCTGTCTTGGGCCAGTAGTCAGCAATATCCGAGGCAGGCTTCCAGTGAGGGGGCCCCTGGAGCCTCTGATGGGCTGGGGGAGGGAAATGGCTAAACATTTCTTTGGCCCCATGGTTGAAAAGAATCTGCTGGGATGAGAAAGTCTAATGAGAACTAACTCACTCAAAGGTTGCAAACCCAAAAGTCTGCAGGGCTCGCGGGGAGCAAATGCACAAAGTGAGCAGTGGTGACCTGGAAAACGCATGTCTGTCTAAAGGGGCAGCTGCAGCCAATTGTTGCCCTACAGGCACGTAGACCCGGTGTTGATCAATATCCTAATTTTATTTTAAGTGAAGTCCCAAATCCAGATTTTTATGTGAACCTTCTAATTTTTAAATATTGTCAACAACCAGAAAAAAATTTAAATACTGGGCTGACCAAACAATACATACTACCAGTTTATAGCCAGCAGACTTGTATTCATCTACTACAACCCAGCTGAGAAGTCTCTTCCTCCAGGAAGCCTTGGCACATTAGGAAAGAGCCCCTCCCTCTATCTTGCCATCCTTCCTTTGGACTCTCACAGACCCTGTATTTCCTCCTATCACAGCACTGATACTCTACATTATAAAAGCTCATTGGTTTTCATCTGCTGCTCCTTAACTGTACCTCCTAATAGGCGCCCACCACATCTTATGTCCATGCTCAGAATGGTACCTGACACCAGGCACTGTGGCATGATGAAAGAGAGGCTGTAGGGACAGCATTTGTCAAGATGATGAGGCTATACAATGGTAACAAATCAATCCTGGAATCTCTGTGGCTTAATACAATGAAGGTTTGTTTCTTGCTTGTATGAAGTCTGCTGTGGGGCTGGAAACTCTCCAGGCAGCTTCCTTCCAAAATGTGACTCAGGGGTGCAGGCTGGCTCCACCGTTAGGAAGCAAGGGGGAAAGGCGCTTAAAGAACTCACACCCTCTCCTAAATACCACAGCATACAAGTAGTATGTGTTGGCTCTCTGTACAGCCCACTGGCCAGCAGTAGTCCTATAACCTGTCTCAATAGGAAGGGCTAGAAATATGAGTGGGGTGCATGGGGACAGACCCTGGCCTGCAGCTGCAGGCGCTGAGGAGCTCAGGGGTCCGACAGGTGGACTCAGGATGCAGGTAGGGCAGAGGCAGCCAGGGCCAGCCTTCAAGGATAATAATGGGACTCTTCATGGTCAGTGCACGGAAGCACCTCTTAATGTGCAGGTTTTACTCAAGACATCCAGAGAAGTGGGAAAGGAATGGGGAGAGAATTTCATTAGCCTGAGCTTTCTACCTTTCCTCATTTTTCTAATCAGTAAAAACTAGGAAATGAAAATCAAGTTGATAGAACACAGAGTTCAAATGCCAATGAGCAAACCATTTAGAATGAAATTGTCACCTGGCCACCTGGCATCTCATTTGAGGTCCATGATGACCTGGGAGTGACTGCAGCTGCTCAAAGGGTCTCTCTTCTGTGATCAAATGCCAATGCACTCAGGGATCCTGACCCTTCTTGTCAACCTTGGCCATAAACTTGGCTGACAGTGCATCAGCCATAAACTTGGCTGACAGTGCATCAGCCGCTCCCCCCACCACACACACACACACACACACACACCACCGCAGGAGGTTCTGAGGCACTGGCCATGCCTTTGTCAGGCTGGGCACAACCCAACAGCAGATGTTTCCTTAGAATGAAAACATCTTAGACATGTTCTAGAAAGAGGGCAAGCTTGGGAGCTAGAAAGACCTGGGTTCAAATGCTAGCTCTTTCCTAATATGTCAAATTTATAGCAAGACCTTCATATGTCTGAGCTTCAGTTTCATCATTTCAAAAACAGAACTGTGGGGCTCCCTGTCTTGCTCAGAGCCCAGACCTTTGGCTCCCTCCTCCCAAAGCAGTGAGGCAGCATCCTTTTGGCTCATGCAGCTACAGCAGGCCCCTAGCGAGGTTTCCTCACTGCAAGAGCAGGTGTGCCGGGGGCAAGAAGAGCATCCCTCCCCCAGGCACTCCCTCTCGCTGCTGTGGCTGCTGCACTCAGGCTGACAGCCACACAATCAGCCCCAGAAGGCCTTTCTCTTCTCAAGGGCTCTCATCTTAGAGCCCAGATGCCTTTATTTTGGGAGCCTTGCTTGGTAAAGTGCTTTGTCAATGCCATCTCCAAACAATGCCCCCGCCCCCACCACACACATACACCACGCACTGCCATCCTGCCTGTCTTTCCATTCATTAATCCAATCAGCATTTGATGAGCATTGCAGGCATCGTGCTAGGTGCTGTGCTAGACACTGGGACACCCAGAAGGTCCCTGTCCTCATGGTGTTTTCCCTGCCATGTCTTCCACTGGGGAAGAGATAAATAATAAACAAGCAGATGGATATAATAAATAGGATCCATTTGGATGGTGCTCGGGTCCATAGAGATAGTGCAGGGCAAAGCTATAATGGAGAGGGGCAGCTGGTCAACCACCCAGCCCCAGAGCAGAGTGGGACAACTCTGCCTTCAAGGGTGTGTCCTTCTCTGGCCTGGGCTCCAAATTCAGGTCCTGGGGGAAGGGTTGTACTGCATCCACCACCGGAGGTCCCAGGATGTGGTCCCAGGAGGTCCGGCTACTGCTGACCCCAGTTCTTTTGTCCCCTCCCCTTTCTTCATTGCCAAATCTACCAACTCCTCAGGTCTACCAGTTCTCCCAATTATGTTGCCTCTCCTATCTCCAGCAGCTTCTCCCCACCCATGTCATAGGTTTATCCCTCCAACTCTACTGGGTTTGAAGCAAAACAAGTCTTTTCCAGATGGCTCCCACATAAAACACCAACTCAGGTCAACTGAACCCGTCAAGACTGGCAGGCCCCAGATATCCCCATCCAGGACTCTTTCTCTTTCTCCTTCACAGGCATCACCCTTCCTCTGGCTTTCACCCCCTCACTGACTCATTCTCTTTCTCTGTGTCTCATCTCAATTTTCCCCCTCTATCTCCCGCCAGTCTAATTCACATCCGAAATGTACTTTTTATCTGGACATTAATTTACTTCAAATCCTTTTTTTAAAAAAAGAGCATTGAGCTCCTACTGGGTGCCAGGCATGGGGCAAGGAGCGTGGGTCTAATCGATGATGAGTACAGCATGGACTTCCCTGGAAGGGAATGAGTCATGCACTTAAGTGATGTGGGGAGGCCCAAAGTGACCGATGTTACAAAGTACATACTGATGGGGGCTGAAAAGCAGGAAAAGAGGGGGGTTCTTGGGGGCTTCTTGGAGGAGGTGACCTTTTAGCCAGACCTTGAAACATGGTCATGCAACAGAATATGGGTTGACTGTGGGGAGGAAGGTCCTCTCCCATGGGTGAGTTGCTCAGTGCCCTCCCCTCTCAAATCTAAATCCTACTCTCCAGCATCCTTCTTATTTAATCCCCAGAGTCTTCTGAATAAAGCATGGACTTTGGTGTTGAGTCCCACTGACTCAGCTCTCTGAGCTTTCATGCTTTCATTTCACCATCTGTAAACAGCCTCCTAGGGCGGTTGTGAAAATCAAACAAGACAAAGGATAGGAAAATGCTTTCCTACTGTTAATGAGACTCTTTACTGTTAATGAGGGCAATTTGACTGCAAGTGACAGAAACCCAACTTAAATGGCTGAAAGGAAAAAAGAAAAGTCTGACATTGCTGGTGTCAGACACATGTGGATTCGGGAGTCCACATCATGGCGGACTCCCCTTCTGCATAGCTCCATTCTGCTGTCCTCTAGTTGGCATCACTGTCGGGTGGGCTCTCCCGCTTGGGAATGGCAACACAGCAGCCACCTGTCCCCCAGCTAAGCATCTCCAATGGAAATAGGACACCCCATTCCCAATGGTTCCGGAAAGGTTCTGGCATTGGATCTCAGTGGACTGATCCCTATCCAATCCCTATAGCCACACGCTCACCCCTGGAGCTGGTGATGATGTCATCTTCCCCCCTAATCCATAAGGACCAGGAGTGGGAAAGGAGTAGGTCCTCTTGAAGATGTGCTGCTACACTGTTACCAAAAGAAGTGGTAATGGGAGCTGGGTGTCAATCCCCTTGGGTAACGGAGACAAGAAACACAAAGGAAAAGAAGGTTCACTCCTTATCCCTCCGATCTCAGCCGAGCTGTCATCTCCTCCAAACAAGTCTTCTCTGATCCCCCAAGGCTGTGTTGAGTATCCCCCCTATGCTCATGCAGCACCTTACACTTCCCTTATCATCATACTCATCACATTTATTATAATTTCTGTTGACCTGTCTCCTTCACAGCACGATGCTGTACTGGGAGGGCAAACACAGGGCCTGTCTCATGTGCTGCTGTACCTCCAATGCTGACAAATGCTGACCACTTTGTAAATGCTTAGATGGGTAAATAATGGGCATATGGTTGGGTGGTTAGATGGATGGGTGTTTGGATGGATGGATAGATGGATGCTAAATAAATGAAAGAACAAACAGACAGAGAGAAAACTGGTAAGATCACTTTGGGATGTGCTAAGCCTAGGCTACCTATGAACAGAGCTGTCCCTCAAGCCTCTGACAGATGGACCTGGAGCTCAGCAGAGAGGTCTGGGCTGGAAACAGAGTTTTGGGAGCTATTAGCATGGAGATGATAATGGAGGCCCCAAAACCAATCATCAAGATCACCAGGGAAAGGCCAAAGTGGAGCACCCAAGTCACACATCACATAGTGACACTTGAACCCAGGGCTGTGTGATGTGAAAGCCGGCCCTCATTCCCTCATCCCAAGGCAACCTGGCCACCACTGGAGGTGGCAGCACAGAGTTAATGCCTGTCCCCTCTCCCCTCCCTCCCACTCCTCAAACCACTCAGCCAGAAGGGAGCATCTGCCTGGGAGGACAGAGAGACAGATTATGTAAACTGTGATTGCCACCCACAGGAGGAGGAGGAAAGTGAATAGGTATTGAAATGTGCTTTCAATAATGTATGTCCTCCTCCGCAGAGGCCTGGGGCTTGGTGAGGGGGAGAGGAGCCTTAAAGGGACCGGGCCTCCCAAACTTAGCAGCAACACCCAGAGGCCCCCGGCCATACAGGTCCTTTGTCCACAAGTGGAGGGCTCCTGGACATACACCCCAGGGGTCCCCAAACTTTCACTATCAAGGACACCTTTTTTTCCTCCCTTGGCCCCAGTGGATTTGAGTTTTTGCAGATTCTGTTTCCCAAACACACTGCATTTAAATGATGATTAATTTATTTTCCCCATTTTTATTAATCAAAGACACTTAACTGCCAGTCAGAGCTTTCATTGGCAAGAGATAAAACATAAGGTGATACCACACCAGTCCAAAGGGAAGAAATATGACAACACTGTCAGCCAGGCCCACCTTGCTGCCTCTCCCTGTCCCGCCCATCCATGACTATCTTTAGAAAACCCCACAGGTACAAGAACCCCAGGTTGGGGAACAGGGACCCTGCCCAGCACTCTCATCTCACAGAGGAGAAAACTGAGGCCTAGAAGGGTGAATGGACTTGCCCGAGGTCACAGGATCAGTGGGATCCTCTCTAGTTTCAACTGACTTAGAATTTGGCAATGAAATAGGTAATCTGAGAGACATAAAGTCAAGAGCAAGGCAGGAGCTCGGCTAGCATGGCTCAGTGGTTGAGTGTCACCTATGAACCAGGTCACGGTTCAGTTCCCGGTCAGGGCACATGCCCACGTTACAGGCTCAATTCCCAGTGTGGGGTGTGCAGGAGGCAACCAATCAATGATTCTCTCTCATCATTGATGTTTCTATCTCTCTCTCTTCCTTTCCCTTCCTCTCTGACATCAATATATCAAGGCAGGAAAAAAAGTCATTGTAGCCAGGAATTCCTTTGCACTCCCACCATGCGCCAGACCCAGTAGATGCTTTCTCCCGTTTCATTCTCACACAACAGCCCTCAGAGGTGGGACTTTCATTCCCCTTATGCATATGAGCAAAATGAGTATCAAAGAGGCTCCATGGGTTCCATAATCCACTTGGCAGAAAAGTGAATGATCTGGATTCCAGCAGGTTTGGCGACTGACCATAAAACTCATGCTTTTTCTACCTCACTGGTCTGGCTGGGATGAGGGCGAGGAGGTCATTTAAACCAGATTTAAAGTTCCACTTGCCACTTACCAGCTGTGTGAATCTGGCTACTGATTTTACCCATCTGAGCTTCCCTCCCCTCACCCAGGATAGCATCGTGTTCCTTGAGTGTTCGAGGAGGGCAAGAAGAGATGATGAGATTCAAGCCCCAACACAGAGCTTGGGACACAGTGCTGGAGATGGGTCCTCTTCCTCCCTCCTTCCCTTCCCTTGTTAAAAATCCTCCATCCAAGCTGGCAGACGCCAGGGTGAGAGATCCAACTGCTGATGTCTTTGGGGAGCTCCTGAGCTGTGGATTAGGAAAGCACTGCCCTGTTCCCCTCTGTTATCAATTAAATGGACTCTCCTCCCCCGGTCCAGTAATTCTAAGGGCTCTCTTGTGGGTTGAGGCTCTCTCCCTTTAGCATGAATGCTCTCTTGGTCATCATCATCTGCTTCCACATCTGCTTTTGTTGGCATTGGGTCAAAAAAAAAGCTTGAAAATTCCCACCACCCTCCTAGAAATCCCATTTATTTCCCAAGGCAACATAAGGAAGGTGGGGTGGGAACCTCAGCTCCCAGAAGGTAAAGAAGGTGGCCTCATGGACTTGCCAGACTTGCTCCCCTAACAAGGTGGAGGACTGAATAATTGATTCTCTTCCACCACCACCCTCCCCTGGCGGAGGTTTTAAATAAGTGTAACAAACTTGGGACGTGGGCAGGAGTACTAAGCAGTTCCTTAAGCACAACGAAACGTATCAGAGGTCTGTGAGGCAAACCTCTGTGCCAGGCTGGGCTGGGTGTTAAGGACTCAGGGATGGGGCCAGGGCCTGCCCTGCCCTCAAGGAGCTCCCAGTCTGGGATGGTTTGGGAACTGTGATAGAGGGATGTGCAGGGTGCTGTGAGAGGGGAGGGCTGACTGAGTGGAGAAGGAAGCATGGGGAGGCTTCACAGAAGATGAACCTTTATGCTAAGCCTGGGGAGAAAAGGCAATTTCAGACAGAGGTCCAGATGGAAAGATAGGACTGTGAGAAAGCATTTTAAGGAAGATTCTAGATTTGTCCTAATACAAGGGATAGCTAGATTGGGTCAGATGGTGAAAGGTCTTGGATGTCATTGCCAGGGGGAATGGAGTTCAGGCTTTGGCCATAGGGAGTTATGGCACAAGTGTCTGTGGTCAGACTAGGGTTCAGGAAAGATTTCCCTATTTGTAGAAAAAGATTCACAAGGACAAAACTGGAGGCAGATGTCTAAAAGCAGGAGTAATAGTCCATGCAAAAATCAGAGGGGCCAGAAACTAGGCAGGAGAGGTTTATGGAGGGTGAGTGGATCAAAGTTGGTAGTTGACTGGATGTGCGGATGAGAGAGGTAGGTATTTCTCAGGATGGTACCCTGGTTTTGGGACCATGCCTGTCCCTCTACTCTGCTTGGGGTGGAGAGAGAGGACCCACTGATGTCCAGGCTTACCCAGGTCCCCAGGAAAGCTGTCTCCTTCAAGACTGGAGAAGAAGTTTACCTCCTGTACTCCCATACTGGTCAACACACTTTCAGTTGCAAGTGAAAGAAACTCAGCACAAAGTAACTTTAGCAAAAGGGGGAATTTATTAACATATGTGATGAGACACTCAATGGGTAATTGGTTTCCACCACAGATGGATCAGGGAAGCTCAAATGATGAAAGAAGACCTCAGTTTCCCAAGTCTTGGCTCTGCTATCCTGTTAGTTTCATGTTCAGGCAGGTTCTATTCTCATGGGGGCTCCTGCAGCTCCAGAGTTAGATCCCACTAACATAGCAACCCACCACAAAAGCAGGCTGCTCAACAGCACCAGCAAAAGTTCCAGAACGGAGTCCCATTGGCTTGAGTCACGTGTCCATCCCTGAACCAATCATTGTAGCCGGAGGAATGAACAGCACTAATTGGCCAACCCCTGGTCATATGTCCTCTACTGGAGCCCCAAGCTGAGGGCTCAGCCCCATCTAAACCACATGGAAGGAGACTGTGGGAAGAGCGAGTCCCTCAAAAGAAATTGGGGTGCTGTTATTAAAAGAAAGGTAATGGATGGTTGGAATGCAAAACCACTAGCTATCCTCTTGATCACCTTTGCCCTGCAGCCTGGGGCTATCCAGAGTGGCCATCATTCCTTCTAGCATCTAGTATCCACATCATGGTCTTATAACTAGGCCTGCTCACCACACCTCCAGGTCCAAGAGATGAATAAGTGGGGAGATGCACTTGACCTTTTGCACATTCAAAATAACCACCAACTGAAACTATTAATTCACACAATCATTGGCCTCCTGTGTGCTCTGGCCAGCTCTGCCTGCCATTAGTGACAGAAATACGCCAAGGATTTCAGTCAGTAGAGTCTATTTTAAGTATAAATTATCTGTTAACTTAGTAGAGTCAGACTTACCCTCCAAAAAATGCATTTCATTACATTTTTCCCCTGGAACTTCGATGTTTTTATTGGCTTTCAGATTAGCTGACTCACATGAAAAGTACTAACAGAAAAGGTCTTTGAAATTCCCTTTACTTCTGAGTTCATTCTGTCTTCACTAAAAAATACATGATTATTGCATTTATTGAACATTCACATTGAGGCAGCCTCTGGAGTTTTCATGATTTGTTCTTGGGAAATCTGGCTCTAAGTCCTGAGCAGGTGTGATGGTCCCTTCACCAACTAAGAGGGTGAGAGTCTGAGATCTGTCCTATTAGGACAAGAACTGCAAAATTGGAGTCTGGAGAATAAAAGACTCGAGGCATGTGATCTTTATGGTCAAGGATCTACCTGTGGAAGCAATACATGTTGATCCTGAGAGCAGAGACTGAAGTAATTGGAAATAGATTTTTAGCTCAACGTGAAAGAGAAATACCTAAGGACCAGAGTTATTACAAAATGAATATGCTCCCATAGTAGGCAGTGAGCTCTTTGTCCCTGGCGGTGTGTAAGAAGGGCCTCTCAGGCGGAAGTTGGACCAAATGACCTCAGCTCCTCCTTACCAGGAGATTCCTGAGCCAGGCTGCAGTTCTAGCTCAGTCTCACTGTGTGGCATTGGGTAAGGCCCTGCCCCTCTCTGAGCCTTGGTGACCTAGATAACCCTGTAGCTTCCTCCTCTTCTAACTGCCTCCCCTCACATTCGCACCAGCCTCTGCAGGCTCAGGCGGTTTTTGTCGCATGTACATCCTGAGGTTCCCAAGCAGCCCAGAAAACCCACAGGTGCGAAGCCCTTCTGTTCCTGGAGACACTATGATGCATAGCCTTGGGGATGCCTCCCCCATCTGACAGGTGGAGACAGTGAGGTCTGGGGGAGGAAACCAGCTGCTGGGACAGGATGTACCCACACATACCTGATTGGCGTCTCGCACCACATCATTTCCCTGCCCCATGATTGGCCCACAATCCACAGACCACCTGGGAACAGGGCTCACCGCATCAGGTCTGGCACAGGGCACCGTGGAGGTAGAAAGTTCACTTCCCACAGGTCTGCACATGGAGCAGCCTTGTTGGCTGCACTGCTCTCGTTCTGAGTTCTGGACTCCTAACTGAATGGGGGGTGGGAGGAGAGGCAAGAATGAAGCCCAGAATTGGGGTTCAGCCAGGGTGGGTTATAAACTAATTTTGTCCAAGTACTTCTTCCACAGATGAAATGACAGAGACCTGGGGCAGGAAACAGGAAGGAAGTGGTAGTGATCATTCCCATTGGTACCGCCCTTCACAGTTTACAAAGCCATCATTTCAAGCAGGTGCCAGTGTCAGACAGAGAAGGAACATGAAGTCCAGGCTGCAGGAGAGCACACAGTGGTGGGGCCAGAACTTGTGGTCAGACCTGCAAGATTTCACGTCCCAGGGTATTTTCAATTCTCAGAAAACCTCTCTAGAAGAAGCCAGACCTGAGCTTGGGTTTCCTAAATAACTGAGAGAGAATAAAGTCGGGTTCACTGAGCACCTGCCATGGCCTGGGCGCCAGAGCCAGGGGTTGCTCACGTTGGGTCTCATTCACTGCCCACTCCAACCCTGAAAGGCTGATCTCATGGATCTGAGGCTTTGAGAGGAGCCAAGACCTGGTCAAGGTCACCCAGCTGGGAAAGGGAATTCAGACCCTAAGACATGCTCTCCCACGACCTTCACTCAGCTTGTATGAGAGAGACTTCCCTGCTACGCTGGGCCCTACATCAGGCCGGGGCTAATTGGAAGCCTGGAGCTTGAAAACTTCCTGCCTGGCACTGAGCGGCTGCTCCACCCCCACCCCCTCTCCACCTGGAGCCAGGGCCATCTGTTCCCTTTTGTCAGGATACCAGGCAAGATGAAACTGAATTTAAATACTAATAATACTTAACAATTGCCTGGAAAATGTTTTGCACACTAATTGCTGATTAATCCTCCCCAGGCCCCGGAGAGATCCTGTCTTTGTGTCCCATTCTACAGACAGACTGTTGGGATCTGGGCTAGGAGGCTAGAGGGTGGAATTGGGACTTAATGGGCAAGAACCTGGTCGCTCTCCATCTCTTAGTAGCAGGATGGGGGTGGAGTGAGTAAATTCATCCAATTCAATAGTGCTCCGCAGCTAACAATAAAGCCGGAAGCTAGATCAAAATTGTGACTTGACTGTCTACCAGTTTATAACCCACCCTGAGCGTGGCAGCCCCTTAACCTCTCTGAGCCTTGGTTTCTGTGGAAATAATGCTCCCTATTGGTTTGATTGGTCATTGGCCAATGTTGACTGAGTGTACACCATGTGCCAGCTACTGGCCAGGCCCGAGTGTCCACACTGAACATGACAGACAAGGCTCCTGCTCCCTAATGCCTCATAGGCTACACTGGAGAGACAGATATACTCAGAAAATAAACAAATAAGCAAGAGAATTACAGCTGGTAATTAGAGAGGTTGTTGGGAAACAATTTGTAATCGTATTTTTTAAAACACGATACACTTCAAAAATGCTCCAGGTTGGTAAAGTGACTCCTGTTTCTTGCAATGTTCATCCAGAAAGCAGAGCTTTGGTCCCAAAGTGGAAGAAATGGCCTCAGTGGACAGAATCTTGGGTCCAGGAATTTTGTTGGGATGAGGGCATCCGAACCTACCCTGGCAAACCCAAGACACCAGTAGCTTCCCACCCTTCCATTCCCTGGTAGGAGTCCATTGTTTCTAGCACGTTCACCTCTCCCCTCTTTTGTCAGTTACCTTTACACAGCTGTCCCGAATCAGAGCTGCAGAGCTGGGCCTTTCTTATGCAGTTGGAGGCTGGGACCACATGCTTTTCCAGCGCTGTTCTTTGAAGACCCAGGGATTCCACAGCAGGGCTTGGGGCCCACCTCAGGGAAGAGAGGGGCCCCACTCCAGGGTCTCCAGGCCCGCCCCCACCACTTCAGGCAGTGCTACCTCGTTCTAACCTTCTTACCCGTTTGGCTTCCGCAACAAACTCATCTGAAAATAGGATTCTGTTTATTTAAAAGAGGTTGCAAAATAACTGTCTTTGTGGAGACGACTGGAGTAGACCAAGACCTAAATCCTGGCTCTATCGTTCAATAGCAAGCGACCTGAATGGGACGGGCACTTCACCTATAAAATGCGGCTCCATCTGACCAGAGAACAGGAGGCCACATGGGGACAAAGACAATGCACTTCTTGGCTCAGTGGAGGCACTTCCTAAGCATTTGTTTTCATCCGAATCTTTCCCCCTGGGTATTTAACAAGGCAGAGTAGAGCTGGGTTGCAATATCCAACTTCAGCTCCAGGTGGACCCTGCCTGAGGTCATAAGATCTGCCAAACAAAGTCACACCATAGTTTATCAAGACTGTAGCTGCAAAAAATTCTATGTAACTCATTCATTTTAAAATAGAATATACCTCTCTTTTCAGTCTCAGAACTAATGTCTAGCCATCCATGCAGGATGAAAAGTCAGCACAGTTCAACACAGGGCAGAGTCGAGAAAGCCCATGCAAGGCACGTTATCCCAAGGCCAAGGATGGGGGGTGCTTGTTCTGAGTCATGCAGCGGGTCTAGGGGGGTCTCGCCTCTTCTGTGTTAGTTGGTGCCAGAGAAAAGGACAAGCTTGGCCAGGAAGCAAGGAGACTCTTACAATGGTGTCCAGGAAATACCCCCATTACATGCATGTAAGAGGGATCGCACCTGGTTTGACAAGACTTCTTTCTGTTCTTTTTTAAATATATTTTTATTGATTTCAGAGAGGGAGAAAGACAGAAACAACAATGATGAGAGATAATAATTGATCGGCTGCCGCCTGCATGCCCCCTACTGGGGATTGAGCCCGCAACCCGGGCATGTGTCCTGATCAGGAATCGAACCCAGGACCTTCAGTCCATAGGCTGACGCCCTATCCACTGAGCCAAACCGGCCAGGGCAAGACTTCTTCCTATAGCACATTCAGCTCAAAGAATCCCCTCTGCACTGGGCACACAGGGGGCATCTCCAGTCGACACAACACTCTGACAGAGGAAACCAGGGCCAGGGAAAGTGGGTACTTCAGCAGCCTCCCTCACAGCAAATGGCAGAGCTGGGATTTGAACTGAAAACTCTCTAACCAGAAAGGCCATGCCAGATATGTTTTAAGGTAGAACCAAGGAAAAGGCCCCCCAGCCTCCTCCGCCCTGCAGGCTCCAGAGGATCAAGGCCTCAGCTGCAGAGGCGTCTTCTGAATGGCTTTCAGACACGTGGGCAGGGGTCTCCCTTCTTTGCCCCAAACCAGAATGGCACAGTGATTAGAAGAACAGAATGGGTGGGAATCCAGCTCCTCCTGCCCAGCTGTGAGTGACTTTGAACTAGTATCTTGTCAGCCTCAATTTCCTCATCAGCAAAAGGGGGATGATACCTATCTTACAAGGTTTCAGTAAGAAATAATATAAAGTGTGTAGAACATCTAGTACTAGTACAGACTGAATAAACGTTGACCATCTTCCCCTGACCATACCTCCCAGTGCTCAGGGCTCAGTGCAGCAGACAGGCTAACACCATTCAATCAGCTACAAACATTCCTCCCAGAGCCCCTCCCCTCCAGGACTGGGAGAAGACAGAGATACAAATGTCGAGGTAACCATCCAACAGAAAGTGCAGCAGAGGAGGGGCACGCGCCCACAGGAGGAAGTGGCAGAGCAGGCTGCCCGGAGGGGGTGATGCTGGAGCTGCCACAGGGCCACATATCAATGAAGACAGCAAGCCTCCTAGAGCCCCAGGCAATCTTATTTTTCTACCACTACCAATGTTGCTCTTTATTGAGCACCTACTATGTGCTAGACCTCTTCCAATAGATGTTCCTACTCAGTGAGTCAATGCTCCCAACAATACATCCAAGAAGCTATTATTATCTCATCTTACAGGAAAGGAAACCAATAGGGGGAACATGACCTCCCCAAGGTCACAGAGATCTGAGTCAAACCTGACTCCAAACTCCATGCTCTTTTCCTATGTCCCCCTCTAGCTGCTGTAACAAACAGCCCCCATGTCTTGACTGCCTTCCTCCTGAGTTCACGGAGGCCACACTGTATCCTCCTGACCTGACATCTCTTCAAACACTCAGCACCTGTGGGAGGATGGCCCTGTGGTCAGTGCTCCCCATGCCCCAACTCTCCCCCTCCGACCTGCTTGCCTGCTTCACAGGCCCTGTCTTCCCATCAGCAGTTGCACGATGGCTCTGCAATGGCCCCAGAGCAGGCCTGTACCTCTGGGTGTTGGTGCATCTGCCTGCTCTGCCTTCTAAGATGCTCTCACTACACCTTTGACTTGTGACACCATTTCACGGAGGAGAAAACTGAGTAAAGGGAGACCAGAGGCCCCAGAAGTGAGAGCCAAAGGCCCTAGGGAAGCAATGAGTGTGAAGGTCCAAAGACCCTTTTTGCTGTCACATCCAGGGAATCAGGAGTCAGGGCTGAGCTAGGACTGAGCTCTAAGGCAGGCTTCCCAGAGAATAGGCTAGGGAGCAAGATGAGTCACTCAGCCTCACAGGGTCAGCCAGCCAGCGTCCGGGAGGGTCAGCTGGCCAGGCAGACAGCATCAGCGACCCAGTGTCAGACTGGCAGTCTCTGAGTCAGCTGGATAGGGTCAGCTGGTCATATTACAGCAAGCTGGCCCTGGCTCACAGCCTCCTCCAAGCCTCCCTCTCCTTCTCTGCCTTCCCGCGAGGAAGAAGAGGGAAACACGCCAAGCTCAGATGCATCACTGTGATTGCCAGCCCTTCCTCAAAGCATTGGCCAGAATGCCCCGAGCTGTACACAGTGGCCCCAAGAGCACACTGTGTGCTTGAGCCCTCTGTCTCCCTCTCCTTCCCCCCTCTCTCTCTCACACACACACATGCATGCACACATGTAAATGTATATTGTGTAATATTGCACAAACACATTCTCATAGTCACATATGCCCATATTTGCACATCGAAGCGCATGCGCGCGCGTGCACACGCTACACACACATACTGCAGCACACTCACTGCGCCCTGGTGCTCAGGCGTTTATTGTGAAAGCACTCAGATTTCCCCCTGCAGAGGGGCTCCTGAGCAAGGGAACCCCAATCCTCACCTAACTCCATCACTTAAAGGACTAAGGAAGTCTTCAGGGGAGAGGCGGCCACTCCTCACCAGCAAAGGGTTAAAGAGGGAGCAGGGAGCAGGTGGCTGGCTCTGTAGGACCCAGGGTCAGGTCTGTGTGAGCTAAGCAGTGACCCTTCAAAATTATGCAGATCGCCCCGCTTGCTCCAAGCCTTGGGGCTGGGCAACCAGTGATAAAGAAGGTTGCCTGAGTGCAGAGCTCTGAGGAGGCCCCAGCTACCCTCCACCCCTGAGACCTCCCCTCCCCTCTGTTTCCCTGCATCTTCTTTTGAGGTCTTGCCTGGTGTGGTGAAGATGTGAGGACAGAGGACCTGTGTACCCACTCCAGAAAGGACCCTCCTGACCTAGGGCACACCCGGCATCTCTACTGACCTCGGTTTCCTTACCTGTAGGACAAAGTGAATGAGCCTGTTAAAACGGAGGTGTGGGTTATATGAAATGCTATCTGGGGAGCATTTGGCAGACGGAAAGCTCTGTCCAATGGTAGTTACCAATAGCAGCCAGAGGTCAGAGAGGCAAGAAGGACTAGCCAATGGTTGTGTCACAGTTTTGAATCAGGAGGGGACACTGATAGAAATGGGGGGGAGGGGGCAGAGAGGCAAGAAGCTTCTGTGTCTTCGTCAGGAAAATGAGTGTCTATCTCACAGAATTGGTCATTCATTTGTTCAATAAACCTTCATTGAGCTGCTGCTCTGTACTAGGCACTGGGGTTATAGAGGCCAACTCTCACAGGGCTTCTGTCTAGTGGAGGAATCAGTCAACAAGGAGACAGATGAGGCCCAATGACAGTAAGTGCCATGGAAAAAATAAAGTAGAAAAATGTTCAACTGCGACGAGGCAGGCAGCTTGTTGGGTAGGAAGTCAGAGCTAGGCCCTCAGAGGGGAGGCCTGCATTTGTCTCGCCATCTGAATGAGCAGCCCAGGCAGAGAGAACAGCAAATGCAGAGGCCCTGGGGCTAGAAAGAACTTGTCACACCTGGAGGAACAGAACAAAACCACTGTGCGGCTGAAATCAAGTGAATGACTTAAAAAGGGGTGAGGGAGTAGAAAAGGGCAGTTGCAGAGGGAGGGAGGGGCCAGCTGACGTGAGACACTGAGGAGGACCAAATGGGGTGTCTGTCAACAGCAGGGGCTGGGAATTGAGTCTCTGGGCTGCACTGTATTTAGGAGACCCCTTTTCCAGACCACAGAGCTCAAGCTCCGAGGTGTTAGGAGACAGGACACTTCTCTATATCTCCACTGTCTAGTCCACACCATCATCGTCTCTCACAGGGAGCAGGAAGAGCCTTCTAACCATCTCCCCACTTTCAGCCCCCTCCCCTAATCTGTCCTCCACACAGCAGCCAGAGGAGTCTTCTTAAAAGGCAATCAAACGTGTCCACCGGTCCCTCTGCTGTTTACAACCCTATAGGACCCACTAGTCTCAGACTAAAACTCACAGTCCTCATTGGGACCCCCAAGGCCCTGTGTGATCTGGCCGCTGCTGGCCTCTCCTGGCTCATTCCCCCAACCCTCCTCCTGCTCCCCAGCCCCAGACATATTAGCCTTCTGTCTAATGCTCTGAAGTACCATGCACCTTCTTGCCCCAGGGCCTTTGCACCTCCTTTTCCCCTCCTTGGCAAAATTCCCCCATCGTGCAATGTTGCCTCCTCATGAGGGCTACTCCCTCTAGAGCAGTGGTTCTCAACCTTCCTAATGCTGCGACCCTTTAATACAGTTCCTCATGCTGTGGTGACCCCCAATTTCATTGTTACAAATTGAACATAATTAAAGCATAGTGATTAATCACAAAAACAATATGTAATTATATATGTGTTTTCCGATGGTCTTAGGCAACCCCTGTGAAAGGGTCGTTCGACCCCCAAAGGGGTCGCACCCCACAGGTTGAGAACCACTGCTCTAGAGTAAACCCTCCCCATGTCCCATCCCCCCAAAACCTCACCCTGTGTTTTTTACTTACCATCTAAAATTATCTTGTCTTTTGTTTGCTTAGGTTATTATTTGTTGCCCCTAATCGACTGTAAGTCTCCTAAGGGCAGGGGGATCTCACTGGTAGTGGTCCATAGGGCCTGCCCTGGGGATATTTGTGGGATTGATGGGTGGACAATGTGCCCGAGGTAACGTGGCTATCAGATAAAAGAGGCATGACTTGCACCCAGGCCTTTGGTTTTCTAAGGCTAGAAATCTCAGGGCTCCAGGACTGTGAGGGAACCAGGGAGGGGTGGTCCTGGTCCCAGGAGAGGGGAGTCATTTGTGACTTCATCCTCAGCAGTCTGAGTAACACAGGTGACCGGCCTCCTCACCCCGCTTCCCCTCCTGGAATCTCTGGGGTTAGGCTTTAGTCAGGGGATGAGCTCCCATGTGGCTCCCTGGGCTCTTTCCTTCCTTCACTGTGGGCCATGCACACGCACACTCCGGCCAGGTGCCTGGCCAGGCCTCCCCAAGGTGGGCACAGAGCCCCACACTGGCAATTCTGTGCCCTAGAATCACAGTCCTCACTCCATAGGACAAGCACAGCACCTCAATTCTCCATCCCTGTGGGTTCCCAGGGGCGACGGAACACACGTGCTCAGCCTTGTGGTGGTGGAAAGAGGCCAGAGGGCTGGGTGAGGAGCAGCGGAAGGACCCAGGACCCAGCCCTCTCCACTTCCCTCTAGCTGTGTGATGTTGGGCAAGGCACTTTCCTCCTCTGAGGCTCAGTTCCCTCATCTGCAAAGGAAATCTTCCAGCTCCAGAGAGAAAGAAAGGGATTTTTTAGATGCTGGATATTTATTGAAACCTGCTGTATTCTCCCAGCAAACCCATCAAGACACTCAGGGACTCAGAGGGATAGAGACCTGCCTCACAGCTGGGACTTACACCAGGTCTGCCACGCTCCCCTTTACCAGCTGCTCTAAAAGCCTCTGCTGCCTGAGCCTTTTTTGATCCCACTACCCCATGCCTTCTCTGTCTGAAAAGGTTGCTTTTGCACCGATTCCCTCCAGGGCTGCTGGGATGATTTGCCGCCTGGCAGTGGAAGGCCTCAGAGCAGCAGGGCTAGCGACACTGCAGGCCTAGCTGAGCTCAGGCCCAGGAGGTCTCCAGGAGCAGCTAGGTCCCAGCTGGGACACCTTGAACAAATCGGTCAACCGCTCTGAGCCCCAAATACAACGGAGGGAGAGTGCCTTTTATCTTAGAGGGCATCAAGATGAATCAATGAGACGATGGCACCAAGGACACATGGAGGGCGTCAGGGCCAGCTAAGAGGCTGGGTGCATCCCAGGCAACATGAGGCCACTGCAGGAAGTTTCTGAGCAGGGGAGTGATATGATGAGAGGAGTATTTTGGGAAGATTCTTCTGGCAACACAGTCCAGGTTGGGTGGGAGATGCTGTGTGGAGGAGTGTGAGCAGCACGTATGGCTGGAAAACGCTTACAAAGGAGGCCCCCTCTCCCAGCCCTCCTCGGAGGCAATCTGAGAAGCAGGGACCGGGTCCCAGGCCTCCTCTTCCCCTACCCAGAAGGGTCCAAGGCCCCAGGGCCAATAGCATGGTCCAGGGAGCTGCGTCAGCCTCTTGGTAATTATCACACACTTTCCGGTACATCCCTTTAGCCACATCTGTCCAGCTCAGAGCGGCAGCTAAGCTGGGGAGCTGGGATGTGGACTCACACCAGGGCTATAGGACATTGAGGCCAGGGCCCCTCTGTGCAGGGTCACAACTGCTCCAGGGGGAATGGGACAGTCCCCAGAACTCTCTCCCTCAGGGGGACATCCTCTGCTTCACTTGGTCCAGGTCAGGGTTAGAGAGAGTGGGGGGCCTGGCTCAGCCGAGCCCCTCTAGCCTGGGAGGGGCAGGAGCACAAGTTGTCCAGATCACAGATACCATCACTTGGTACCAACAGCAATGGTTGACCCCATCTTCCCAGGCCTGCTAGTGACCAGGGTGAAGAGAAGGCCACAGATAATCATTTTGGAGAAGGGGTGCTGCTGGCCCTGCCTGGGCCCCCAATCCCTGTGGTTGGCAGTGCCCTGGGAAGCTCAGGCCTTCTTGCTGTCATGAGCTTTCTGGCTCCCAGTGCTCCAGACCCCTCCTGGCACCTGCCTCACCGGGGTGATAATCCCTGCTTATTCACATAACAGTCTCCAGTGCTTGCTTTGTGCCAGGCCCTGCAGCCCACAGGCTGGTGGTGAAGGCGGGAAGCTGCAGGTTCAGGAAGTGCTATGATGGAGGCAAATACTTGAGGAACTCAGGAAGGCTTCCCAGTGCCCGCTGTACCTGCTCGGACCGGGGGTGGGGAGCACAGGATGGCCAGCTACTGGGGTGAGCAGGAAAGAAGGAGGAGTGTCCCAGGCTGAGGTACAACGAGGGGCCAACAACAGGACGGGACTGATAGACCCACTGGGGACAGTAAGCAGCCCAGACCACATGATGCTGAGCTGAGTCTTGCCAGAGACAAGAGGAGCAAAGGTGCTCCAGGCAAAGGGAGTGGGAGGTACCCAGCACAAAGACAGGAGCAAACGGGGTGTTTTCGGGACACTGCAGGCAGTTCAGCGTGACTAATGGAGGGGCAGGGAGGCACAGGGGGAGTAAGACCTTGGAGGGCTGCAGGAGATGGGATTTTATCAGTGTTCTTTCAATGGGGTGACACTACTCAGATCTGGGGGTGAGGGTGCCACAGGTGAGACCAAAGTGCAGCAGAAAATCCAGCTGGCTGCAGAGGGTCTGGTCACATGGGGGTGGCCTAGTGACAAGCTGGATGGTGGGTGAGAGAGGTGGTGACTCTAAGGGGGGGGGGGCACAGGGTAAGGACACTAGCTTCAAACTCCTCACACTGACAGCTTCTACCCGCCTGCCGCCCGACCCCTCCCCCCTGCTGAATCCTTAGCTATAGGGGCCCATGACCCTACCCCAGGGCCACAGTGAGCACTTTGTGTGCCCTTGTGCAGGTTACTTAACCTCCTCCTGCCTCAGCTTCCTCATCTGTAAATTGGGGACGTCATCTGCCAGTAGGTGGTAGGGCTGAGATTTGAACCCGGACCTTGGCCCCTGCATTCTAACCCACTTTGCTGTCTTTCTGCTCGGGAAGCAGTTATCTTGGTTGTCCTCTTTGCACCTCAGTGGGTATTACGGGGGGTGGAGGTGGAGGAACACAGCAGTGAACAGGAAGTATGAGGTTTCTAGAGATTTTATTCTAGATGTAGAGACAAGCAATAAACACACAAACAAATATAAACAAATAAGATAAAATCATTTCAGACAATGGTAAGTGCTGTGAAGACCATTATACAGAGTAATGAGATAAGGAATTGGCATACCCACTTAAACAGATTAAAAGAGGGATGGTTTCTTTGAAGAGAGGACAGCCAAGCCCAAAAGTGAATACAACGTGGAGCCGCCAAGTAAGGATGTGGGGGAAAGTGTTCTAGGCAGAGGGAACAGCAGGTACAAAGAGGTGGCACTTGGGAACCCAGGAAATGACTTTGGATTTCATTCTAAGTGCAGTGGTTTTTTCTAAGCGAACAGAGGGTTTTAAACAGAGGTGTGCCATGATCTAATTTGTGTTTCTGCAGAATTCCTGCCATGGGGATTCTGGTGTGTGGTTTAATGCCAGCTAGTGCTACTGTGGGTGCTGTAGCACCATGCATGTTTCAGAGGGTGTCAGCAGAGAACAACAGTCAGTTTGCGTGTTTGGGTAGTGCCAACCTGTCCGTTGTCACCAGCCACCTCCCGTGGAGGGTCTGCAGCTCAAAGTGATGTCCTTGGTCGTCTGGCAGGCCAGCCACTCTTGAGCGAGAAGAGAGGAACAGAGCTGCTGATTCACAGGGATGCAGGATGGTGGTTTCAAAGCCCTGGACCTCAGTCCCTATCTCCCTAGGACTCTTCCCGCAAAGGCTCAGAATTTCCTCAGGCCTAGGAAGGAACACTTATCCCTCACCTCATGCACACAGCCTCACGCATGCAGCCAACCCCAGGCTGGATGTCGGAGGTGCATGAAGGGCTCCCAGCCTGGAGGGGGAGATGACACAAGCTGAGGTTCACCCGAGCATGGGAGTGCCTCCCCGGGCAGGGGCACAGCCCCCTGCACAGGAGGCCCTTTGTAAGTGTTGGGCGAGGCCCCAGCAGAAGTCCTCTGACATGAGTCCTGATTGGGGTCCTAACAGGAGACGCCAGGTTTGACCCTGGACTCAGCTGAGTCCTGGCGTTATCACTTCCCAGCTTTGGTGAGCTCAAGCAGGTCCCTCAGCCCTCCCAGGCTCAGTTCCTCGGAGCTGCAGCCATCAGGTTACAGGACGTGTCTAAAGCACCAAATACCGGGCCCTGCACTTACTGGCGGGCTCTCAGTAAACACCGGTCCCCTCCTGAATATTAATGGACTATCCCTTTTGTGGGGAGCACACATGTGACTCTGCGCATGTCTGTCTATTCGGGCTGGGTGCTGTCTGTGGTAGCTGACTTGGGAACTCCTCGGGAAACAGTCTATGCCAGTGATGGCGAACCTATGACACACGTGTCAGAGGTGACACGCGAACTCATTTTTTTGGTTGATTTTTCTTTGCTAAATGGCATTTAAATATATAAAATAAATATCAAAAATATAAATCTTTGTTTTACTATGGTTGCAAATATCAAAAAATTTCTATATGTGACACGGCACCAGAGTTAAGTTAGGGTTTTTCAAAATGCTGACACGCCGAGCTCAAAAGGTTCGCCATCACTGGTCTATGCAGTGGGCCAGGGCCACAAACACTGAGTCAAGATACGTCAGCGATGCACCATGAGGGAGGGGCTGCACTGATGCCGACTGAAATACTCAAGTTTGCAAATGATTATTTTTTAGCAAAATAGAGTGGATCCAAAAATTTCCCTATAATGACATCACACTCAGAATGACCTAAAGTCTGCCAGGTTTGTGGCTATGGGGCAGGAGGGGGCCGAGAGATCCCCCATGCCATCCTCACTCAGAAAGGCTTGGGGAGGGGTGACATTTGGGCTGGGCCTTGAGGAAGGCGGCCTTGGATGCACAAAGAGAGCGAGTCTGGCAGGAGGGTGAGTGGGCGGCAGGCAGAGGCAGAGAGCCGCAGCAGGCACAGGGAGCAGCTGGAGTTTCTTTTTGGCTGGAACTTTCTGGACGTTAGTGGAATGGCCAGAGCAGCAGCTGGAAAGGTCGGCTCGGGCCACCCTGTGCAGGACCTTGGCCTCCAAGATAGGGAGGTTAGGCTCTGGCCAGCACACCGGCATTTCCCATGGTGTGTTCCTCAGAACACCCCTTCCCTTGGTGTTCCGCATGGAAAGGTTCCATGATGAAGTAAGTTCTGGAAATGCCGCACGCTCTGTCACCTCTCTGAGACTCACAACCCACGAGAGCACATTAAAGGTTCTAAAAATTCCTGCAGGGGAAAATCTGTTTGACTGCATTTATCCCGGCAATCCCCACTCACTGACCAAGGGCCCCTTGTTCACAGAACCCCTGCACCATCCACTTTGAAAGATGCCAGCGGAGAAAGGAGGGGACTGTTTTGAGCAGGGTCAGAGTTGCATCGTCCGATCTGAGCTCACAGAGGATCTGAGAGGATGTGAATGAAGACAGGGCCAAGGGGACAGGTGGACGTGGGGAAGTGGGAGGAGGAGGCTGCTGCAGGGAGCAGCTGGTATAGCCCAAGAATTAGGGATGGAGAGAGGGAAGGAGGAAGGGAGGGAGGGATGGAATGGGTGACATCCACACTGACCAGGGTTTTAAGTTTGAGGAACAGGGAGATGGCAGAGCCACCACCTATGGCAGTTCTGGTGGAGATGAAAGAAGCCAGTTCAGAATGTCATGGGCTGGGCAGGCGGCTGTGCCACTCTGGAGCGGAGAGCCTATTCCCTTGTCTTCCTGAGGATGCTCTCTGTTTAGGAGCCTGGAAGAGGTCCTATACCCTCTCTTCCCTGTCTGAGCACTCGGCTGACCTTGTGGTTTGAGCTGGGGAGCCCCTCAACCAAACACTCCAAGGCCATCAGTAACATCTGCCAGGTCCCCCCTGGGTAGCGCCTCAGGGGTAACCGCCTTCTTAGAGACAAGCAGCTATGCCCCGTCACCCAGCAGGGAAATAAGGGCCATCAAGAAGCCTGCACCAAGTCCCAGGGATGCAGGGACCGACTCCAGCCAGGGGAAGTGACGTGTGTCCTGGGTCATGATCAGTTGTAAGAGGAGGAAGGGCATCCAGACAGAGGCCACAGCCACTCAAAGTGCAGAGGAGGGCTCAGCGAAGAGTAAGATCTCATCACAGAAGTCCCCTCGTGGCCTGGACCTCCGTTTTCCCCACTGTAAAATGGGTGTAATAACCCCCACTGCTGCCTCCTCTGCAGGGTCCACAGAGAAATGGCTGTGAACACTCCCTCATCCCTGCCAGACCCTGCCAGACCCTGTGCAGCCATAGGGGCCACAGAGACAAGCCTCGACACCAAGGTGGGCTCCTTGATGCCACCAGAATAGGGCACCTAGTCTTTGCCCTCTGATGCTTGGGAGGTGGTTACTACTGGCATCAAAGCTGGGACTGTACTCAGCTCCTACGGGCCGGTTCCAGATGTGCACATCTGGCAGCCGAGCTTAGGTCCTGGCATGAGTCTGAGGCTCTGTGGGCCGCCTGAGAAGAGGCAGATGTATTTTGACAAGCCTGCCACAGCTTCTGCAACATCCTGAGTCAAAATAAGCCCTCTCTTGGGCAGCCCCTGGGACGGGTTATTTCTGCACCGCATTTCTTTTTTCCACATGGGGGGCTGAGCGACAACGGCTCCAGCTATACACAGAAGCTGCCTCAGCTGGAGCCCATAACACTCCCCTCAACAACACAGACATCAGCACGCAGCCTGTCGTGAACTCAGGAAGTCTTCCATGTGGCCTCAAACTCAGATAATTTCCCCCGGGAGTAGGCAGTCCGAGCCCAGGAAGACTCCAATAACCCTTCCATCCTGGAGGGCTACAAATCATAAAAAAATATCTGTACATGTGTACAAAACTTTACCAGTGACAAAGTACTTTCTCACCTATACAGTAATGTGGTGAGATAGTTGCTATTGCTCCCATTTTAAAGATGAGCAAACTGAGGCTCAGACAGGTTAGTTGATCCTGGAGGGGATGAAAGAGAGGTCTGAGTCCAAGTCAGACTCTCTAGGTGAAGAGAAAGAGCCTGAGAGAGGAAATGGAGTTGCAGCAAAGGTGGTGGCACACAGTTTCTAACTTTGATCAGGTCAGGATCAAAGGGCAGGAAGGCATGTGCCCAAGTCCCTACTCACTGTGCCAGGCAGGCACCATGCAAAGTCACTGACAGAGCATCTCATTTTAATCTTTCAAACAGCCCTGGCAAGAGGAAATGTTATTCCCATTTCCTAGATGGGGAAACTGAGGATCAGAAGGACAAAGTGCCTTCCCGTTGGCTACCAGGCAAACCATTTCAGCCTGGGGTCTTGCACTCGGCAGCTCCACTACAAGGCCCTGGCTTCCTTGATGCTGGAGGAGCTGAGGCCAAGGAGAGCCCAGGCGGAGGGAGAGTGAGACTGGCCCCAGAGGAAGCAGGGTGGGCGGGCCAGGAGGCTGCTGGCTTTTCCTGAGTGGGAGCCTCCGTACTCAGTGACTGTAGGTGGTCCGGCAACAGCAAGTCGAACGTGGAGGAATTGACTCCTTGTTTTAGGTTCTCTTCCAATGCTTCAGAGGTGCCCATGAGAGAGTCTCCAGCTGGTGCCAGTGGGTCCCTCACAGGACGAGAGGGCTAGGCTCAGACTGGGCCAGAGCTGGCCTGGACAGAGCTGGACCTCAGCTAGCATTTCCTTGTCATTGTGTCTATATGTGTTGTGACCCTCTCTTAGCAAGTGACGCTGGTTCGCGGTGTAAAGTGGCATGATGAGGTTTCCTTTTTAAATGAACACAATGGTTTTATTCTTGCAAGTGAGTGAAATGAGAGGACAGTGTTAAGTAAATAGCAGAGGTGGTATTAAATGTGGCAAAACCACAGAGGTGCTGCTCCGGAGAGTGAGGGCGGTACGTGCTGGCTCCTGCCTCTGGGCCAGGCCTGACACCAGCCCACACGGCAGCACCAGGAGTCACTGATGGGACCTGAGAAACCCAGCTCCAACGCCCCCTCCTGCTGAATGGCTGGGCCCCGGGGTTCTGTTCATCTCTGGGCTCCCGGCCAGCACAGGCCACCACAGGTTTGCTGACCAGAATCCTGAGATGTGCTGGGGAAAGGGAGGATTGTCTCTCAAGGGTAAGCCATGAAAACAGAAATTTGGAATCCATAAGGGACGATAGTACAAAATAAGCAAATGTCCACAATGGCCCTTTCTCTCGCTGGTAATAATAGCAAAGTTCAAACCTTTTGAGAAGGTCAGGTTGGTAGCGTGGAGGTTCTGGAGCCATGCAGCCAGGGCTCAGATCCCAGGTGCCTCGTAAATGACCTTGAGCAAGTGGCTGTACTACCCCACCCAATCTCCTTCTCTGCAGAGCAGGGTCATCATGGGGTCCCATTCCAAGGGTTATTGGGAGGATCACCTGGGTTCATGCAAGTGAAGAACTTACAGCAGCCCTGGCTACTGGCCTGTGCCCCATGCATGGTGCCGTCACGCTGTGTCAGACACTGGCTAAGCAATCTTTAGGTGTGTCGAGGCTGGCATCATCAGCCCTGCAAAGTGGGCTCAGAGAGGTGCGTGCCTTACCCCAGCTCACATAGCCAGGAAGAGCTGAGGCCAGGGTAGGGACCCAGGCTCTCCGGTTTCATGCCTGGTGCCTTTTCTCCATCACCCTTGAGGTCTCCCCCAACCCCACTCCCTTGCCCTAAGCTCCCTCCTTTCTCCTCACTGCTCATCCCTCCTTTGATCATCAGATTGAAGTCTCTTTTCCTTTCAACAGAGCACAACCAGGCCTCCATCTGCTGGGTCAACCTGTTAGCTCCCCATCGGCCATCCTGCTTCGTTTACTGCCTTCCAACCCAGCCTGACAGTGCCCCATTAAAGTCACTGGGAAAAACTGGTTCTGCTCTGATTGCATAAGATAGAACCCCCAATCAAACTGGAGAAACAAAACAGCCCCATACTCTCTCTGAGCCTCAGTTTGTCCTTAAGTGTAATAGGGACATAATAGTACTTGCACAGACAGTTGATAATTGTTGTAAGGCTCCAATCAGGCAATGCCTGCAAAGCCTTAGAGCCAGGCCTGGCAGATAGGAAGTACTCATTATTAGTATTATTCCTTGTATTGTTGTTGCTATTGCTATGACTCAAAGGGTGAAGCTGGGAGACACTGCCCCTGTCTTCAAAGACCTCACTGTCTAGTAAGGAAAACCATCTATATGTACACAAAGACAAGTAAGCATGCAAGGTCAAAGCCTACCAACAGCAGAGTAGGAGCAAGCTGTGCAGTGTCAGAATGCCACAGCACTTCAGTCAAGCAGGTGTACACGGATTCAGGCCACAGGGGCAGTGAAAGAACGGCATGATTCATTTATTCAGCAAACATTTACCAGGTGCCCACCACAGGCCAGGCACTGCGCCAGACATTGGCGCTGCAACAGTGGCCAAACAGATGTCATCTCTGCCCCCATGGGACTCCCACCCAGAGGAGGAGATAAACCTGGAAAAAATTATTGTTGAAGTTCAGGCGAGCTAAGAAGAAAAAATACATTGTGCCCTGACTGGTTTGGTTCAGTGGATAGAGCGTCGGCCTGTGGACTGAAGGGTCCCAGGTTCGATTCCGGTCAAGGGCATGTACCTTGGTTGCGGGCACACCCCAGTAGGGGGTGTGAAGGAGGCAGCTGATCGATGTTTCTCTCTCATCGATGTTTCTAACTCTCTATCCCTTTCCCTTCCTCTCTGTAAAAAATCAATAAAATATAAAAAAGTACATTGTGCCATAAAAATGCCTACCAGGAAACAGACTTAGTCTAAAGGTATAGCCAGGAAAGGCTTCTCCCCCAAGGAAGTGGGATTAAAGGGGTGAGAGTAGAAGCAAGGAGAGCAGTTGGGTGAGACCTGGAGAGGAAACGTTACAAGAGATATTGGGGTAGGGGTGTGAAATCAGTCTTCTACCGTAAGGCAAGGCTCATCTCAGCCTGCCACATACTAGCTGTGACACTTCAGCCAACATAATATATCTCTCTGAGCCTCAGTTCCCTCATTTGCATAATGGGCACCATGTCAACTAACTCACTGGACCAAATGTAATAACATACATGGAGTGGTTAACACAGAGCCAGTCAATCCTATTTTAGATGCAAGTGATAGAACAATCAATCAAAATGGTTTAAGGGCAAAAGAAGGGTTGTATCTGTTTGGATAACTGAGAAAATCAAGGGCAGATTCTGCACTTGAGGAAGGACATGCTCCAGGAGCTATGCAATGTCATCAGGGCTCAGTCTCCTCAGTGTCAATCAGTTCTGTTTTTCTCTGGCCTGGCTTCCACCTTAGGCAGGCTCTTTCCATACTGTGACCCAGACGTGCGCTCAGTTCAGTAACTCTAACAGAAGGGAAATATTTCTAATATTTCCAGAATAAGCTCCAAGACTGATTCTCACTGGACCATCTTGAGTCACGTGTCCATCCTTAGATCCTAGACCGGGATTGTGTGCCAATCCCTACAGTTTGAGGAAGGGGGTTGAGAGCTCCATCCAAACTACATGGTCAGAGAACAAGGGAAGGGTGGATCCCCAAAGGAATATTAAGGTACCATACAGAAGAAAGGCTACAGGACAACCTATGTCTACCATAGCCATGACACAGAGACACAAGCCACCGTGCTGTCGGAGCTGGCGACACACTGAGGGTGCCGAGTCACCAATGTGTCTCCTCACTCTGAACCCAGCCATGGACTGAGCCCCATCTCTCACTCAGACATCCTGGTCCCAGAAGAGCAGAGAGGTGAGTGCAGACCCCAGGGCCAGACAGCCTGGATGCAAATCCTTAATGGCACATTCTAGCTGTGTGACCTTGACAAGTTCCTGTCCTCTCTCTGCCTCTTTGTCATCTGTGAAACAGGCATAAAACGAATACTCCTATCATAAGGTTGCTGTGCAGCTTAAACCATATACATAAGGCATGGAGACGAGCGGCCAGCACAGAGCAGCTCAGTCAGTTAGTTCCTATTATCATCATCACTCCACAGGCTCTGCATGTCGAGGGCCATGTTGACTCACCCCTCTCGCAGGTAAAGCCCCTTCCCACTTCTTCCACAACATCCAGTCAGAGCCAGTGAAAGGGCACATTTGACCTCTCCCTTCCACTTGATAAAACCAAATGTAAATATGAAACTTTGGGGCAGCAGGAACTCTGAGTGGATCCTGCAATCCGGGGGTGTCAGCCTGAGTTTAAAGCGCCGTTAGGAAGGGGCATTAGAGATCCATGAATAATCCAGACCACATCCTCCCAGTGACCAGCCTCCCCCAGTCACAGGCTCAGTGCTGGGAAGCTGGCTTCTTCCCATGCCATTTCCAAGGAGTCGATCAGTGTCCTTGTCTGTCACCTGCAGGCTTCCGGGAGTATACTAATAGACCCTGCCCACCCCCAGAAATATCTAGGAGGCAGAACTGATTGGAGAAGGAAAAGAGAATGAGAGAAGGATGAAAAGAGGAAAGTCATTAGTCACTGCGTATATCCCACACTCATCCAGGCACTTATATACAAGTTCTCATTTAATCTCCATCACGGATGTTAGTTACCATCCCCTTCCCTTCAGGTGAGGAACCTGAGCCTCAGAAAGGTGAAGTGACCTGTCTAAGGTCATCCAGTTAGTGAACCACGGAGCTGGGGCCACTTGGCAGCTCCCGCCACACTCCTCGCGGAGCCAAGCCGGGAACTTAACAACCCGAAGCGAGTCCAAAGAGAGAGCAGGTTTCCAAGGAGAAGGAGGAGAGGTGTTGGGAACATGCAGTTATTTACAGGATGCCGTGTGGGTTGTCTCATGACAGCGGGAAATGTCCTGAGGTGAAGAGGGAGTGGGAGATGCTGGGACCTCCGTTTCCTCATCTACAGATGGAGATGAGGATGCCAGCCTCCCGGGAGACGGAGCCCAGGCTCGGAAATAGTGGAAACAGCTCATGCGCATGGTCACACCACACCTGCAGCACAGCAGGTTCTGGGGTGGGAGGCAGGGTGGCTGTGGTCTCCCTCAGAGGGAGATGGGTGGGACAGACCTCACAAACCGTGGGCCTTTGTTTCCCCAGAAGTGAGGGAGGAACATGCTTGGATCCTTAATGAAGGCTCTCAGTTCTCCAAACATGGCAATTTGCTAAAGAAATTTGCAAATGAGGTCAGAGAACTTGGGACTGGAGACAGGAGAATTCAACCAGGGACTCTTTGCAGGTCTGGCTTGCTACTTAAAGCCCCCCAATGGATGGCCCCCATCCCAGTTCAGTAACATCCAGATCTCTCACCATTCTGACAAGGACTCACAGGCCTGGATCCCCCACCTCTCTGATCGTGGAGGGTCAGCATCGGTGGGGAGCCGTTACTACCTCTAAACCTAACAACATAGTAAAAGGAGGAAGTGGCTGCCCAGTCTGCAGAGGACAGATGTTTGGGAAGGACCACACGATAGGAGTGGTGGCCTTCGGCTGAGGGGCACTCTGATCTTGTTCTCTTCCTGCCTCCAATCCCTGCTAGCACCTCCCATTGACAGAACACAACCAGAAGCCTGAGGACAAAGGGTGCCTGTTGACTGGGCATCTGGGCCAGCCTCCTGGGCACAAAGGAGGATGGGGAGGGGAGTGTGGACCTGGAGGAGCAAAATGAAGCTATCCAAGAAGATCACCTCCCAGCCATGGGGACCTCTGTGACACTCCAGCTCTCTCTTCCTACACAGTGACCTGGAGGTCATGCTGAGATGTTGCCCTCACAAGATAACACAGAACATCCTCCTCCTTCTTCCAACCACAGCCAAGTTCTGAACATTACCATGAGAAACAAAACAACATAACAAAAGAAATGTCTGAGAAGCTATTGTAAGGGAAAAGGCATCTTTTGGAAAATCTTTTAAAACTGATAAGTTAGAATCTGGAAGCCCATTTGAAGCAGTGAGGCCTAAAATGATACAGTCTAGAGACACCCTGAAAGTCACCTTGAGAAGGACTGTGGGTCCAAAAATCAGAGGTCTTTCAAATCCATCGAATTGAAAGGTGAGATAAAGGACCGGCGAGATGCTTGATGATCACAGCTCTGGGGGAGAGCGGAGATGAGAGTGAGAGATCCGGAACATCTGAGGAAGCTTCAGCTTTAATGGAGGAGTTCCTCGGGGAAATTCCTGCTACCAGATTGTCCTTTGGAAGTAGGGGCGCCAAAGGCACTGCTCCGGCAGACAAATGTTCCAAATCCAGTTGACAAACGAGATGCAGACAAATCGCCAGGCACAGATGGCACCAGCCCAAGAATGCAGATGCCACTCAAGGGTGAAATTGCAGAGCTATTGACCAAAAAATATGTGCAGTTTTGAGGGGATGTGGATATATGAACTGGGATCTGTGGGTATGAAGTTTGAGCTTTGGCAAAGCTTTGAGCAAGGATCTACAGTGTGAACTCCTTCTCTCAAGTCGACATGACCATAGGGCCACGAAGTACAGGAGGCAGCCTAGAGACAGAGAACAGTGATCAGCAACTTCCTGGAATGAGAGACGATTAAACAGTGGGTCCTTCCAGGGTCAGGGCCTGCTTGATTAGACATTTTCTGAAGGAGGGGGACACACAGCTCCAAAGGTACAGACTCCAGGTAGCAGACACAGAAACCTCATTCAAAACAACTTAAGGGGAAAGGTGGCATTTATTGGTCACATAACAGAAAGGTACATGGGCAGATGAGCCTTAAAGGCACATTAAGATTGAGGCACTTGAACGCTGCCATCATGAATGTCTCACTTTTTTCTCTTGACTCTGTTCTTCTTTGTAATGGCATCATCTTGGGGCAGGCTCTCCCCAGGTAGAGGCAAAACAGTCCAGCTGCTCAGGCCCACATTCTGCCAATCCTGCAAATCCCATAGAAATGGAAAGCCTTTTCCCATTGGATCCAGCTAAGTCCCAGGGCTGACTCTCATTGGCTTAGCTTGTGTTATTTTTTTTCCCTCCCTGTGCCAATCACAGGGCCAGTGCTAATAGTGCTCTAATTGTCCGGCTATGGGTCCAATGCCCACCACAGAAATAGAGCGTGACGTCAGCCCTACCCAGACCATAAAGCCTGGGAGTGGGGGAGTACAGGGACTCCAGAGATACCAAACATACCAAAAAAGCATGTCACCACAGCAAATGACACCAAAAACATCCCAATGACAAAATGCCACAGTGGTGTGACTAAAACATGGAAGGAAATCATGGGGTTATATGGATGGACCAAGAATACAAAAAAAGATTTGTTAAGATTTAAACAAAGATGGCAGCACTATTATGTGATTTTTGGCCCAGCAAGAGCCTAGGTCTGCAAGTCTCACCCTGAGATGGGCACCTCAAGGCCCATGGGCCAGGACAAGCTGTTCCAACCCAAGTAAGTAGGGCAATGCCAGGCACGGATTTCACCTCTGGACATATTCATTGAGCATTCACAGTGAGGAAGGCCCTCGGTTTGATGTTAGGGATTTAAGGTTGAGCAAGACACCGTCCTTGCCCTCAAGCAGCTTATGATCCAGTGGGAGGAACCAAAAAGGTACAAGTTAATAAAGGAATAAAATGAACAGCAAAGGTGCTGAGTGCTCCATAGCAGGGAGTGCTCTGTAAGAGAAGAGTTGGTCCTGTTGAACAGGCTAGCACAGGAGGCAGAAGTTGGATCTAGGGAGGCCCTTGTGGGCCTGGACTTGATGCCATAGGCAATGGTGAGTCATCGAAGGCTTTTGAGCAGAGGAGTGACACAAGCAGGAAGAAGCTTCATCGTCTTAATGGAGCCAGACAAAGCCCAGAGGAGAGTCACAGAGATGATCAAAGGGCTGACAACAGGCCTGTGGAGGGAGACAGAGAGTGAGGAGTGGAAAGATGACGGCCAGGGAAGCCTTGATCAAAGTCAGGCGAAAGAGCACACCGCTTCCTGATGCTGGACTGAGATGGGGACAGAGCTGCCCCATGAAGTCAAAGAATGCTGCTTTGTTCAGTTCCCATCAGGAAAGGTGAGTCTCGCACACACACAAATGGCATTTATATAACTATGACTCCCCCAAGAGGGGTGTAGGCTGGAAGTGGGGCATAAGTCGCTAACAAAGAGGTTCTGGTAGAGTCCAGAGTGACAGTCATAAAGGAAGGCTGAGGGCAGAAGGGTGTCCAGGGATGTTCCTGCTCTTTCATTCAAAGGCCACTTCCTGAGGGCCTGCCTGGAGCCTGGCCTTCCTCTAGGCTCGGAGCCCAGAGACATGAAGCAGGCATCCCCTTGTCTTATGTTAAAGCCATCTTCTGAAATGGCCCAGCCCCATGTGTGTTTACTAGAGCAGCATCTGCTTCCCCTACCAGACCAGACAGGAATTAGTCTATTTCTTCACTGTGGTAACCCCAGCACCTAGAGGAGTCCCCGGCATGTAGTAGATGCTCAGTTCGTATTTGAGTAAAGAACGTCTCTCAGCCTCAGTGAGTCCCCATCCTCGAAGAGCTCAAAATCTGGAGAGCAAGTCAGACAAGGATCAAGTTTAGTCTCCTTGGTGCTTTGATGACGAGGTCCAGGTGGGAGCACAGAGGACACTCCTGGCTCAGCCTATTCCCAGAAGAGGTTTCTTTATGCTTTAGCTGAACTCTGGTGGACAAAGTAAAAGCTTGTCAAGTGGGCAGAGCAGACAAAGCCATCCTCCAG
>NW_005871256.1:1233870-1236732 GCF_000147115.1 Myotis lucifugus
GTTGCAAGTAAAAGAAAAAAATGTAAAGTGGCTTTAACAAGAACAAAAGGGAAGGACTGGTTATTGGCGCATAAGAACAACAAGGCCTGGCAGAGCTGTGGGCACAGCTTGATCCAAGGTATAAACAATGTCATCAGGCTGGGGGCTCTCGCTCTCCTCTCCTTGGCTCTGCAGGCTCGAGCTGGTTTCCATTCTGAGGCTCCATGTGGCAGCTCCTGGGAACCCCACTTCACGTCACAGTGGAGCTAAAAGGAGAGTCCATTTCTCTTAGCTGAAGCAGAAGTTCCAGAATTGAGTCTCTCTGGCCCTGACCGGTCTGATTTGAGTCCTGTGCCTCTCCCTGAACTAATCCAGGGGCCAGGGGACCTCATGCTGATTGGCTTAGCCCAGGTCATATGATCCATCCATGGGTTCAAGTGAAATACAAAGGTTGGTTCCTCTAAAGCTGATGCCACACAAGGGAGAGGTGAGTGCTAGCTGGCAAAATAAGCTGTGTCCACCACGTGGTTTAAGAAGGGGAATGATACAATCAGACCGTGTTTTAGAAGCTATGATTCTCCTACAGCTCTGGAAGCCAATCTGAAGGCAAGAGCAGAAGCAGGAGCAATGGTGAGATGGTTGGTGTTAAGAGCCAGGCTGAGCCAAACAGAGCAGAAGTGAGCACAGGGCTGCTACAGAGGGGACTTCTTATTTAAATCCTTAGGACACAGTCCTGACCTACTGCCCCATCACTTTTTTTAAATCCTCACCCAAGTATTTTTTTTCCATTGATTTTCAGACAAAGTGGAAGGGAGGAAGGAGGAAGGGAGAGAGAGAGAGAAACATCAATGTGAGAGAGACACATCGATTGGTTGCCTCCCACACATGCCCTGACCTGGGCTGGGAAATTAACCTGTAATCGAGGTATGTGCCCTTGAACAGGAATCAAACCCACGACCCTTTGGTCCACAGGCCAATGCTCTAACCACTGAGCAACTGACCAGGGCCTGCCCTTATCACTTTTGATCACCTTCAGAACTAGACCACCCAACCCTGTTAAGCACCAGCTTGTGGCAAGGTTCTCATATAGGTGCCCCTAGCAGAGTCACCCAAACTCTGGGGCCAGTTGCCCGAAGCTGCAGACCCAGGATCAGCTTCCAGAAACCCACCAAATCCCCCTCTGGAAATGTGGCCACCTGTAGACACCACCATGTTCAAACACTGATAACACTATTTCTCAACTGTTACCCTGAACAAGGTGTTTAATTAACCTCTCTGAGTCTGAATATCCCTGTCTGAATATAAAGTTGAAGTGATGACATTTAAGGTAATGGAGCCCCTGGTGTGGGGATTCAATCAAATAAAGACTGTGAATCCCCTACAGCAGTGAGAGGCTCATTAAATGAAAAGTCCTTCCTCTTCAGTCCTTTAAGCCTTTCCCTGGCTTCATCTTCCCTAGCCCTCTCCAACCCCTTGTTTGTTTGCCAGATAAAAGGTGGGGGTTTTTTACTTTGTTTTTCTGCCAGGAAGAAACAACTGGAGGTCGAGTGGCACAGAGCAGCTGTTTTTAGACCTTGGCTGGGAAATCCCTCCTGTTCTTCAGCCTGAAGTCCCAGCCCGCTCTTGACTTCCTTCAGGCAGTTTCCATCTGGGAACACAATACCCCAGTACCTTCATTTCCAAGGAAGGGTGAAGGAGAGGAAACATCTCCCCATTTTCCTCTAAGCTTCAAATTCTTGTCTTTCTAATTCCAACTTAAACTCAGGAAAATCATGAGGCAGAGTTCTTTGACCAAGAAGATCGTAGAAAGAGGCTTTGACTAATAGTCACACTGCCCCAAACTCCAGAGAAATCCTTGCCTTGCTCGGGTGTGGGAGGGAAAGAGAATTAACATTCGCTGAGACTGTGCTGCTGCTTCCTTAGCATTGTTTTATCTGAGCCTCACAATCGCCCTGGGAGGTCAGGGCCATCCCCCACATTTTGCTGAGGAGGAGACTGGGTCTCCGAGTAAAGTGGTGCCATCTGGAAGGGGCAGAGGGCGGCTGAGATGTAACCCATGTTTCTCTGTGGCCTCCTCCACGGCACCTGAGATGACTTGGGCAGCCCCAGAGCCAGCCACCCTGTCCCTTCCCTGCTTTGGGCTTCCAGTCCCATCTGTCTTGCAAGCTGTGTGTACTTGCCTCCCCTCCTCGGAGCTGCCTCTTCACTAGAACAGCGCTTAGCGTGTTGTATTATCGTCCACTGTTTGTGGGCATCTCTCCCCCGCTCCCTTCTGAGTGCTTCAATCAGAGGCTCTGAAAGGAAAGGATCTTCTTGAGTGTCTGAACTAGTCCATGTGCTGTCTCTCTACAGAGTATTTGCATCTCTCGCTGCAGAATAAAGAGGGGAACGAGTAACTTCGAAACTTCTTACACATCTCTGTCTTCCTGGAGAGTGTCTGGCTTGTCATAGGCCCTCCACACACATCTGATAAATCAATAATTGAGTAGCAAACACCTACCACCCCAGGCTGCCGTGCAGCTGAAAGGGCTGCCACCTGTAACAATGCTTGGGCTGCTGGAGGTGTTTTAAGAAGTGTGGCGCTTGTCCACTGGGTTATCATTGGGAAGGGATATTTTCCCAGGAGTTAGGAGTTTCATTAACTTGTTGTATCATGTTGAGAAAGTCCCATCCCCTTTCTGTGCCTCTGTTTTCCTATCTGGATTAGATGACTAAAAAGGTACCTTTTTCATTTGCTGACTTTTTGTGCATCTCTCCTCTCCTCCCTTCACTCCACTCCTCCCCCCACCAACACACACACACACACACACACACACACACACACACACACACACATGCCCACCCATCAATCTTCAAGATCGAGTTCTGCTGTCCCTAGGCACA
>NW_005871256.1:1237005-1256384 GCF_000147115.1 Myotis lucifugus
CACAAATGTAGGTGATACCCTGAGCAGGCCTGCAAGGGACAAGGAAAAGTGTCTTCCATTCCCACAGGAGCAGCAAGGCTAAAAAGGGAAATTCCTCCCAGACCAGGAACAAAATCACCCTCCAGGGTCACTTCCAGCTCCACAATTCTGGACGATAAGATTCACAGAATTTAAGAATCTGAAGGTGTGAGTGAATATGTGTCATTGAATGTAGGCTTCTTATTAGTCCTAATATAGCTTATGATTCCATGATTTGCTATTTTTTTTCTATAAGACTTGGGCCCAGAACCATATGGTTCTCAGATTCTGTTGACCCAAGGATTTTCAACTAGTGGGTGCATCAGAAATACCTGGGGGCCTGGTGCAAATTCCTGGGCTCCATCTCAGAGATTTTGGTTCAGTCTATGTGGAATGAGACCCAAGAATCTGCCATTTCTCTAACAAGTCACCACCCCCGTGGTTCTGAGCAGGAGTGGGCCGCTCTTGGACAAACAGTGGTTAGAAAGCCTGTTGTTGTAAATTCTGTGATTCTAGATGTGATTATAAAATGGCCTTTTGCTTAAGATCCTAGTGTTCTGGAACGCTGTTATTCGGTTTCCATATGCCTAAAGAGAGGATGCTAAGGTGTACAGACTCTTTCGGAGCATGAGTTTCACAAGGAGAGGGGAAAAGGGAACAAGTGCCATCAGGGTCAAGGGACATTCTGGAAGGGGACCCTCCTGAGGGCACAGAGCAAATTCTGATGCTGCCTCCATTGTGCCTGAGCACATCCAGCACTAGGACTCAAATGAGAAGGCTTGGCGGGGTGCACCGGCTGGCTCTGGGGTAACGTGAGCATCTGGAGTCATCAAGAAGAATTCCTGATGGACAGGGAGGTCCAACCACATCCCAGAGAGTTGGAAGGGCTGAGGTTAGAGGAAGGGAGACAGCAAAGAGCTCTTGAAATGAACCAGAGGCAAAGGGGAAAGAATTTATTACCAAAATACCCTTGTAGAGCTGGGTGGTGGGGGAACTGCAGGCTGGGGGGCAGAGATAAAAATGCATAGTTCAGAAAGCTTAAGAGAAGAGGGAGCTGAATGTGTGGGGACATCCTGGGGTACTGTTCATGGGCTGGCAGAGGACTGCTTTGACATGCTAATGAGGGCCTGGAGCTGGCAGCGTGGGGACAGGATGAAGGGTGGCAGAGGACCTCTGAGGAACTGGTAGGCGGGTATGGGCTGGGGAGGGGCTCTGGGTGGGGGGAGGGTTCTGTGATTGAGAGGAGCTCCTCGGGAAGTTCCCACACACACCTTCCATGCGCCCCCTATGAGTCAGGGTTCGGATGGGAACTTGGGACCCTTTTCTGAGAAACAGAAGTAGAGAATAGAGAATCCAAGATTTCGGCAGCTTGCCAGGTAGGGCAGGAGCTAGCAGGTTGGGTTGCCATAGGCCTGTCTGACAGGGGGAGAATGGAAGAGGATGGGTTAGTCACTCTCACCGACACACTTAGCCTGCGTGCCTTACACACAGGTGATGACACACTCCTGGCTGCACACATACACCCCTGCTGCCCCACATAATGGCAATGATATATGTGCCAGCCCATTGTGACACACATCTGCACACTTGCCACCAATGGGGGCACCATTTCATACTAACGGTAACATCCTATATCACCTGCGTCATCTCTTGTTGTCAGCAACAGTTAGACGTACACCATTACACAGAAATGGTGTCATGTCCCCAGAGCCTTTGCGTCTGGCACAGTCAATGTAAATGCCACCCTCTGTGGTTGTACACTGCACAGCATGCACACTGTATGTGGTACCCTTGCCTTACACCCAAACCATCGCACAACGCCACTGACATATTCCACTGTAACAATAACCCGCTTAGCTGCACACTACCACAGACAATACACTTCCAGCAGAGTCACTTCCCATCAGGAGGGACACACCACCACCACACACTGAGTCACATGGCGCAGACCCAAACCTGCCCTGCTAGCACCTAGTACCCTCTCCCATGGTTCCATCACTACCTGCATGGTCCCACACACGTGCACCACTGCCTCCATGCTGTGAGAATGACTGGGATCCTAACCACACACCCTGACAGTGATGGCACCCTGGCCATTATCAGTGACAAGAGGCGGGGGGGGGGAGGCACTCATCAGATGAGCCAGGTGGCCGAGGGCCCTTCTCTGTGCACCGCCTCACAGCTCTGTTTCTGTCTGGGGCACATGGCCACCCCATCAAACCAAGAGCAACTCTGCCCTTTCAGGCTCACGCTAGAATAGCAGGATGTGGAGTTGGCACTGGGAGCTTTCAGATGTCTCCCTGCACCCACCAGCTGAGGTGGGGCCCAGCCAGCAGGCTCCAGATCAGGGCTGGCAGCCAGCGCTTCCTAGATGCCTCCTGGCCTCCTGCGTGGCATCCAGAGTGCCCTTTGGACTGAAGCAGTTGCAGGAAAAAACTGGCCGACCTTTGGACGAGCACCCTTCTCACTGATCACCACATTTACGGTCTGTGACAGTTGTCATTCGTCACACGCTGTTCCTCGATCCCCACACAAAGTACTGACATTAGCTCTCTTGATTGGCTGCCTAGTGAACATTCAAGGCATGTACATATCATTTTAAAAATCTGTTCAAATCTGGCCCCCTGCCCCAGCCCAGAGAGCTCATAAATAAAAGAAGAAATTCAGCAGCAGCAGCCAGGGTAAGCCACCTTAAGCAGAGCCATATCCATATTTTACCAGGTGACTCTTAGCTGTCCAGAGAGCAGGCTCTGCAAGGACCGGAGGCCAGGGTGGGGGAGGTGACTGGCAGCTGGCTGGATTAAAGATGCAGGAGATTGAAGAAAATGCTGACAACCCACATGACATGAGGACCCTGATCTGGGTGTGAATTCATTTTTATTTTATTTTTTAGTGAGAAACTGGAGATAGGAAAGACTGTAAATGTCAATGTAAAAAAATATCTGCAGAGCAAAAGTTACATTTCCATAGGCTGTGGGATGTGTCAGAAGAGGAGCAGACTCGTGTGGTGGAAGGACCCCAGCGTGCGGTGACAGGCAGGCCCGGGCTGGCATCCTGGCTCTGCCCAAGACTCACTGTATTACCCTGGGCCTTGTCTTCCCCATCTTGAAAATAGGGGTTTGTGTGAACTAAAGGAGAGATGTAATTTATGCAAAGCACCAAAACGAGCTCCTGAGATATATTGGGGACCCAGTTGGTTGCTTTGATTAGTAGTATTATAATCACTAGGAAATGCTTATAATATTTAGCAACTTTTCTGCAGTGATAACAGAGCATTTGGGAACCATGTCCAAACTGGTAACACTGAACAAGGAGCAAGTACTCATCTCTCCACCATCTTTTCTTGACAGGAAGCACCAATAGCTAATGTGTCATGATTTACCCTAATCATTCAATAGGGATGAAGCCACCAAAACTTGACTGACTGTCCTTTTATTCATCAGTAAGATTTTCTGCAGCTAGATATGATTCATGTCAGCTCATGCAGTTTTAATAGACTCATAGAAACTTGGGTTCAAAGGGGGTTTTAGCTGTCACCTGTCACCCAACTGCCATCATCCAGGGCTGGGGAACTCACCACCTCGCATGAGGCACCTCATACTATGGCTGGACAGCTGCAATTGGTAGACAGTCTTTAGAGCATCTGTCTGCTCCCTTTACCTTTCCCCCATTGCCCTAATTCTGTCTTCAGCACCAGCAAAAACAATAGTACTCTTCTTCCTTTTCAATGGTCATTCATTCATCCAACAAGCATATCCTTAGCACCTACTTCGCCAGGCACCATAAGTGCTAGTATTACAAATTGAGCAAGACCTGCCAGCCCTGGGAGGGCTAATCCCCCTTCAGTACTCTCTCCTTCAGGGGAGACATCCTCAGATCTTTCAACCTTCCCTCATTTGACCTGTCCAGAGCCCACACCAAACTACCCCCTTCTCTTCTAAACAGCCTTGATCTTATCAAATTCTATCTTAAATTGTGGTGCCCAGAACTGAGCTCCATATTTTTCTAAAAGTTAAGTTGGGTTTTTAGCCCAGCTTGGTCGACATCCATGTCAAAGGCAATGTCTGTTGTGGAAAAACCCCAATTGTAACTACAGGCTCCCGGCCAGATCCCATTCTAGAAGAACAGAGAGAAAGAAGGAAGGAGGGAGGACTGTGGCTCCTGAAATGGCAGGATGTCAGGTCTCCCTGCCCAGAACTCCCTTCAGGCATTAGTGCCAAATCTGTCGTTCTAACCAAACACTCTCCCCTCTGCCCCTCTCCATTAGTGTCTGCCACAGGAAAGGGAAGAAAAATCAAGAATGAGTATGCCAATGGCCCTACATGGTGCCAAGCAGGGCACTCAGACATAAAGGAAGGACCTTCCCTATACCAGCCCACAGCCTGTAAGGGGAGAACAGAGATGAGCTTCAGAAGAGACTCTGCAGGTGAGGAAGGGGGTCTACCAATGGCCTCTGACTTGTGGGGAGGGGGTTCCCTACTTTGAGGCCTCTGCTGAGAACATGTACAAAGGAACAGTCCCCCCTCACTGGAACAAAAGCATGCCTCCTTCCTCTCCCAGGTCCGGTCCTCTGCAGCTCTTGCCGCTCCCTCCTTGGAAAAAAGCCATCCTCTTACAACGCAGAAGTCATCCCCACTCTGGCATGACCCTGACTGATGTGCAATCTCTTGCAAATCTTTTAAAGTCCTGGGCCAAGGCCCTCCTCTCCGAAGCCATTTTCCTACACATCCGGCTGGATTAAAAGACTCATTTTAGAGCCAAAAGATGGCAGGTGGGATGGAAAGGCTCATTATGAGACAGTAGTAAATCAAACAAACAAACAAAAAGAGTGGGAGAGGAGGAGGAAAGGCCAAGGGTGGGGGCAGATGTTGCCTGCCACCTGGAGTCCCCTTTTCTTCCCTGGGCCTAGGAGAGAAGGAAATGGCCTTCCAGAATAAAGTTTCCCAAAGGGGTCCTTATTTTTCACAGGATAGCAGATCTAGAAGGGCGGGGCTTGCTCACGGTCCACTGCAATGCTGCAGCTGTCTTCAGCCTCGGGGCTCCTCACCCCTATGGGGACCTGACCAGTATTCAGCAATGTTCATTGAATGCCCATGTAGTGGGACACTGTACTGAGAGGCTGCAGAGATGATCTGGTGGCAATCCTGCCCTGTAGGAAAGAGGCGTGCAAACAGAGGAACAGGGGCTCCTGGAACTGGGGTGTGTCTCAGGGGGTGGGAACTGTGAGGAGAGTGCGCCCAATTCCACCTGGCGGAGTCAAGGAGGGCTTTCCTGCACAGATGGCCTTTGAGTTCTGCTTTAAAGAACCCTTCCTCCATCCCCTTGCTCCCACTGCCCCTCAGGGCATTAAAGCAGCTAGTTTGTGGTCCTAACACATGTGGCCAGGACAGGTGGCAGCAGGGGGGATTGGCAAGGAGAGGAGAGCAGGCAAAGGTAGAGAACAAAGGGGAGTGGAGGGAGGAGAGAGGGGGAAAGCAGGGGAAATGAGAAAGGGAGCGGGAGGAAGAAGAGGGGGGGGGAGAGGGGGAAGAGAAGAGAAAGAGAGGATGCAAGGAGAGAGAGGGAGAGAGATTTGAATTTCCCATCTGAAAGGGGAGAGGTAGCACGTCAGGGCCTGGCTGAGGGGCCTGATTGGAGGGCGTCTCTGGCAGCAGCAGCAGCAGCAGCGGCCCCAGCTCGCCAGGCGGAGTTGCACGAGGCTGCGAAGCGGCGGGAGCTGGAATAGCAGAAGCAACCGCCTCGTTGAGTCCAGCCGGAGCCCTGCAGTGGCTCAGACGGTAGCAGGGACCGCCAGGTCGGTGCTGGCCATGGGCCGGGAGGGCGGAGCCGGGCTATGGGCAACAGGGTCCCGGCTCTCGTCTCGAGGCCGCAGGGCATCCCGGGAGGCTGGGGTTTATTGCTTTGGGGGTACAGCACCCCAAGACTGCTCGGGCGCAGGATTGGGAGGCTGCATGGCAGTAGCAAGCACCTTCCCGGGGCGCGCTGGCCGCTGGCCGTGGTACTGAAAGGACAGCTCCCTGCGAGGGGGGAGCGAGCAGGCTGAAAGGGAGTGAAGCCGCATAAACTGGGAAAAGGTATGGGCCCCCTTCCCACCCCCAGGAGCGCCCCCGCCACGGGCAGAAGCTCCAAACAGCCCAGCTCCTGGGGAGTCAGGACCGCCCCGAGGGCAATGGGAGACTCAAGTCTGAACCCAGAGAACAACTTCGAGCTGGGGTGGGGGTGGGGATCTCGATCCAAGCTACTTAGCGAGAGCCTGCCAGGGCCCTCTTCCCCCCAGAGGAGGAAGCCGCCCCCGTGGGGTACAGTTCAGGCTCCCGGAGTGAGTCAGAGGTCGGCGGGAGAGGAACAGACAGACCAAAAAGGAGGGGAGAGCCTAACCACCGTTGGGGGTGGGGGACCAAAGGGACTATTTGTTCTCAGAGGAGGCGCGCAGGTTTGGGCAGCACAGCAAGCCGCCTAGGGTCATTAGGAAGAATCTCTTTTATGCCGTCGCCTGCCCCACTCTGCCCCCTCCCCTGGCAAAGTTTGAGACCTGGCTGGGTCTTGAGGTTGGAGCTATGTGTTGGGGGAGGGGCACTCTCGGTGGCCTATGGAGAGCTGGGCAGAGGTGCTGGCTATGTTGGTCTGTGAGAGGGGCGCCAGGGTTCCTGTTCCCTATTCTGGCGGGGGGGGGGGGGGGCTCAAAGCCCCAGCCACTTCTGCTCTTCTCCCGGAGCAGGGGCCCCACCCCCTTCCATTCTCCACTGCCCCTTCCCCTCCCCCAGGGCTTCCTTCCAGGGGCTTGGGGGGGGGGGGGGATAGACGGAAAATCCCTGTTAGTTGAGGGGGGCAAAAAAGCAAATGAGTGTTGAATTGAGTTTCAGTGAATATACTAGTAGACTGGACTTGAGCCATTAAAAAACAAACAAACAAAAAACAGAAAAACAACTTCAAGGACACCCCCTGCAGGTGCCTCCGCGTCTACTTGTCAGGTGGGAGGAGCCCAGTTCCAAACAGGCTGGGGCTCAGGAGGCAGAGCCTGAGGAGGTGCCTCTGCAGCCTTCAGGCTGGGACGGGCTGGGACCCGCTGGGAGAGAGTCAGGAAGAAGCTGCAGATGCGATCTGGGTCCAGGGCATGCTGAAGGCAAGGAAACCGGGTGCTGCAGCTGCCCTTCCCCCACCCCCTGCTCTGCCTCCCCTCCCCCGGCCCAGCATCCCCACCACCACCACCCTTCGAGCAGCGGGATAAACCAAAGCTCCCCGCAGAACCGCCGAGGAGCGCCTCCTGGCGGTCTAGACGAAATCCTCAATTGCACACAAACTGCTGGACCTCAGCACTCCTACAGGCATATGGCAAATCCCTACACACACGCCTGCACACGCCCACGCGCGCACACACGCTGCCTAAGTTCAGAGTCAGAATGCAGATCATACCTCGAACGCGTACATCCTCACATACTTGCTGACACAGAACATTAAATTCAATCCAGCTGGCTCCACCACGAACCAGGAGATGCTGCAGACACTGGGATTGGAAAAATGCACAAGATACAGGGAGGAGCCCAGAGGGACCGGGAAGAGAAAGACACATAACTGGACAGAGAGCACGAGCTGGAGGTAGTCAAGGCTGCCCTAGCAAGTACAGGGGAAGACATCATCATATCTCATTGAGGAGACCCAGGAAATTTCATGGAAGGAGTGACAATTAGAGGCATCTTTGAAAATGAGTACTGCTGCTGATGATGATGATGACAATGATGATAATGATGGTGATGACAGCCAATATGTACTGAGCACCTACTATGTGCCAAACACTGCATTATCTCCTTTAATGTTCACAACATGCCTTGGGCATAGGTGTTATTGTCTCCATTTTACAAATGAGAAAAGATTAAATTACTTGCTTAAGGTCACTTATAAGTAGTGGAACCAGGATTTGAACTGGCAGAGATGAGGTTAAGAGGTTTCGAGGCTGTGGAAACAGCATGAACAAATGCCCCAGGGTTTAGAAGGCATACTCTGTGTTGGGGCACAGCTGAGGCAGAGCCACATGCAAGGTGTGGGAAACGAATGGCAAAGCAGGCAGGTGCTAGACTGTGCTGGACTTGAAGGTCAGCACAAGGACTCTGATTGGTTTAACAGGTCGTGTGGAGCCATGGCAGGGTGTGTTTGCATGAGCAGACCTGCCCTTTAGAAAGATTAATCAGACGGTCGTGTGGAGGATGGATGAGAGCTGGAGGAGAGACAGTTTAAATGTATGCACAAATCCAGAGCCTTGAGGCCCCAACCAAGGCATTATAGCAGCCACAGGAGAGAGGAGGGTGTGAACACAGATTGTGAAGCTACAGTCTCCGGACTTCTCCCTCAGCACCCATCCCATTTGTAACTCACCAATTCCTTGTGTGGTCTTTGTCCAGTGTCTGCCTCCCCAGCCGGCTGAATGCTGTGACAGCAAAGGCTGGGACTCCCTTGTGCCCTGCCACAGCCTCAGCACCCATAACAATGCCTGGCAGAGAGCAGGTGCTCTAAGAATATTTATAGTGTGAGTGAGTGTGTGAGTGAATAAATGAAGAAGTCGCTGAGTCTCGAGTTTTCAGTTGAGGCAAGTGTAACCAAGCATGCTGGAGGAGAAGATAGTTGGGTGGGGGAGGCAAGGATGAGACTGCTCCCTGGACAGGATAAATTGAGATTATCCATGTGACAATACCCAGCCGAGAGTTAAATGTGCAGGTTTGAGGAGAGTGGGTGAAGGGAGGAGGGTGAGATGGGGGGGAGGAATCAATCTGTGGCTATAAAAGGACATAAACCTATAAGAGTAGGTGAGATTCCCAAAGGAAATAGTGGGGGAGGGAGGGGCAGGAGGGGAAAGGAAGAGAGATTCCCTAATGAACAGCTACATTTTAAAGCAGCGATTTTCAACTAGCATGCCACTGCACACTGGTGAGCTGCAAGAATGTTTAAAATATGCAATACCTGCCTATTTAGTCAGGGGCACTGACCCCTTTTCCCTTAGATTGTGAAACAAAAAATGACAACAGCCAACACAACAATAGCCATCTGGTGTGAATGAATCAAAATTACACCTATTTTTTTTTCTGTCAGATTGGCAAAAAAATATTTTTTCTGAAGTGCCCAGAATTTTAGTAATTAGTTTATGTAGCCAGGAGATGAAAGAGGTTGAAAATTGCTGTTTGAAAGGACAGGAGTCAGGAAAGGAGAGAGTGAGAACCTGTCTGATAAGACCACAGAGTGCTGTGTCATGGAATTCAGGAAGTTCAAGAAGGCAGAAAAAACCTGGGGGGCAGGGGCAGGCAGGGGTCATCTCCAGCATCTGATGCTACACAGGGATGGAGGAGGACCAGGGCTGTGAAAACACTCCTGGGTCTGACGGTTAGGCAGCCTCTGGCGAATCTGACTAGGGTAGTTTGGGTGGCACTGCAGAAGCAGCAAATCCCGGATCTCACAGAGCTGTAGGGCTTAACTGGGAGGTGAAGAAGCAGACACACCAGGTAAAGACTCTCGCCATGAAGTGAGAGGGCAGCGATTAAGAAAAGGATGGGGTCAGGGCAAGAGTTGGAGAAGGAGGGGATAAAAGACCTAAGGATGCGGTTAGAGATGTGAGGGACAGGGAGTGATGAATGGATCGAGGAGGAGGTGCGAAGAGAGAAAATCTGGAGTGAAGGCCGATGGGTTGGCTCCCAGGGAAGGAGGGGTCCTCTTCCTCAGGAGCTAGGAGGAGGGGAAGTCACAGGAGCTCATACTAGCTGGCATTAATCATTTTGATAATGATAACAGCCACCATTTACTGAGCCTCCATCATGTGCCAAACACATTCCTAGGTTTGTTCTAACCTTTCAAAGTGGTATTATAATCCTCACTTTATAACAAAGACTGAGACTCAGAGATGTTAAGTCAATTACTCATTATCACTCAGCTAAAAAGTAGCAGATTGAGGATCCCTGTCAGGTATGCCTGACCCCAAAGCTCACAGAGCCTTCCCCTGCATCACATGAAGTGTGGAGGAAGGTCACCTGCTGAGCGGGATGGTATAAGAGGACATTGGGCCTTGAGATATTGGTTAGGAAAGTCTTGACAGGGTGAACAAGACACTGCTTAAGAGCTGAGAGGACCATACTGGGAGTGGGCAACAAGCTCTGGACATAAGCATGGAGAAGACTCAGCCCTTGAGTGGATACACTGCATACTGGGGGGGGAGGGGTGGTAATCAGTGTTTGCTGAATGAATGAATGAATGAATGGAAACAGGGGAGTCTGGAGAGGGAGACGGTTTGGTGTAGAAAGATAGCATGTTGAGTCTGAGCAGTGCCCAGAAAAAAACATCTAGGTATCATCAGTATCAGAGATTATTAAAGCCCCTGGAAAGGATCATTTTTCCCTAGGGGAAGGTGAGAGAGGAAAAAGGCTAAGTCCAGAGTCCTGAGAACATCTTCATTGAAGACACAAGAGGAAGAAGAGGAGACAGCAAAGGACAGAGATAGAGAAGAGGGGACAGAAGTGAAAGGAAAATAGAGAAGTAGAGGAGAGAGAGCAGTAGGAGATGGGGTGGTGGGGAGAGAGAATAACAGAACCAAGAGAGGAGAGGGGTTTAAGGATACAGTGGAGTGGCCAGCAGTGCAAATACTTTAGAACAGAAGTGCCCGGGAAAGGGCTCAGAAGGAACACCTGGTCACGAGAGACGTGCCAAAGCAGCAACTTCGGGAGGAGGCTGGAACTAAAGTCCAGGTGCCCTGTCAACCAATTTGAAATAGCTCGAATTAGAGTCCTGTGTCTTCTACCACCACCTGCAATTCCTTGAGCAGCGTGTAAACACAGGAGGAGGAACCCAATGGTTCCTGGAACCATTCAATGTTTAAGTTGTGTGTTTTTTCCCTGTTCTTAGAAATGCAGTCTCTTTACAATGTTTGGAACCAAACGAAACCACCCTGATAGACTGAGCTGAGCAATCTTCAAGCTCAGAATGTTGGGTCAGGGTGGGTTCTCTTGCATTTCCTACAAGTGCTGGTCCGTTTGGGTGTGTCCTCGTCAACATGCAGTCAGCAGTGGCTAATATTAATGAGTTCCCACACACCAGGCACTGGGCCAGTTTCTTGTCTTCTCCTTCAAACACCAGTAGAAGGGTAGCCTTAACATACCCCATTTTGTAGGGAACTCAATGAAGCTTTCCCAGGGACCCAGTCAGTACTGGAGCCAGTGTGTCTGATGCCAAAGCCCGTGGGGACTTTTTCTACTCCATCATGATTTTCCCTCCTCAAAACAACCAACTTCTCAGGTGGTCTGACCATGTAGACATCTCAAATAGACTCTCAGGCCCCATTTTATGGAAAGATCTCACTCTGACAATATGTTTTCTCATTTTGAAAGAAATGAGGGAAATCCATCAGCAACTGAAAACCAAGTGACCTTGAACTCCACCTGGTTGCAATATCTGGTCTGGCTTCTCTGCCACCATTTCGCAGGACCTTTTTCCTTCTAGCAAAACACAAAGACCCCAAGGCTGTGTGGGATGAAAGGCCTTGGGAAGTCATTCTGCCCTCAATTGACCATCAAGCCACATCACACTTTGGACAGCTCACGGATGTCCCATCCACACCCAAAAGGAGATTTATGGCGGCTTTGCCTATGAAAGAACCAGTGATACTAAATGGTTAAAATAAAAAGGAAACCTCTAGGAGTTAGAGCACCGGTGTTCAAATTCTTAGGGATGTGGAGGAAACAGGGTACAAAGGAGGCCAAGGGTGGAAGGGGGGCTCCAGGCTCTCTACCCCTGCCCCCACCACTGGAATAGTTCCACTTCTACATATTTTGCATATTGAGATTCTCATTAAGCTTTTACTTGAATAAAATCTTCTGAGGCAAAATAATAACAATTAAAAAATAAAATAAAACTGAAAGTCAGTGATTTAGGGAGAGGGAAGGAGGACTAACATAAGCTGAGTGCTTATAAGGCCCCATGGTTGGTACTTTAAAGGTTCTAAGCCCCAAGAAGAGTATCATGTCTCTAACCCCCTATGTGTAATTCAAAATAAATATTAAGCTATAAACAACAAACTTGCATGTATACTACAATAAAAATAATGTATTTCTCCATTTGCCTGTTTTCAGAAGTCTGGATATGTTCATCCAAGCTAGCTGTTTTCACTTCCTCACCTGCCCTGATTTGTGGGGCCCTGAGCACACTCTCATTCCATCTAGGGGTCAATCCAGTGGCCCAGGCTGGAATTCTCTGGTCTCCACAGTAGCTCCGGGAAAGGAGGCACTGCCATTTCTATCTTATAGAGGAGGAAAGTGGGGTTCAAAAAGGTTCAGAAATTTGCCTGAAAGACACATAGCAAATAAGAAATGAGGGTGACATTACTAGAACCTTGCTCTGCCTGCATCCAAATGAGAGGCTCTTTCTAAGACTCCTGACTATAATCAAATTCAAGCAATACAGTTAAGATGGTTTTAAAATAGGGATCTAGCCCTAACCAGTTTGGTTCAGTGGAAAGAGTATTGGCCTGCAGACTGAAGGGTCCCAGGTTCGATTCCGGTCAAGTGCACATGCCCAGGTTGTGGGCTCAATCCCCAGTACAGGGCGTGCAGGAGGCAGATGATCAATGATTCTCTTTCATCATTGATCTCTCTCTCTCTCTCTCTCTCTCTCTCTCTCTCTCTCTCTCCCTTTCCCTTCCTCTCTGAAATCAATAAAAATGTATTTAAAAACCGCCCTCGCCGGTTTGGCTCAGTGGATAGAGCGTTGGCCTGTGGACTGAAGGGTCCTGGGTTCGATTCCGGTCAAGGGCACATGCCTGGGTTGTAGGCTAGATCCCCAGTGGGGGGCGTGCAAGAAGCAGCCAATCAATTATTCTCTCTTATCATTGATGTTTCGATCTCCCTCCCTCTCCCTTACTCTCTGAAATTAATTTAAATATATATAAAATAAAATAGGGATCAGAGCCATTTGGCAGCATATGGTGTGCCTGGTACATAGCAAGTGCTCAAGAAATAGCACCTTTCCCTGCGGTTCAAGGGCATTGCGTCTTGGCCTCAGACTGATGGTGTCCCATGGTGCCTGTGAACTTGGATGAGGCCACCGTCTGTCTAACTCCAGCAACCTGCCTGTGCAGAGGTCTCTCCCATCTAACTCCCAACTCCTCTTTTGCAGGTTGGCAAATCTCCCCAGCCAGGCCTGCCAGGAGCCCTGCATGCAAATTCAGCTGTGGGCTAGGGCACGCTAACCGGAGTCATAGGCATGGACTTCGTCATGAAGCAGGCCCTCGGAGGTGAGGCCCAACCCCTCAACCAGGGTCTGAACCCAGGTGGGAGAGGCCCTCGGGGCACCAGGCACCGCTATCCCAACTCTGGGCACCCCTGACCTCATTCTCTCCCTTCCCAACCCCTCCCCTGCAGGGGCCACCAAGGACATGGGGAAAATGCTGGGGGGAGAGGAGGAGAAGGACCCAGATGCACAGAAAAAGGAAGAGGAGCGGCAGGAGGCGCTGCGGCAGCAGGAGGAGGAGCGCAAGGCTAAGCATGCGCGCATGGAGGCCGAGCGTGAGAAGGTCCGGCAGCAGATCCGAGACAAGGTCAGCACCACCCACCTGCCCACCCTGGAGTGTAGGAGGCACAGGGGAACAATGGGTCCCCAAACCCTGGCCTCAAGTTCCCCTGAATCCCAGCTCTGACCTTAGACCTAGTTCTCTCTGAGCTTCAGAAAAATGGATGTTACAGGAACACCTCCCTCAAGGATCTATGGTGATTACAAATGATGATGCACATAGGAAGTGCTCCCTAATGTTGCTGCTATGGGTCTGCAATCTCCTATTCAAAACCCTTGAGACCAAATATGTTTAGAATCCAGAATTTGGGGATTTTTGAAAAGTACCATAGGGCCCTGAGCACCTGTTACTGTTAGGTATCACTCCTAGTGGGTCTGTGACTGCCACCCTATGCCAAACAGATTAATACATGTCTGGCCACACCACTACAATAAATCAAGATTATAAGTAGCCTTCCATCAGTTGAAGTCAAGTTTTGTCACCAAAATTCGGGTCCAAACATATGGGAGAACTTTCAGATTTCGGCAATTTCAAAAGAGCAGAGAAGTCATTATGAGCAGGTATTGATTTTAAAGGAAACCCCACACACCGCCTCTCTACTTCTGGGGACAGACATAATTCTACAAGAAGGTATCCTTATCCCCATTTTATAGATAAGAGGACTGAGGCTGAGGGAGTTCTCATGAGTTGCCCCAGCTGAGTCTGCATGACCTTGAGATCAGCTCTCTCCTTGCCCTGTTCATGCTCATGTCTGCCCTCCCCCTCCCCCTAGTATGGGCTGAAGAAGAAGGAAGAGAAGGAAGCTGAGGAGAAGGCAGCCCTGGAGCAGCCCTGCGAGGGGAGCCTGACGCGGCCCAAGAAGGCCATCCCTGCGGGCTGCGGGGATGAGGAGGAAGAGGAGGAGGAGAGCATCCTGGACACGGTGCTCAAATACCTGCCCGGGCCGCTGCAGGACATGTTCAAGAAGTAACCAGCCCTCCTGCCCATCCCCACTCCACTTGTTACTTTTTTTTTTTTGGTTCTTTCTTTTCTTTTGATTCAGTTAAGTCTCAGTTCTGACAGGGAAAACCTCAGTTGGCCTCTGCCCACCTGTCCCTGGCTAGGGGCTCATCTCCTTAGCACTCCCTCATACACCCTTCATCCCAGAGTATCCAACCCCACCTCACACCCAAGTTTCTTGAAAAAGGGAAGACAGCTATTCCCCAGCAGGGGCATTATCCAGTGTGGGAGGCACTGGGGCCCCCTTCTAGAAGCCTAAGGTCCATGCTAGTGTGGTAACCCCCATACATTCCTTCATGCACCCCACTGCCAGGAGGACCACTGTCCCCAGCCAGCCAAAGTAATGACACATTCCAGCCCTGCCCAGTATGCTGACCTTTGGCTTCTGACCCCCAGTGGGTTCCAGGTCAGGGCAGGGGTTCTGGGTTGTCTCGCTCTGAGGAAGGGAGTCCGGGTAAGCCTGCCCTGTGAGGGCCCAGCCTGAGAGGCCCCCTGTATTCTGGGAAGGAGGCTGAGGCTCTCCTTCTTCACTCCCCCTGGTGACACCCAGGAGTACCCCTGCCCCGACCACCACCTGAAAAGGTATAGCCCCCACAAAGCCAGTCCCTCCAAATGGATCCTCTTTGGACTTTAACTCATCTGTGGAGGGGCCCAGGGTAGGGTAGCTCCTTGTTCTCCCCACCCTCCACTTAGATCTGGGGGGCCCACTGCCAGTCTGGGCCCAGCTTGCCCAGACAAGGGGCTGCCCAGGCCCCCCCCAGAAAATACTTGGAGCCATTGGGCAGCGATGGCCCATGCCATGGGACCCCCCCATTGGTGCAGCCAAGCTGCCCCCATTCCTATCCACCCCTCATTCCCACCACCCTGTCCTGTCTATGTGCTTCCAGGACCCCATGGTCCCCTGGAGGACCCTTCCTGGCTAAAGCCCCAAGCCTTTGGGGAAAAGCCAGTCCCCACTTGACAGAGGCATCTGTCCATTCATCTCATCGGCCAAGAACAAACTCTCCACTGGGATGTGGGAGACTGGTGTTTGTTCCTCCCACCACAAATTGTTAAGGCCTCTTGCTCAGTCAGTTTTGTGAGAACTGAGGACCATGAAGCAACAAGAGAGGAAATTGTGTGTCCATGCATGCATGCGTATGCGTGGCAGAGAGCGCATCAGCAATTATGTGTCCAGAGATTGTGCATATGGTTAGAAAGAAAGAAAGAGAGAGAGAGAGAGAGAGAGAGAGAGAGAGTCTTGAGACTATGAGTGTGTGTTAGTCCCTGTGTTAGAGGTTGTGTATGTTAGGCAGCCTGTGTATATGTGCTTGTTTGAGGTGGTATATATGAGTTGACATTGTGCCCTATGTGTGTGCTAGCCATCTCACATGTGTGGGAGAGCTTGCATGTGTGAGCTTGTATTTGCATGTGTTTTCAAAGCATCATGTGTGTTAGGAGTGATGGGTATGTGTTAGATGTTGTAGAAATGTGTGAGAGTTGTTAGATGTGCTAAGACTGTTGTGTGCATGTATGTGGCTCTAAAAAGGCAGGTGTATGCAGAACAAGCTCTTGGAGAGAAAAAAATATGGGTAAGATGCCTCCTCTTAGCCCCAAAACCATTTGTCACAAATAGCCACATTCAACAGGAGACTTTGTCCTTGGCCTAGAGTCCTTCCACCCTTGGGGGGTTCCTGCCTGAGGTCTTCACACGTCCACTGGGACAGATCCAGGCAGTGCCCCAAGAAGCCATGCTGGGCCCCGGCCAGGGCCTACCCCCAAAGCTGGGGCTAGGGAGGGGCGACTTGCCTGCCCCTGTGCCCCTGCCCCATTGGCCCCAGTTTGCATTCTGCAGGTTTTCCATTTTAGTGGATTTATGCTTTTATTTCAGAGAGAGACATGTGTCTTCTCTGTCCATTTCCAATAGTTAAAGCCATATCAGTTAGACTGCAATACTTTAAAGACGAGACAAAACAATCCATATGTTTAGGGAACCAGAAAAGTACCTGGTCTGTCCCTTCTCTGGGGAGCCGGGCCTCAGCAGCTCCAGCTCCCTGGATTTGCCCTTCTCCCTCACCCCCGCCCCTTCCCTGTGCCCATGTCCTGCCCCGCATGGGGCCTGTCTCTGTATCTGTGCCTGTGTCTGTGATGGGGAGCCACCTTGCACCCCTATTGTCTGCTTGTCTGAGTATGTCTATTATCCTGGGCAGGATGGTCATTCTCTAGAGCCCTGGGGTCCTGGAGCAGAGATAGGCAGGGCCCAGTCCAGGAGCCCGAGGCCTCCACACACCCTGTGTGTGAGACCCACTGGACACAGGGGTGGATCCCAAGTGTTCAAAAAGGTCTCCCCCTTGACAGGGACCCACTGACCATGAAGGTGGGGCCAGGGCACAGATCATGCTAAATGGACAGTGGAGACCGAGGCCTGGGAGCTCAGATGAGTAGTGGAACCCAGCCATACAAGATATTTCAGGTGAGCCTGAGGGACCCCAGAGCCTCAGAGTGCATCCTGGTGGTCTCTGAAGCCCTCTGCACCCCCAGAGTGGGCTCGGGGCTTTTCCCACAGGAGAGTGCCCTCCAGGCTGGCTGGCTGGCTTAGTCTGGGACACCTCCCAGACTCTCCAGACTCCTCTAGCCTGGTCCCAGCAGTAGGACTGGAGTTCTTTGGGAGGTGGGAGCAAGGAGAGAATTTCAGCCTGGGGCATACCTGGCTCTAACCACTGCCAGGTGATCACTCTCAGGTCCAGGAGAACATGATGACTATCATTCCTGACACAGACTTGACTCTGGAGAGCAGCCAATGTGCAGCACACTCGTGAGGAGACAAAATATGTGTGGAGGGTTCTAGCAGGGCAGGGAGAATCACATGATGTGCCTGGGGTAGGAGATGTGTGTGTCCCACTGGATGGGAGGGGATGAGAGTGTCGCCACAAATGGGGCAACGTGCATGTGACATACTTGGGAGGCCGGGTGGGGAGCCCCAGAATTCAGCACACACACAATATACATAGCAGACATCCACTAACTAGAGATATAGGAAGAGCAATCATTGTAAATGGTGAGAACAGAACAAGATGCAGGGGAGTGCGCACTGCCCGAGGTGGGTATGTGTACTTCCCAAGGAAGGCCACTGACATGCTGTGGGCCTGGAAGGCCACCGCCAGAGAGGAGGGACCAGGCCTCTCTGGATTTGCCATGTTAGGCACCTCAGACAGGCAAGGATGTGGGCATCCTCCACTCCAGTTCCAGAAGGTCCTGGAGGGTGTTCTTACCAGCAAAGCCATATGGGGTCTCCTCCACACACAAGCAGGAAGTCAAGAGACCCTCCCATGTGTGTGTATGATAGATAGATAGATGATTGATAGATAGATAGATAGATAGATAGATAGATAGATAGATAGATAGATAGATGGATGCACAGATGGGTGGATAGATAGGCAGGCAGGCAGACAGATACATGAAAGGGGAAAGAAAGGGCAAGAGAGACAGAGAACAGAAGTCTATCAGTCCAGGGCCCTCATGTGGCAAAGAAGCCACCCAAAAGTTGGTGGTTAGAGTGCAATGAGACAGACCCCAAGCCCCAAGAGCCCCCGGCACCCAGCTGGCAGGGTTGCTGACCCCCACCACTCAGTTGCTCCATCCTTCTAGGATCCCATAGGCCCTTGACTGCACAAGGGGGCTGGGGTCCAATTGGCTCAGAGGAGGGGACATCTCCCAGGCCTGACGATTTGCCCCCCACCATGTGTCCCCTGCTCCCCTCTCTACTCCTCTTCAAGGTGAAGAGATGGGAGGTGCTCGTGCTGGTCCTGGGGTGCAGGTGGGGGTCCTAGTGAGGCCCTGATGAGGATGACCATCCTGCTAATGCGGGGGTATCCTTTTCCCATATCTGTGCTGTGTCTTTGTTGCTCTGCTTCCTATAAATGTGTCAGTGCCTGGGGGAGGGGAGGGGCACCCCTTATGCCCCCCTGAACCTGACCAAAAGCCATGGCTGTTGCTCCCCCTTTGTATGACGCAGACGCTAACATGTACCAACCCAACCATGACAACAAAGAAAAGACCTTGTACAGCAGCTCTAGGTCTGTCTGGTCTCTTCTGTCCATCGGCACCAACAAGGCTACATGGGGTCCCAGCTGGCATGAGGGGGGCTGACCCATAGAGCTCAAGAGGCCACAAAAAAAGTCAGTTTTACCCTCGCTTCTGGCTGAGACACTGTGGAAATGACCTCAGAAATCAATCAAGACCACAGTGAGGGATGGCCTTGGAGATTTAGAGCCACTCACCTCCTGCCCTTCAAAGCCACTGTACAACCTCAGGAGCTGGTGGTGCAGCCTGGTCACAACACCCACACCCCATCTCTGGCCACCCCAAGCTCCTCGGGTGTGACATCCGGCACAGAGCCAAGTCACATGGATGAACAAGGTCTGTCATTGGTCATCCCACCAACATTGATGGAGTTCCCACTCTGCCAGCAGCAGGAGGCTGGGACACAGAAAGGACATCCCTCAGCATTGCTCCTGGACACAGACACTTCCCAGGCCTTGCTGAGGAATCAGGACCAGACCAGAACCCCCTCTACCCTCGCTGCCCTCCACCATCACCCTGCCTACACAGGCCTCATCTTTTCACTTCCTGGCTGGGCACCTCCCATCCCCACACACTAGTCTCCCAGTCACTGCCTCTTCCCTCCCACTCATCCTATCCCCACCACCCACCCGGCCTAGAAAACTGACCAAAACAACACAAACTTAACCGCATCACTCCTCTTCCCAACACCCATCATGGCCTATAGGATACATCAAGGTTGTCAAAATGGCCCGATGTGCTACGACCCCAACCTGCTAGGTCA
>NW_005871256.1:1256555-1258072 GCF_000147115.1 Myotis lucifugus
GTGCAGAGCATCGCGGCTGGGTGCTCAGACAGTGCTGGCTTTGCTGGTGGGTTCTCCCACCTGGCAGAGTGGTCTTGAACAAGCCACTGAACCCCTCTGAGTGTTTGTTCATGAGTAAAAGGGGATAACAGTAACTGTTCTGATTTCCACAGTTGTGAGAAGTAAATGGGGTCCCGCACCCACACTCTTAGAACAGCGTGCCAAGCATTTAAGGAGTGGCACTTTGCAAATTCTACTGTAACTTATGCCACTGCACATGTCTCTCTCGCTAACTTGGGAGTCCTATCAGGGGAGGACTGGCTAGCGCCCCAGTGCCTCCCAGCACCCACCAGAGTCTAGCCTACAGTGTCCTCCATCCTCTGGCACCCTGGTTGACATCCCAGAACCCCAATGCTGACTAGGGGCCCAAGCAATCAATCTCCATGTCATTTACTGGGTGGGCAGTCACTTTGCCTTTAGCTCTCTGCACCGACTGGACAGTGGGGTGTGGAGGTAGAACCTGACCCTCCCTCCTCTAGGCCCTAACATCACCACTCCTGCCTGTTCCCAGATCTGCCCATACCCCTGGGAGAGTGGTCTCAGTAGCAGGTCCCCTGGACCCTGATTCAGGAGAGGTCAGTGTGCAGTGAGAAGATTCAACCTGAGAAGGAGGGCATCCCAGGCAGAGAGGGGCTGGCATGAACAAAGGCCCGGAGGAGACAAAGGTGGTCCAATGTGAATGGAGAAGCAGGGGCTGACTGCAGGGACTCAGTGAGTTCTTGGTGAAAAGCTGAGAGCCTGGGATGTCAACCAGGGGGCCAGCGCATGGAGCGTGCACTTTACCTGCAGGCAATGGGGAGCCAGTGAAGGATCTTGAGCGGAGGTATGACATGATCAGATGTGCAGACTGAGGAAGATGAACTAGGAGTTAGCTGAGGAAGCCGGGAGCCCAGGGGTGAGCTGGTGCAAAGTCAAGGTTGGAGATGTTGAGGCCTGACCTCAGGCAGTGGCAATGGAACAGGGAGAAGTAAGCAGATTAGAGGGACATAGGAGGGCAAATTGGCAGGACCTGAGGATTGAATGTGGGGGACAGCAATAGGTCTAGGCCAGTAGTTGGCAAACTGCGGTCTGAGCCACATGCGGCTCTTTGGCCCCATGAGTGTGGCTCTTCCACAAAATATCATGTGCGGGCGCGCACGTACAGTGCGATTGAAACTTCGTGGCCCATGCGCAGAAGTCGGTATTTTGTGGAAGAGCCACATTCAAGGGGTCAAAGAGCCGCACGTGGCTCACGAGCCGCAGTTTGCCGAGCCGCAGTTTGCCAACCACTGTTCTAGGCCAATGCCTGTGTGTCCATCTTGGTGGCCCCATTCTCCATTATCGGGAGTACTAGTGGGAGACAGGTCTGGAGGGAAATAATGAGCTGAGTTTTTGGGGCTTCTGAGGAGAGTGCAGTGGGCAGTGGGCATCTGCTCTCCACACTGGAGGAGAGAAGCACAAACCGTACTTTATGTGTTTCCCCCACTCTATCCCCTGAC
>NW_005871256.1:1258477-1259874 GCF_000147115.1 Myotis lucifugus
CCACTCACTTAGCACTTGTAATTAATTGGGGCTTCTTGCCTGATCTGAGACATGATTCGATACCCCCCAAGGACAAGGTTTTCTCAGCTGGGATCCTCCAGCTGGAGCCATCTCTACACACAGGCTTCTCCAGGACTGAAGACAGGCTCCAGCCCTTTCTCCCTGCGTGAACTCCCCCAGGGCGCTTCCCCCTCCAAGCACAGAGGTGGCACATTATACAGGTTCAGTGGGCGGGGCCAGAGCTGGTGTTACCATCTGCTTGAACTCCAGGTCCAGTGGTCTCCAGCTCTCAGCCACATCAACTTCCCAGTGTTCTCCTAGTAAGAAGCACTTGGCATGATCCTGTCTACACGAGGGTCAAACAACCCATTTTAAAGTTCATGGAGGGTGGGGGGTTAAGAGGGCAAGGAGGGAAGGCAAGGGAGCCTCCATTTACTAAGCCCCTGGTACATGCCATCCACAGGGCTGGCTGCTCATCTGTGAGGTCAGGATTATGCCCATTTTACACACGAGGGCACCAAGGCTCAGAAGTAGAGGTGTACAATAGGAAGGAGAATATGCTTCCGTTTTTTTAACAAACCTAACTTTAAATCCAGATTCTCTCTGTCTTGTCTTGGGCAGATGACACAACTGCTCAGAATCTTGGTTTCCTTATCTTTAATAATAAAAAATAAATAAATAAAAAATAAAAATAACAGTGAGTATAACCATACCTAACTCCACCACCGCCACCAGGGGCAGTGAGGGAATTAACTAAAATCACACCTGTAGATCCCCTACAGTGCCCGGCATGCAGCAGATACTTAAAAAATGACAGCCACCACTATGAGTGCTATAATTACTATGGCAAGACCGATGAAGACAAATAAGATGAGTAGAGGAAAGGAGGGAGAAGACATGAAAAGGATAAGAAGAAGAATTCATTTCAATCAAAATCCTCAAGTCATCCAAACAGTGAATTGGAAAGCCTGGATTTAAAACCAGATCTATCTCGTCTTCTCACTGTAAAATGGGGCAAGGGTCACAAGTGAGGCGGACAGACGGGACTGTCTCTTCCAGGAAGCTCTCTTCAGCTCAAAAGAGACTCAGAAATGTGTATTAGTTATCTGTCACTGCATAACAAATCCTAAAACTCAGTGGCTTAATCTAATAGATCTTTACTTCCCACAGTTTCTGGGGGTCAGGAACTCTGGAGTAGTTCTGGATCGGAGGCTCTCGGGAAGTTGCAATCAAGATGGCAGCTGGGGCCACAGTCTCACCAGAAGGCTTGTTTGGGGCTGGAGGATCCACTTCGACAACGGTTTGGTCACATTGCTGGCAAGAGAGCCAGGTGGAAGCTGCAAAGACTTTCAGGACCCAGCCTCAGAAGTCACACACCATCACTTCTACAGTATTCT
>NW_005871256.1:1261709-1262954 GCF_000147115.1 Myotis lucifugus
ATCACAGAGAACAAAACCACTGCCCTCATGGAGCTGACATTCTAGTCAGAGGAGGCAGACAAGAAACATATTCCTGACTCTGGGCTGGATGCTAGAAACAGCAGGACCAGCAAGATACCGGATCCTGGCCCTCCAGGCTCCTACAGCCAAGTTGGGGGCAGGGGACAGATCTGCTGTCAACACTGATGGAGACTGATAAGTGCCATGATCAGAAGGGTGTGGGAGCTACAGAGCCCACAGGAGAGACACCTAATCCTGCGGAAGACGGGGAGAGAGGGCATGTTCAGAAAGCATTTCATGGAGGAGTCAAAGCCGAGCTTACTCTCAGGTTGGCTGAGATTTACAACCAAAGATGGGGAAAGGCTTTCCAGGGAGAGGGAACAGCATGAACAAAGGCTCGGAGTATGAGCGAACATGGCACATTGTGGGAATTGGAGCATGACAAGGGTTGGAGGAGAGGTGGAAGCAGAGGCTGCAGTAGGAGGCAGGCCATGTGGGGCCTGGAGTGCCCGGCCACAGAGGCCAAACTTCATCCACAGGTGCTGGGGAGCCACTGAAGATTTTAAGAAGAAGAGATATGAACAGGCAGCATGGAGGGTCAATTGGCGGCTCAGAGACCAACGTGGAGACTCCAGCAGAGAACGAAAGCTGTGTGTACGAGGGCACAGCAGTGGGGAAGGGAGAGGAAGGAGACAGTGGAGAGCTAACGGATAAGAGGAACAGGCTGGTGTGGCTGGCCAGGGTGAGTCAGGGAAGGAACGAAGCTGGGAATGACTGTGTTTTCTGGTCTGGGCTAGTGGGCAGACAGTGGAACCCTTCTCTGAGATGGGACAACTCAGAGGTGAGCTGGTTTGAGTGGGGGGGAGGGGTGGTGATGAAGAGGAGTCTGTGGGGCCTGGGAGCATCCCCCGGAGAGTACAGGAGGCAGTTGCCCAGCAGAGAGTCTGAACTGGAAGTAAGATGTGAGTTATCACTGATGAGATTCAAGGTCCTACGAGTTGATGGCCCAAGGGGCTGGTGGGAAGGGAGAAGAGGCCTGGGGAACTTGGTTCACTTCACAGGTTTCTCTCTATACCAGAAAAGGGAAAATTATATAGTCTACAATGTGGGAGCAGGAAGACACCTCAAAGGCTACAAATAGAACTGTCAGGATTCTCACACACAGACAGGATAGGGAGTGAGGGTTCAGTGGACACCACAACCCCCAGCCCAGCCACCATGGACCCAAGGAGCTGCAGGGTAGGG
>NW_005871256.1:1263293-1328036 GCF_000147115.1 Myotis lucifugus
TGCCAGCATCCAAAGTGCCCATGACACCATCCCTACTGCCAAGGAGAGGTTTGCACCATGGTGACAGGTTTAGGCCCTGAAAATCCCCCCACCTCAGTGCTCCCTTCACATGAGAAGGGGCTTCCTGGTCCCGACAGAGCCAGCCCCACCCCCCTCCACAACTCCTACAGTTGTTTTCTTCCCTTGCCCCCCAGGCTCACCATCCCTAGGAGCATTTAATAACTGGCTGCCAAGTCCCCTGGGGACAGACTAATGAAACTGCTTCCTCTGGGCCTTGAGCTCTGGTTGCCCTGGAAACTCTGGTTTCTCTGTACAAAGGGTCAGTGGATGCCATGGGGACAGGAATCCCCTCTCTGGCTTCCTTTAGGCTGGCCTCCTCCAGGGTGAGTACTAATTGGTAAAACCCTTTTGCTCTTCTGCATAATCCACTGCATATCCCGGAAGGCCTCATTGGACAGGCTGATGGTTGGGCCCATGATTCTCAGATCCTTCCATCACACCTCCTTACTCCACACTGCAATCAGGACAATGTGGGGAGGAGTCAGGAGGCTTCCCGCCCCATCCACAGGGCTGACCATGACCGTGCCAGTGCACAGCTCCTCCACTGTCAGGGGCTAATGGTACCACACATGCTGTTGCTCAGTCTGATGCTTTCCCTAAAGGGCTCCCCAATGTCTTCCCTGACTACTTGGCTACATCTGGGTCATAGAGATAAACAGGCAAGTCTGTCTTCACAGACCAGGCTGTGATCTCTGGTGTCCTAAGAAACATCTGCTGAGTTTGCCTGCCAGCCATCTCCCCTTCTTCTGGGTGCAGGACCCCAATATTACTTGGGGGGGGACTACCCCTCATTCACTCTCAGCCCTATAGTTCTGGATCCGCTGTCTCTGGTGTGGCCATGTGACCTTGGTCTGACCTATGAGAGGACCACATCTTCTTATCCACTTGATTGGCTCAGGGGTGGTCATGTGACCCAAGTGTGACCAGTGAGAACCCTACTTGGGACTTTAACTGGAACCACTGGGGGAAAAGCTCCCTCTCTTCTCTGCAGTGGCTGAACTGGCCCAGTGAAGGCCTGGAGCTGCCAGCAGACATCTTGCTACCTTATGGGAAAACCCACCTGGGAGGGGAGCTCATACAGAGTAGGGCAGAGCTGAGAGATGGTGAGAGTTACTGGTTTGAGCTCTGGAGCACCAGATGATCAGACCTGCAGATTTCAGAGCATTGTCCATAATACAACCCTGGGTACATAGAAGTTGTTTGATTCAGGCACACTCATTCAGAGGGCAAGGCTGCCCCACATTCTATGGTAACCAAACTTATAAACCCAGGCCCTGGTTTGCTGACACTTACAATTACTCAGAAGAAACCAGAATACAGATTTATGCTGGCAGCTCCAGGCCCTCACTGGGCCAGTACAGCCACTGCAGAGGAGAAAGGGAGCCTTTTCCCCAGTGGTTCCATCATGAATGAGTTGTATCATGAATGAGTCTTGCGAGCAACAGCACTCACATATTGAGTTAAGCATTGTCCACTGGGCTCTGAGTCAGACAGAACATGGAGTGAGTGTCCAGTGGACACCACAACCCCTACCCCAGCAACCATGGACCTAAAGAGCCACAGAGTAGGGTGTGGGCCACAGCTCTACAGGTCACATCTTCTGTATGAGATTTAGTTACATCCTCTTTGAAATGGAGTTAATAGCTGAAGGTTAATCAGGAGACTCATTCTATTTCTTATGTTAGAATGTGCTACTCACACTTCCTCATCCTATGAACTCCTACTTAGCCTTCAAAACACCACTCAGTGTCACTTCCACACAGTCTCATTCCTACCTCAGTGCCCCACAAAGATAATATACAGGATTGGGCAAAAGTAGGTTTACAGTTGTTTGTATGCAAAATAATTAATAAATATTAACACAAGAATAAACTCTGTATTTCATATACTCACAACTATAAACCTACTTTTGCTCCACCCTGTATATGAGTGCTTATTATATGCTAGGCATTATGCTGTTGCATCTAAACCTGCATAATAACCCTAAAATGTGGGGACTAAAATATCCCTGTTTTGCAAATGAGACATCAGAAACTTAAAGTTGAATTAACTTACCCAAGATAACACTGTTAAGGTCACCAAAGAAGGAATGCACAAGGCCAAAAGTGGTAAAGAATTATAAATTTCTTAGATCATCTGGATACCAGATGGGCTGAGCCACAAAATGGCACCAGCAACCAGGGATGGGGAGTCAGAAATTTTAAAGGACTCTAGGCAGGCTTTTTCTGGGCAGACAATTCTCTGGGTGGGTCCCTGAGAAGGTCCAGAGGGCAAGGATAATGGTCTTGGCACGTGGAATTCGGTCTAAGCGGAAGGGAATGTCCGTTGTGAAGTGGTCTACAGGTCATTTCCCAGGGGAGGGGGTATCGATTTAATTATTTGATCAGACTTAACATTCCAGCCTTTGTGTTTTATGGAATAGGGATAGAGGTCATATCTTCCATAGTTACTTCCTGCTGAGGGGGGACGTTGAGATCATAGGGGGATGGACTTGATTGTAGTCAGCTGGAACGCTATATGGATTCCTCCTGGTTGGAGTGAGGGGTTGCAGGAGCATGATTTCCCTAAGGGACTGGTTGGCGAAGACTCACAAGCAGTCCTGAAGGAAACATGGTGCAAAATATATGGGCCAAAAACGAGGATGAGGAATAGGAATGTTAATGGTCTTATGAAGGGAAGTAACTAGGTATACCAATTTATATTCTTTAGCCAGTAGTCCCATGAATTTCATTGACATTCTTTAATCTTTGTGGCTCTTTCTGTTAATTTTTGGGTGGCATCCCTGACTAGGCCAGACTGATTGACATAAAAACAACATTCTTCTTCCAGAAAGAGGCATAGACCCACCTTTCTCCACAGTTAGGTCTAGTTCTTTCTGATTTTGGAGGGTGACAGCTGCTAGTGAGTCTATCTGATCCTGAATTTGAACTAAACTTTTGGTAGTGTCATCTAGGCTTTCTTGTAGGTCCTCAGACAGGATTTCAAAATATGATAGAGCAGTGGTTAAGCCCCCTATGCCAATCCTGACACCTGCTGTGATGCCGAGGGTTATGAGGAGAGAAATCATCTGGACTGCCCTTTTGTGTCAGATATGTTGGGTTACGGGGATAGGTGAAGACTATTGGGTGAGAGATAGACGAGAGTACAAGTTCCTGTCCAGTTGAGAGACTTCATGCCAGACTAAAGCATCCATGCATGTGCTGTGACCACCAAGAGAATCTTACAAATACTTCCTCCTACTCATCTTGCTCCCCATTGCCCCCAACTTTCTTGTCCCCACCCGTGGGCCCTGGCATTCACTGAGTGTCCCCAGGATATACCATGAAGACTGAACTATAATGTCCCAAAAGGCCCACTGGACAAGCAAAGAAGAAAGCTGGTGGAAAGGAGACTTCCATTAACGGAGAACCTGGCCCCTTCAGAGGGCCAGCATCTCTCTATAGGTTTGGAAATATCTGCTAGACACATCATTAAGTCATCAAAGCAAAGGCAGGACCTATTATAAATAAAAGAGACTTGAAAGAATACCTAGTCATATTTGTTTGCATCTGCATAAAAAAAACTAGAAGCATACACAATTATCTAATACAAGGGTTTATTTGTGATGAAGGGTTCAGAACAGAGCAGATGGTGAGAGGTGTGGGCGTTAGATCTTTTCATTCTATGCTGTTTTATATTGTTTTGATTTTTGAACCCTGAGAATGTATTACCTATTTAAAACAAACAAACAAAAAGTGTTAAATAACAAAAGAGAAAAGACCCACTCATCTCCAGCTGACTGTTGTCATGCAAAGATCCAGGCCCTGGGTTGCTGACACTTACAATTTGGGCTCCAAAGGAGGAATGTCAGTCAATTTCCTGAGCTGCCCCACGGTGACTCATGATATGGCTGAGTCCCCACTCATGGGATGGGGGAGGGAAGATGTTCAGCCTCAGTTTCCCCAACTCCAAAATGAGACCATTAAAGATGCACCTGCGAATCTCATGCAGCTTCAGGGTTTGCATGTTTGCAGGCTCCTGGCACACAGACTTGGCTCCATGAGTGTGTTCATTATTCAGGAGCCGTGCATTCAATTAGCCTGGCTGCTGATGCAACAGGAATTTGAAGCAGCAACTGGCCTGTGAGAGGAGGAGGAGGCTGGAACTTCTCGTTTTGACAAATGGCTTTTGTTTATTCACGACGGGCAAACAAACGCTCCACCAACATGCAGCTAATCGCCAAAAATAACAGCACATATGTTCCTCTGAGGACCGTTCCTTGCTAACAAGCACATCAATTGTGGGGCGCTGGAGGTGGGTGGGGAGGTTCTGTGCTCTTCTCCTGCACCCCACAGCCCTGTGAGAGCCACCAAAAGGCTCTGGATGCCCTAACCATCTGAGCTACCTGGACAGGGCTGTTCTCCTCCTGAAGGCAGCATTTTGTTCACAGCTATAGCCTCACAATTGGAACAGTGCCTGGCACATAGTAAGTACTCAATAAATATTTTTTAATAAATGAGTCCCCACTGTCCAGCCTCCAGGCCACCTGGCAACTCATCAAACTGCAGGGAAAGCTCCATGCTCTGTCCTCTATGAGGCTCCCCTGATCACAAACGTCCTCCAGGCAGAGGATATCACCCCTTGCCTGAGCTGCCAGGGGTTGGGGTGCCCACTGCCCCACATAATCCAGCCTGTCCTGGGGCCACCACTCCGCAGCACCAAGGCCTGCAGGTGTGTTGGCCACATTTTCTTTTTCTTTTTTCTTTTTTGTTGTGGTTAACCCTCACCCGAGGATATTTTTTCCATTGTTTTTCAGAGAGAGTGGAAGGGAGATGAGGAGGGGGTGTGTGTGGGGGGAGAGAGAGAGAGAGAGAAGAAAGAAAACAGAGAAACATCAATGTGAGAGACACATTGATTGGTTGCCTTCTGCACGTGCCCCAACCAGGGCTGGGGATCAAATCTTGTACGTGCCCTTGATGGGAATCGAACCCTTGACCCTTTGGTGTGAGGGCCAACACTCTAACCACTTAGCAACACTGGCCAGGGCATATTTTCTAAGTTAAAAAATAAAAGTAATGGAGATAAGCCATGTGTCAATGAGGACAGCGAGACAGTGGATTTGAAATCAGAGTATCTGGGGGAAGCCCAGGCTGCAGAGTCCCTGGAAGAGACGGCCCTCCTTACCCCTGTATGACAGCGAGTCTCTCCCCTTCCTGGTCTCCCCCTGAACTGAGCTCCTCCACGGTGGGAATCATGTCCCTTTCACCTTTGTATCCCCGGCGCCTCGCCCATGAGGCACGTGGGAGGTGCTCACTAAAGTGTGAGTGAGTGAGACATGAACAGCATGGGGAACAAGCAGGATTATTTCTGAGGCTCCCTGTAGGGACTGGTTTGGTTCCTGTTGTCCCTACAGGTAAAGAATACTCCTGGGAAGAGAACAATGATGGAAACCAGAAAGAACACTGCACTATCCCCTTCCTCTGGGTCACATTTCACGAAGCACGAATCCACATCAGCGATCTTAACACGCCCACCGCTCCACCCCCAGAGGCAGCGGTTGTCACCCCCGAGTCCGGATGAAGAGACTGAGACCCAGAGATGAGCAGTTTGCTGAAAGCCATTCCAACTGCAGTGACGGAGCTGGAGCTGGGACCCGGCCACCACCCAGCACTGCCTCTGCAACGGGCCCAAGGTCACAGTGACCCACGGCAGGAAGGGTGTAATAGTCCCTGGGTTGTTCTTTCACTCAGTCCACAGAGCCCTCTGAGGAGGGAGGAGAGAGAGCAGAGGGCACAGGACGACAGACCCTGCCCCCGTCAGCGCTGCTTTGCTGCTCTCTTCCCACGGGGCACCCTGAGGACCAGCCAGGCTCTCCTCCCACACCTGCTCTGTTCCCTCTCTTCCTTGTACCATGGTTCCTTTGTCCACAGCAGCTTCAGAGCCATCCCTACATCAGTTCCTTCCCTGAATCATTGCATTTGTCTCAACATTTTTGGGATATTAATGTCATTCCGCACTAATGAGTTGGGCCCACCTGGTCCCAACTGGAGCCTTGGATGTCTGCTGATTAATTGGTACAAAGCTCTTGGAGAGAGGGGAGGAGGGAGGAGAGGGGGAAGGGAGAGAAGACTGGTTCCCGAGAAGACATAGGATTCCTCTGCTCACTAGTGATTTCTACCCCGGTCTTTAAGCCTTCGGCTGGTTACAGGGCAGATAGATACTAGAAGCCCAGTCCATCTTCGGCTGCTTACTGTCCCCAGTTCAGAAGAATGAGCCATGTGGACAGGGTGCATGGGGGCGGGCTAGAGGAGAGCACAGGGTAGGAACTGAAAGACCTGGCTTTGCCTCATCCCAGCCCTGCCCGGTGGTGCCTGGGTCCAGTCGTTGGCCTCTCTGAGCCTCGTTTTTCTGGTCTATAAAATGGAACAAAAATCCCACTAGAGCACAGGGAGTATAAAGCTCTCAGATCTGACAACGTGGCTTCCAATTCTGACTTCTCTGGATTGTGTGGCCTTGGGTCAGCCCCTAAACCTCATCTGCAAAATAAGACAGTTAGCAGCCCCTGCCTGGGTTGCAGTTGGAATTGGATGAGCAATTGAAGTACAGTGCCGGCCTGACACCCAGCAGGGCCCAGCGCTCAGTGACTGGTATCTACTGTCACCAATCCAGCTATCGCATCTACCACGTCAACGGTTAAGCAAAGCCTATGGCTCCACCCAACAGAATACGACACAGCTACCAAAAAGGATGCACAGGAGACGGGATGGCCCAGGAAATGCCTGTGTTAAGACAGCTCTGCAGTACCCCTGTTCCAGGGAATCATATGTCCACTTTACAGAAGGAGAAGCCAACCCTCAGAGAAGGGGCTCAGTGTGTCCCACGTCACGGAGTAGGTGAACAGCTGAGCTGAGAACTGAATGAAGGAAGACCTGCCTCGGAATGCAGACTCTGTCCTCTTTGACACAATTCCTGCACATCAAATTTTAAAACCCAATTTGTTGAAGTCACGAGCCTCAGGCATTTCATTCCCCTCGCTGTCCGTGTGATATGATGGGTTTTTGCCCGACATAATCATTTTCCTAAGGCAGAAATAATCCCTGTCCTGTGCACCGCACCTGGCTGCTGCACAGGTCAAAGGAGCTAATGGCTATAAGAGGGCTTTAGAAACAGGAAAGGGCTGGGCCCATGGGAGCAACCGTCAGCATCGTTGCAGGACCTGAGAGACTTGGCTTAATATTACTCATTCATTTATTCAGCAAGCATTCATAGAACCTAAATGTGCCTGTTCTAGGCTTGGAAGATATGGCAGTGAACAAAGGAGATGACATCCCTGTAGAGGAGACAGACGATAAACAGATACAAATAGTACAGAGGGAAATAAAGGAGAATAAGGGCACTGGGGAACGGGGCTCTTTTGTCCACAGGGTCATGGAAGGTCTCTCTCTGGTAGGAGACATGGGGGGCTGAGATTTAAACAAAGTCAGGAGGTACATCATGATATCCAGGGAAAAGCATTCTGGCCTGAGGAAACAGCAAGTGCAAAGGCCCTGGGGCTGAAGTATATTTTTGGTGTTCAAGAAAGTGAAGGGAGAGTGATAGGAAAGGGGATGCCATGGAAACAGCAGATGACATAGGGCCTTGTAGGCCATTGTTGAGAACTTCAGAATTTATACTGTTCAACTCAAAGGATCAAGTTTATCATTTTCTCATTTGTAGTATTGTTTGCATTTCCTTTACCTTCCAACGATTTTCCATTTCTGACCAGATAAAACCAAACTCGTTGGCACGGCATTCAAGGCCTTTCGGAGTCCGACCACCCACATGACTTTCCAGCCATTCCCCGCCCCTCCCTCTCAATCCCTCCACCCACCTCTGTGCCTTTGCCCATGCAGTTCCCTCTCCTTGGCTTCACTAAGGATAACACTTGACAAATATATGGCAATCACCTGCTAGATGCCAGGCCCTAGGGGAGGTGCTGGGGAAACAGTGGGGAACAAAACCGCCTCTGTCCCTGCTCTTCCAGCGTTTAGCAGTGAAGACAAATAGTAACCAGGAAAGTGAGAGGAAATAGCACAGGACTCCCATGAGCTGTGGAGTTGTGGCAACAGCTAACAGGGTACCTACCCACTCTGGGTGGAAGGTGGTCAGGGGGACCCAAGAATGAGCAGGAGTGAGCACTGGGCAGAAGTACCTCCTACCCCACCGCCCTGTGCAGACAGTGGAGAGGAAGGTTACAAGAAGAGACAGGATGAGGCTGGTCTCATAGGACCCTGAGGACAAGAGTCGGGACTTTATACTGAGGCCCATGCAGGGTTTTGCTGCCAGGGAGGCACCCGCAACTCCCCACCGGGCACATCTTCTGCTGCCCCAGCTTCCTCCCCAGGACCTGAGCCAGGCCAGGAATGGAGCTCAGCAAACAGGCAGCATCGCCTGGCTCAGCTCTGGGTAAACAGGACTCTGCCCAGCACCTGCAGCCCAGCTCAGCCTGCAGCTGCAAGGGATAAATATTTGCCTACAGACCCATCTTGCCTAATGAGTGTTTGAGCATCTGCCAGGCAGGCCTCGTCCAAGGGGAGCTGGAAGGTAGGGGGCCAATCCTTGGGGACTCCAGTGCCTCATTCCTTGGGGTCCTTGGGTGCAGGACAATGACTTGGAAGAACTAGGGCAGGGGCATCCCTGAAGGGCTTCACCAGCTTCAGTGGGGGTCTCAGGAGGCCCGACGCCCAGAGCCAGGGTCACAGAGTGACCCAAGAAGGGCAGCCCCCCTTACACCTGGCTGGCCAGAGTAATAGCCAATGCCCTCCAGCCTTCTCACTCATTTCTCCTCCCCGTCCTCCTCCTACACACAATACCAACTGGCTAGGAGTATATTCATTCCCTCTCAGGGAGCTGGAGAAGGGAACTGAAAAATGATACACCTTCCCTCAGCACCTTTTGGACATTTTCACCTTGTGCATCATTATTAGGTATTCAACTGTGTAAACAAAATCGTAAGGCAGTATGTGTTCATAGTTTTAAAAATCAAATTGTAAATAAGAAGAAGTTGAAAATCAAAGTCCCCTGACCCTCTAATCCTGCTTTTCAACTGAACTTCATCTTAACGCTGGTAAGAGTTCATTTGTTTCAACACAAATAGCATCGTGCCACACATCCTGTTCTCTCCTGTCGATATGGTACACCCTGGGCACCTTTCCACACCCACACAGCCAGGGCCACCTCATTCTTCTCAGCAGCTGAAATTTATTCCGCAGCGTGGAGGTACAGTGACTCATTTAGACAGTCCCTTTTGGATGGGCACTTGTTTCCAGCTTTTGCTATTGCAAAAAATTCTGTATCGAACGGTCTTTTGCTTGTCTTTGTATATTTGTTGGGATCTCATCAGTAGACTAAATTTCAAGCAGGAGGCCAAGTGACTTGTGTATTTTCACATTTAACAGACGTTGCCAAATTGCCCTGCAAAAAGACTGTGTGGTCTTACCCTCCTACCACCAGCTCATGGAAGTGCCTATTTCCCCATCCCCAGGTATTAGGTAACCTTTAGCTCTTTGACAAACTCATGGGTGAAAAATAATATCTCATTTTTATTTGTATTTCTTAATTTTTAGTGAGATTAGACATCTTTCAGGGATGTGTTTCCCATCTGTATCTCTTTTTCTGTGAACTGTGTCTTCATATGCTTCATACACTTTTTTTATAGGGATGTTCTTTCTTTTCAACAGTATTTTAGCACCTACCCTGTGGTAGATATTGTGTTCCCCTCTTGAAACAGGATAAAGTATGTTCATACCCCAGGCGGGCACTGGAGGCATCGAACAGTCCCTATGTGAGGCATTCCCAAAACAAGAGAGTCACCAAGCCTTGAATCTTGTGAGACTTGAAGCACCTGATTACAAATGGACTGGGCCCCCATCTCCTATTTCACTGAAAAATAGAAAAATACAGTAATTCCTGTCCATTGGTTTTTTTTAAAAATTCACAAAACCATTTAAGTCAGAGTCATTTCAGGTGAAAGTTACAGAAAAATCAATCAAAACTGGCATTTAAAAAAAAGGAAATGTTATTGGCTCATGTGACTAAAAGCTCAGGCTTCAGCAAGGCTGGATCCAGGTGCTCAAACATCACCGAGCCTCATCCGTCTCCATCCTTCAGCTCTGCTTGCTTCAGTCTCAGATGATCCTCTGCAGCTCAGACTTATATCCTATTGGTTCAGCAACCCATGAAGAGTGACTATTTTCCAGGAGCTCCAGTAAAAATCCAGGGATCAGTTTAGGTTGGTCAGGCCGGGTCCTATTTCCATCATCAGGCCAATCACTGAGGTCTGAATGATAGATTACATAGATTAGCCAGGTCCAGAGGTAAAATAAGAGGATGAGTATGGCCTAGGTATGAGAATGGGAAAATTCAAGTACCATTACTAAAAAAAAAATGGGCAGACTAAAATTGCAGCTGCCCCTGCACTGGATTCTAACTCTGCCTTGTCTGTGTGACCCTGGACAAGTCACTGCTCCTCTCTGGCCCTTGAGTTCCTCACCTGTAAGATTCAGACATTAAATTCAATTCCTGATTTTGATACCTTTTATAGCAGCCTAACTTCTTACTTTTCAACAAATAACACATGGAATCCAACATAGAAGAGATAAGAGCTTGTTTTATTCAAATAGTGTCAGCCCCCTCCCCTATCTGAGCCACTGTGAGGGCAGGCTGGAAACAGATTCCTGAGACCTGGGTCCCAGACCAGCTTCTGTGACTCTCAGACCCTTATCACCCGACCAGGAAAATGGGATTATTGATCATTGAACAGAATGCATCAAATGAGATAATAAAAGCCCTCAGGAAACGCTGAAGCCCGGGAAACATTTCCCAAAACATCCCCAACTAGTGCCACAAATTGCTTTACTGTTTCAATTTCAGCTACAAAAAGCCTTCTGCAGACCCCAGCCTAACAAGTTCAAGGATAATGCGGGTCAAATCACATTACGCCAAATCCTATTATAGCGCCACTTTACCATGTAGAAGACTCCCCTCACCATTGGATTACGACCTCTCAGGGGAGCCCAGTCTGACTGGTCTTTGTCCCCTGCCGACCTAGCACGGAGCCTGGCACAGTGTAGGAACCACATTACCAAAAGGCCTTTCACCTACAATCAAGAATTTTTTGTTTGGTTGACATGATTTCTGTTTTAATTACATGCCAACATTAACCATTGAGAAAGTTCATTTACAAATTGAGCTTTATGGAAAATTACAAGACTTACACCCTGAGGTCAAGTTCCCACATGTGGAGGAAGTCTGCTGGGAATGCATTGCAGCTGCCCCTTGTCCCTTTCAATGGTACCTTTCTTGTGTCCTCCACCCTGCAGGCCCCAGAGTTCCTATTCTTACCCTGTATTTATGCCCATGTCCAGCAGGAATCAACAGGCAGTTAAGCCTGGTCCCACATTTTACATTCTTAGAGCATGTAGAAAGCCGGTCCACAGGTACCATCTTGGTAAGCCCATAGAAACCTCTGTGAGTTAGGAATTATCATCCCCATATCACCATATCATAGATGATAGAAGTGAGGCTCTCAGAGGAAAATTAATGCATCTAAGACCACAAACCCAATAAGACACAGAATTGAGACTCAACCATAAGTTCCTGTTAACTGGAGGTAGATTAAAACTTCTGTCAATGGCGTCCACTTATTTAAAGCGAGATTCACTATGATGACATTCTGACACAAAGACACTGAGCCAAACACACCTGGTTTCAAATCTGGACTCTGCCACGTGCAACTATATGACTTCATCTCATCTATTTCTGCAGCTCTATCATGGAGCATGAAATACCTTCCTCACAGGATTATTTGCTAAGCCCTCATAGATCTTAGTCGATGAATCTAGAAAATGCCACCTGACCCAAGAATAACACGAGTCAAATGAAAGTGGTTTTGGTTGGCTTTGGTTCTGAACAGAGTCTCTGAGAAGCTATAGAATCAAAAGAAGCTTTCTTAAAAACATTTGAGCCATCCTATATAATAAAGAGCTAACATGCAAATGGCTGTCACACCATCATGCTGGGCCCAGGGGACCTGAGGCTGCACCCCCCACCCAGAGGGGCTTGACGGGGGACCTGAGGCTGCGCTCCCCACATCAGGCCAACATGACAAAGTGCCACAGACTGTGGCATAAACACAGAAATCTATGTACTCACCGTTCTGGAGGCTAAAAATCCAAGATCAAGGTATCGACAGTGTGGTTTCTCCTGAGCCTCTCTCCTTGGCTTGTAGATGAACACTTTACTGTGTCCTTGGTGAGGTCTTCCCTCGATGTGCACATGTGCCTGGTATCTATCACAGTCTGTGTTCTCATTTCCTCTTCTTAAAAGGACATATGGGTTGGGACCAACTCACATGACCTCATTATACCTCATTTACCTCTTTGGAGCTGTATCTCCAAATACAGTCCCATTCTAAGGTACAGTAGTCCCCTTTTATCTGTGGGGGATACATTCTAAACCAAGGAGAATACCAACCCTATATATAGTATGATTTTCCCATAAATACATGCATACATACATACTTATGATAAAGTTTAATGGCTTTCCATCTTCACTAAGCACTGTGGTTTGAGGTGCAACAGCAGCACTAGCACAAATTTCTTTTTCCTTCTTCACCATTTCATGCGTAGAAGATTCGTTCTTACCATAGATCTTAGCACTCTCAGCATATGATTTTTTTCTTACCTTATTGAGTCAAGAACTTTCACCTTTTCATTTAAAGGAAACACTTTACATATCCAAATTGTCAGCATCACTACTTTTGCATTTTGGAGTCATTATTAAGTAAAATAAGAGTTAGTTGAACACAAACACTACAATATCACAACTGATATGATAACTGAGTCAGTTACTAAGTGACTAATAGGCAGGTGGTATATACAGCACGCACACACTGAATAAAGGGATGATTCATGGATGAGCAAGACGGAGCAAGACGGCGTGAGCTTTCATTATGCTCCTCAGAACAGTGCACAATCTAAAACTTATTGTTTATTTCTAGAATTTTCCATTTACTATTTTCAGACCATGGTTGACCGCAAGTGACTGAAACCATGAAAAGTGAAACCACAGAAAGTGTGTGTGTGTGGGGAGGGGGGGGTTGGGGATACTGTACTGGCGGGGGTAGAGCTTCAACATGTGAAATTTAGGAGACCGCCTGATTTCAGGAATTATATGGAATTATATGAAGCTACATTAATCAAGACAGTGTGGTATTATCATCAAAGTAACCACATAGAAAAACAGAACTCAACCGAGTTGAGAAATTGACCCACATATATATGGATTTTTTACAAAATTGCAAACAACATGCAATGGAGAAAATATAGCCTTCTCAACAAATGGTCCTGGAACAACTGGATATCACAGACAAAAATACAAACTGGGAGCCACACTTGTCACCATCTATAAAAATCAATTCAAAAATGAATCATAAATCTAAACATAAACCTAAAGCTACAAAACACCTAGAAGAAAGCTTAGGAAAAGACCTTGTGGCTTTGAGTTAAACAAAGACTTCCTAGATCTGACAACAAAAGCATGATCCATAAGAGGACAAATCAATAAACTGAACTTCATCAAAAGTAAACACTTTTGCTCTTTGAAACACATTTATAAGAAAATAAAACAATGACCAACATACAGTGAGGAAGCATTTGTGAAGCATATAGTGTCTGATAAAGGACTTACATCCAGAATAAACAAAGAACTCTCAAAACATAACAATAAAAAAACAACCCAATTTTTAAAAACCAGCAAAATATTTGAACAGACTCTTAACCAAAGAAGATATACAGATGGCAAATAAGCACATAAATAGATGTTCTACATTATTAGTCATTAGTTATCAGAGAAATGCGCATTAAAACCACAATGAAATTACGCATCCATCAGAAATGAAGTAAATTAAAAAGACTGACCTTACAAGTGTTGGTGGAGGAACTCCCACGCTGGTGAAGTTAAATACACACTTACCTTGCTAGATCCCAATTACCACCATCACTACTCTCAATCCAGCCATTCCATCATGGGCGTTTACCTAAGAGAAAAGAAAAAATATATATATTATTTTTTTAAAGAAAATATATACATTATACAAAGACTTATACACAAATGTTTATAGCAGCTTTGCTTATAGCTCAAAACTGGAAACAATGAAAATGACCATCAACAAATGGTGATATACCCATTTAATGGCATACTACAGAGCAATAAGAAATTAGCTATTTATATAAGCAACAACATGCATGAATCTCAAAATAATTATGCTTAGTGAAAGAAGCCAAACAAAAGATACATGCTATATGATTCTATCTAATACTCTAGGACAGTGGTCGGCAAACTGCGGCTCGGCAAACCGCGGCTCGTGAGCCACATGCAGCTCTTTGGCCCCTTGAGTGTGGCTCTTCCACAAAATACCGACTTCTGCGCATGGGCCACGAAGTTCAATCGCACTGTATCTGCGCACCCGCACGTGGTATTTTGTGGAAGAGCCACACTCAAGGGGCCAAAGAGCCGCATGTGGCTCGCGAGCCGCGGTTTGCCAACCACGGCTCTAGGATATGTAAGCTAAATTATAGTAACACAAATCCAAATGGTGTTTGCTGGAGGGAGGGTGACATCCATGAGGGAGTGACTACAAAAAGTCAAGAGCACACATATGGGGACAATGGATATGTTCACTACCTTGATTGTTGTAATGGTTTCATAGGAGCATAAATATGTCAAAGCTTATAAAAGCATATACTTGAAATTGTGCAGTTTACTGTATATATCAATCACATCTCGTGCTGATTAACAAATGAAAGCACAGAGTAATGTGTTAAATGACACAAGAATGAAATGCACAAAATCCAGACTGTCAAAAACTCTACATGCAAATAATCTAGTTCCTTCAACTAATAAATTGCAAGAAAAAAAGAATGGGAACCTTAGGTTAAATAGACCAAAGAGATCTATCAAGTAATGGCAATTATCCTGGTTTGGATCTGATGCAGACAACCAATTAGAAATTTGAACACTGACTTGATATTTCATATTAAGTATTTTTAATTTTTAGGTGTAATAATAATGTGGTTACAAGTTTTAGAGTCTCACTTAGGGATTCATAGCAAAATATTTGTGGATAAATTATATGATATCTGAGATTTGCTTCAAAATAATATGGGAGGGGATATAATTGAAACAATAGCAGCCATGAGCTGGCAACTATCTAAGCTGAATAATGGATGCACAGGGTTCGTTATATCTGTTTCTCAATCTAGTTTTTCACTATCAGCCCCCAAGAGCCTTTTTTTTAAAATAATTTTTATTTCTTGAAGTATTACAAAGAGTATTACATATGTATCCTTTCCCCCCCGCCCTTGACATTCCCCCGGCCCCTACACCCCAGTGTCTTGTGTCCATTGGTTATTCTTATATGCATGCATATAAGTCCTTCGGTTGATCTCTTAATCCGCCCCCCCCAAACCCTCCCCAGGCTTCCCACTGTAGTTTGACAGTCTGTTCAATGTTGCTCTGCCTCTGCATCTACGCCTGTTCATCAGTCTATACTTGTCCCCATTATCTGTCCCAACCTCACTGGAGCAGTCCCAACCTCACCGGGGCCGTCCCAACCTCACCGGGGCCGTTTCAACCTCACCGGGGCCATCCCGACCTCACCGGGGCCGTTTCAACCTCACCGCCCAAGAGCCTTTTTAGACATTACTTTGAAATCACTCCTGGACCCCTGACATTTCAATATCAAGGATAAACCGTGTATCTGCTTACGTACTGTGATCCTTTGGAGGATCACAACCATTCTAACAGTTAAGATGTATTCATCACTCCCCCCCAAAAAAACAAAAACAAAAAAACAATTTTTGCCACCTTTTGACTCCCTTCTCCAACCTGGTTGAGAATGCATGCATTATGTCTACTTTTGTATATGTTTTTAAGTTTCTATTAAAATGTTTTTAAATAATTCCATTTTAAAAAGAATCAAGATAAGCCCGCCCAGCATGGCTTGGTTGTTGAGCATCACCCTATGAACCAGGAGGTCACTGTTCAATTCCTGGTCAGGGCACATACCCAGATTGTGGGCTCAATCCCCATTGTGGGATGTGCAGGAGGCAGCCAATCAATGATTCTCTCTCATCATTGATGTTTCTATCTCTCTTTCCCTCTCACTTCCTTCCTGAAATCAATAAAAATATTTTTAAACATATTTTTTTAAACAGAATCAAGATAAGAAGTAGAATTGTTTTGGTAACAAGACGTTGGGCAGGGAAGAATCCATGGAACCAGTCTGAGCTGCCTGGAACCAGGACCCAGCACCAAGAGTAATGAAGCTTGTGATGACACCTGAAACCAGAGAGATTTATGGCTCCTAGATCTGAAAGGCCCATAGGTAGGGCAGGCATCAGGGAAGAACTCACCTACTACCAGACCCAGTGTCTTGCTCGTCTCTCCTCTATAAGTGTTGACCTCATCCCAATACTGGCTAAGCCCAAAACGGAGCCCCTGTGGTAGCTATATGCTTCTTAGCTCTCACTGAACAGGAAAGAGAAACTGTGCTTCAGCATTTAGTAAAAGTCCTTAATTCATCCTGACTGGACCAGCTTTGGTACTGCCCATCTCTGGCAGTGGGGAATGGAATATGCTGAGTGGCCCAGCCCAGGTCAAGTGATTCCCTGTGGAGCTGGGGAGCTGGGGGCGGGAGGGGAGGGGGGTGTCACTGTTTCCAGAATGCCACAGCTCTCTAAACAGAAATTGGAGGTTTGAAGGGGGGAAGGGAAATGTCCTCTTCTCCTTTGCTTCTACCTGCATGTCTGTTTAATTCTTTCAAGTCAATGTCTCCACAAGGTGAGGAATGTCAGATGATCACTGTTATGTTAAGGGACAAACAGGGCTGTCAGCTCATTTTTTTAAATACCAGGAAAGGATGTGACTGGCCTGGTTGGGGTCACATGCTCATGTCTGGCCCAGTGACTGTGGGCAGGGCGATGGAATACATGCCTGGCACAGCTAGGGTCCAACACCCATCCCCCACCAAGGAGGGTGCTGGGTGTGCAGCGCCTGTTAGGCAGACAGGATCATAGGAATCCTCTCAATGATATTTACAAGGCAGGGTTGTTGTGAGGTATGAGTCTTCAATATCTTTTTTTCTTTCCCAACTCCCTACCCCCACCATGCCCTCCAGATCCAAATTTGCCAAACTAAAGAGCATATCCTGGAGGGGGAAAAAAAAACACACACCTTTAGGTGACTTCTATCTAAGCAAGCTCTTGCTCCCCATACATATCTCTCTCATCCTATATAATAAAAGGCTAATATGCAAATTGTCCCCTCAACCGGGAGTTCAACCGGGAGTTTGACCAGGGTGTGGGGCCAGCTGGCCAACCACCTGAGCACCCCCCCTTGCCAGCCCCGCCCCCAATTGGTCCCCCACCCTGATCGGGGTGGACCAGCCGGACCCCACCCGTGCATGAATTCGTGCACCGGGCCTCTAGTTTAAAATAAATATCAAAGCAGAAGATGCTTGAGCAAGTCACCACATTCCTGAGACTCAGATTCCTCAGCTATCTTCAGAGTTAGTAACAGTCCCTGCTTCAGAAAGTAGTGGTGATATGAAAGTAATGGCATACAGTAGACACTTAATAAATGGTAACTATTATGCTCAATTCCATTCCATACTTTTTTTTAAAAAGTCTAAAAAGAATCTTACTTCAAATAAATTCTCCAAGAACATTTTAAAGCCACCCATGAAAGGACCATATCACCTTCGTCGCAGAGAGCACCTGTCCCCAAGGTGTCACCCACCAGTGCCCGCACCTGCAACTCCACACGCCCAGGCTGAGCCCCCTCCACCTGGTTTCTCAGAGCTCGGATCTGCGAATTAGCCTGCTACCACCTCCCTCCCCACCCTCCAGTCACCTGTACTGCCCACCCTGGCAAGCTGTAGCCCTAACACTTCACCTACTCAGAGCTTCATTATTTTATTCCCCCGTCTTTCTCACTCAGAGGAGGAAGAGGAGCAGGGACAATCACACAAGGCGGGAGAGTGGTGGAGAGAATGAGAGACTGTTACACCTACAACCCCACCTGAGAACAGCTTCCAACATCCTGTACTTCCGTCTCTCCAGTCTGACCCAACTGCCTGGGTTGATCCTTCTAAAATGCCCACTGACCTAAATTGCTTCCTGCTGCAAACTCTACAATGGTTCCCATTCTGGCTCTGGGAATGGTAGTCAAGGTCCTTTTAAAAGAGCCTTTGACACTCTCTCCTATTAGGCAGCCTTGAAGGAGTCATTAAATTGAACAGAATATCTCTTCCTCCCAAATCTATCAGGCATTCTCATGCCTTTGCCATGGTTGTTCCCTCGGCCTAGAAGGTTCTTTCCCATCCTCCCCATGTAAAATCCTACCCAAGGTGCAGCTCTATTTTCACCCTCAGAATGAGCCTTCTCAGAATTAACAGGCAGAAGTGCAAGTCCCCTTTTGCGTCCCATCTCAACCCTTCATATGTAACTTTGAGGCAGTTTTCTGTCTTCTCTCCCCCCCCCCCCCCGCCCCAGTAAATGTGACAGCCTAAAGAGTAAAGATTTTTTTTTTTACTTATCTCAATTTCTGGCACTAGCCCAGGACTTGGGGCCTTATAGATGCATTGATGACTAGATGAATGGATAAAAACATAAGCAGATGTATTCATGGATGGGTGGAGAGAAGCAGATTGATGGAAAGATGATAAATAAATGGATGGATGGATGGATGGATGGATGGATGGATGGATGGATAGATGAATTGTGGATGGATGGATGGACAGATCATAAACACTTCAAAGACAGATTGTTTCTTATGCAATTCTGTTTTCTCAGTGCCTAGAATAGACTCCAGAATACAGTAATAGATGGTCAATATATGTTGCTGAAGGAGTGAATAAATGATTGAAGGACCACATTATTGTATAAAAGTTCTGGACTGGGTCAGAAGACCTGAATTCTATCTCTATCTGTATCCTCAAGATATCTATATGAACATGAGAAACTTAAGCAAATATCTTCAATTCACTCTTCTGTAAAATGGGTAGATGAAATTAAATGATTTCTAGTCTTTTCCAAACAGTCTTGTGTTCCCTAATTTGAAGCTGCCCAAATCTTAAAGATATAGGCTGGGGGGAGGCGCACATTTGAGCAAATGTGTGTTTACTTACAACATGTCATAATGCAAAGCTGATCCCAGATGGGAGAGAAGAGTTAACACACTCCAGATGAGTTTCTGTTCAAACTGTCTGGCTGAAAGCCTTGTGGTGGAAATGAAAGACAGACTGATAGTAGAGCCTGCGGGGTAATTAGCGTGAAACACGAAACTCTGTGAGGCTGTACCCACCCCAAGCTGACAAAAAGAAGGGAAGGGCCAGGCCACACAAAACCTTCCAGGGCCCTTGGCTGCTGGCCAAAGGCACCCTTTCTCCAGAACGGTTGCTTGTTCCCCGAGCACGTGGTCTGTCCTGTCAGAGCCACACCTGGGTCCTGGCGTGCTCTAGAATAATGACTGTACTGAGAATACATCTCCCATTCGTCACAGACCGATATGTGCCAGGCACTGTCTATATATCACTTCATCACATCTCCCTGCAACCCTGGGAGGCAAGAATGATGATCTGCCCTTCGTGCAGGAGGAGAATGCAGCCAGTAAGTGGCAGATTGAGGGTTTGAACCCAGGGGACATTGGCTGCCTGTCTGCGGGCAGCTGCCCTGAACTGGTCAGGTAATAATCCAGACTCTAGACTTCATGCCACACCAAACTGCAGTGACTCCTGCTGGACTTGCCTGACCCCTTTGCAATATGCTCGCACACTGATTCAAGCCTACAGTGCTGGGCCATCACTCCCATTTCAGAGACGCGGCCGCTGGGACTCAGACTGACGGGTGAAATGGTCACACAGGGCTGGAACTGAGATTCCATCCCTGGGAACTGGAGTCGCACGCCAGGGCGCTTTATTGTCGAATTATTCTGTTCCCATGTGGCAGCTGTAGTGGACATCTGTGGAGTTTGCCTAACCATCCATTCTTCCTTCCTCAGATGACAGCATCTGAATTTTCTGAAGTGAATCACACTCCCTACACACCCTCACTTGCCTCTTCAGTCCATGTGATTTAGGCAGAACTAACATGCCCTGTTCTCTCCCTACCTTTTGTAGGTGGGCAGATGATCCCCCTGGCCACAGTGAAAGCACGTGACCAAAGATATCTGGTGAAATTCCATCCCTTGACACTAGAGGAAGCCATTGAGAAACAGGTGCCCTCTTTCTCCTGGGATTTCTGAGCTGGTGAGATGGAAGCCAGAAGCTGCTGGGGGTCACCTGTGACCCTGCAAAGGGACAGGCTGTCAGAGAGTGAAACCAACACAGAGAAAAGCAGGGACCAGGATGGAGAGTGACAATTTCCTAAGGACCTATTTTGAGACCCTGGATCCAGCCATGCCTGAATATATTCCAGGCACACGAGCCAGTGAATTTCCTTTCTATTTAAACCAGTCCAGGTTAAGTGTCTGTCACCTACACCTAAGAGGCTCTAGACCAGTGATGGCGAACCTATGGCACGCGTGTCAGAGGTGACACGCGAACTCATTTTTTTGGTTGATTTTTCTTTGTTAAATGGCATTTAAATATATAAAATAAATATCAAAAATATGTCTTTGTTTTACTATGGTTGCAAATATCAAAATATTTCTATGTGACACGGCACCAGAGTTAAGTTAGGGTTTTTCAAAATGCTGACACGCCGAGCTCAAAAGGTTCGCCATCACTGTACTAATCTAAGCATTTTACCTGTATTAACTCATTTAACCCTCAGAGCAAACTAGTGAGGTCGCTACTGTTCTTATCCCCCCTTTTACAAATGAGGAAACTAACATCCAAGGTCACAGAGATGGTGAGTGGCAGAGGCAGGATTTAAGCCCAGACAATCTGACTCCAAATCCATGCTCTTAACTGGCCCACTGATGGGATCATGAGTACTTACTTGGCAATTCTGTCATAAGCCTGGCCTTCTCCTTCTGACTATCTACCCACTTCTGGAAAGAGCTGGGCTAAAAGGAGAAGTGACCATGCCCAACAGCTGGCCAAAAGCTTGGGTTCTGGAGGGAGACACACTGGAATCTCCAACAGCACCCTTCTTTTGGTCCTATGTATCCTACAGTAACCTCTATGAGTTCCAGCTACTTCGGGATTAATAATACCACAGGGCCGAAACCGGTTTGGCTCAGTGGATAGAGCGTCGGCCTGCGGACTGAAAGGTCCCAGGTTCGATTCCAGTCAAGGGCATGTACCTGGGTTGCGGGCACATCCCCAGTGGGGGGCGTGCAGGAGGCAGCTGATCGATGTTTCTAGCTCTCTATCTCTCTCCCTTCCTCTCTGTAAAAAAATCAATAAAATACATTTTAAAAAAAAATACCACAGGGCAGTTATTAGGGTTGAAAGGGCAAATATGTGAAAACCACTTAAGCCCAGGGTCTGGCCCAAACCCATCCGTAAGTGCTGTTGCAGTCACTGGAATCTTTTGCTGTTCATACGGGATAAACCACCTCGCCAACACAGAGAGCTTGGCACAAGGTATGCCATCGAACATTATAAACGTGCTTCCAGCTTTTTTCTGCTCTCACCGCATTCTGTGACCTTGAAAGAGCACCTGCACTTCTCTGAAATGATTCAACTAACGCTGTGTACCAAGCCCCTAAAAAGCCCTGCTTCCAGCCAGCCTTCAAATGAATTAAGGATTTGGAATTCCCTTTATTTCTCCACCCACAGAATCAAAGGGAGCCGGCGAGGGCTGAGGCGAGGGGGAGAAATGCAAGATGGAACAGGCCCCAAGTTTTGAACTGGCAGAAGCACAACTGTCGTTCAAACTAGGCTCTGCGGTGCTGCAGGGTACAGGCCCCCACCCCCGTGCTCTGCTCTGCCTGTGCCCTTGAGAAGTAAACACAGCTGCCAGAGAGCGAGACACTTCAGCCATGGCTAATCCCAGGCCACAAAACGAGCTGGAACTCAGAGGTGCCCTGCGATGTGATGTGAAGTGTTTTCCAAAAACGTCAGCAAGTACACAGAGCAAGGAGGGAGGGGACAGTGCAATGCAAATACAATTAGGCCTCGGGACTGGAATAAAGGCTGAATGCACAGACCCACTCCAACCTTCCCAGCACGCAGCCTTCCTGATGCGGCCTTGGCTCCACTGCCCTCTAGTGGCCAAACAGGGACCTGGAGGCAGGTTTTAACCCAAGGGCAGATGCTGGAGTGATTCCTGACTCCTACCTGGCCTCAGTCTCTCTCTCCAGCCCCACTCCTATCCCTCCTCCCTGGCCCCAGTCTCTCTCTCCAGCCCCACTCCTATCCCTCCTCCCTGGCCCCAGTCTCTCTCCAGCCCCACTCCTATCCCTCCTCCCTGGCCCCAGTCTCTCTCCAGCCCCACTCCTATCCCTCCTCCCTGGCCCCAGTCTCTCTCCAGCCCCACTCCTATCCCTCCTCCCTGGCCCCAGTCTCTCTCCAGCCCCACTCCTATCCCTCCTCCCTGGCCCATCTCTCTCTCCAGCCCCACTCCTATCACTCCTTCCTTAAACCCAGGAAAGCAGGGGGTAAAAGGGGAGTGAACCTAACTCTAATCTAACACCCTCTGTGGTGAGCTCCCCCTGTACTGAGCATACTCCCTGCCTGTGGGAAAATCAAACTGCCCAGATTGGGGAACCTGAAACTCAGAGAGGTGAGGCCTGCCTACATTTGTGCAGCCGGTAAGTGGCAAGGCCAAGACCCTGGGACCATCTGACACCACTGCCCCAGGGCTTCCAAGCCAGATGAGGCCAAACTAGTTAGGAAGCTGGGCCGGATCCCTTTGCTGTGGGCTCTGATACCTGAATGGGCACAGGCTTCCCATGTAGGTTCTGTCTTTATCTAATGGAACCAACAGGCCAAGGTCCAGCTGATTCCACCCAAAAAGCCTTCTTGACCTTCTTCTCTGTGACCCTAGTAAAGGGGACAGGAGTTTAGAGAGGCCAAAGCTCGGGCACTCCTGTGCCATTTCTATGATTCCACCCAACCTTCTACAGACAAAGAAACAGCAGGCCCAGGGCAGCGGTTCTCACCCAATTAGGTGTGAGAACTCCCTGGGAGTGTGGCTGGGGTAGGGTGGTTCCAGTGTACAGGGTGGTTCCGGGGCTGAGGAAAACTACCTCCTGGGAAGGACCTGGGCTTCGGAGCCGCAGAGGTTTAGATCCTGCTCCTCCCGAGCAAGGCATGTGCCCCTAGGCCTGCTTCCGATCCAGGAGTTGAGGGTTACACCGCCTACCTCTGTGGGTCGCTGAGGGTGGAGCGAGGGCTTTACCTTTCTTCTCTGGTTTCTGCCCATCAGCATCTTTGCCAGAAAGCACCAGACAAACCCCAACTTTGATGGTTAACAACCCTCTCAGACTCCTACCCTTTACATCTCTGTGATTGTTAAGCCACGTCGAGACTAGGCTGAACCTAAACAGTTGGGATTTTGGACTCACATACAGGACATAACACAGTGGAAGAACATGGGTTTCAAAACTGGACCACCTGACCCTGGGCAAGTTCCCTAACCTCCCTGAACCTTGGTTTTTATCTGTAAAATGGGTCCAAGTACAGTATAGTCTGATTTCTCCCTCGTTTATAGCGCCCAGCACTCAGAGGAAGCTCAGACATCTGATCACTCCAGCAATGATTCCTTCCTACAAAGAGGACAAGAGGGCCTTCCCTTGCCCTGGCTGGTTTGGCTCAAGGGATAGAGCATCAGCCTGCGAACTGAAGGGTCCCAGGTTAAATTCCGGTCAAGGGCACTATAAACCTGGGTTGCGGGCTGATCCCCAGTAGGGGACATGCAGGAGGCAGCCGATCAATGATTCTCTCATCATTGATGTTTCTCTCTCTCTCTCTCTCCCTCTTCTTCCTCTCTGAAATCAATAAAAATATATTTTTTTTTTAAAAGAGGGCCTCCCCTCCACTAAGTAGTGAGCATAGCTCTTCAGCCGCCACCCGAGATGCAGCCCATCATGTACGTCTGGTCAATTGTCACAGGCCTGGTCATCTTCCAGAATTCCACGGTGATGCCCATTTCAGGAGGGACTTTCCTCCACGTTGACTTGAATCCCCACTCTGGGAACCGGCAGTGCCCAGCTCCGTTCTCCTTTGGGCCTCGAGACATCTTGAAATCTTCTCACAGATTCCTGGCTGTATCTGTGCCATCGCCTGACCTACATTCTAGTCTTAAGTAGAAAGTAAAAGGAAACTAGGTGAATTGAGCAACATTTTCTTGGCAAATCCAGGGTGGTCCCAGGGAGCCCCGATGACAATCCAGCCAGGGCAAGTAGCACCCAGTGACTTTGTTGCTATGACACTGCAGGTTAGGGCCATGTTTCCACACACTGCCTGCTTCTCCAAAGGGGTGACAGGCTGAGATGCTGGGTGCCTTGAAGTTCAATAGCTGGTGGCTCCATGTCAGCAACAATTTCAAACATATAAACTGCTAGTAAACTGGTGATTACTGGATGACTAGTTCTCAATTTAGTATCCCTAAATGAAAATAAAGAGCCTAAGCTCTAGAAATGGGTACTAGACAATGTGTTAAATACTCATTTTCTCCAAATTCCACCCTACCCCCAGACTTTATTGTGCCAAATGAGATAAGCTTAGGGGACAATGAAAGGTAAGAAGGTAAAAAGGTTTATATTGCACTACAGATATGGTATAAACACCTGCACAATAGCTATTTATTGAACATCCACAATCTACCAGGCATTTAACATATATCAACTCATTTAACCCTCATAAGTTGTACTATTATTATGAACATCACAGAACTCAGCCAACTGCAGCTTACAGGAGTGAAGTGATTTGGCCAGTCTCCCTGTTAGTGGTGGCAGAACAAGGAATTGACCTGAGGTCTCGCCTGCTCTTCCCTGCTTATCAGGCGACTCTACCGACCAGTGCAAAATGAAAGAGCCCAGAGCCTGACACCCTCCCTCCCTTTGTCTCCAACGCCATCTCCTATTCCATCTGACCATCGTCCCCACAGCCCAGGAAACTATCAACACCTCGGCTTTGCTCCAAGCTGCAGCACCCCTTACGTGTCTTCTGCCCTATATTCACATTCTCTACTTGTTCTAGGTCCGTGGTCGGCAAACTGCGGCTCGAGAGCCACATGCGGCTCTTTGGCCCCTTGAGTGTGGCTCTTCCTAAGCCTTAGGAGTACCCTAATTAAGTTAATAACAATGTACCTACCTATATAGTTTAAGTTTAAAAATTTGGCTCTCAAAAGAAATTTCAATCGTTGTACTGTTGATATTTGGCTCTGTTGACTAATGAGTTTGCCGACCACTGCTCTAGGTCCACCCTCCCACCCCCATCCTTTCCCAGCAACCTCAGCAAAAAAGAGCTTTACTCTCCCTGACTCCTATTCCCGCCACTAGTGTACAGTTCTGACTGATGCTCCACTGTTTGCATGCACCCATCCATCATGGGCCCAGACAGGAACAGAAAGCAGATCCAATCTCTCTCCTCTGACCTGTGCCATGCCCAGGGTGTGATGGACAGCTCTGTTCCTTTCACAGCACCAACTCCTGGAATGATTAACGTGGCTCCCTCAACTCTGGCATTTAGAGCCGAGAAAGCTGATGGACTGATGACTTGTCTCCACTGCCAGACCGTGTGCTCATTAGAAGCTGCTGCTCCTCGAGGGGGAGGGGTGCATTAAGTATGCCAGGTGCTGTGGCAGACACTTCACAAATACTTTATCTCGTTTAATTATCCTAACAACCCAAAGACAAGAGGATTCGTCATCCCCTCTATGAATGAGGAAAGTGGGACAGATCAGTCACTGCCGGAGCTGAGACCCAATTCCGGTTCTGCTCCAGTATGAAGCCAGCCTTAATCCCACTGCACCAGTGTCTGAGGGAGGAAAGGGAAGCCTCACCTATACACAGGTATGTCTGAGTGTGCAATGCACTTCCATTTGTACGAACTCTATTCCCCTTCTGAAACACAGGGCTTACCTTTAATTCCTTCCCAAGAGGGCAGACATTCCATGGTCCCTTTTGTGACTAAAATCCTTAGGGATTAGAATCCATCTTTGCCACAGGAAAGAGATTAACATTGTTTCTACCCCATTCCTGGTCATTTTCAATGGGACCCACCCATAATTACACCGCAACCAACTCAGAACATACACATAGCACACTGCTTTGCTCTGGGACCTTCAAGAATTGGCCTCTTTCCAATTCGCCTTGTGGTAGGTACTCCACACCTCAGCCCCTGACATGGAGCACACAGCCTGCTCCTTGGTCTGATGGCCTCTGACCAGGACCCCTGTTCTAGCCTCCCAACACCACCCCTTGCTGCACAGCCTGACCCTAGACAGGTGAGGGTGAAGGAAACAACCCTCAAGGCACACACATACGTCTCACACCAGCTTACCATTTGGCAGGTTGTCTCCTTCCTGGACCTCATGCCCCAGAGAATCCAGGTGCTCAGCAAAAGAGATGAGAGTCTTAACTACCTATGTCTTAGCCTGACTTCCAGTCATCACAGCCACGGGTCACTGGCCCAGCACATGTGACTTTCCCTGCCAAGTGAAGTCTAGATCAGGGCTGACCTCACCACCCGCTTCTGGTTGGCTGGTGTTTGGAGCAGTGACTGACAGCCCTAGACTTACTGAGTAATGAATGGCCACTTGTGCTTATGAATGGCATCCTTCCTGCTCTGGACGAAACCTCACTCAAACCACAGGGGGTCCCAGGTCTGGGATGAATCCTGTCATTTCTCCACGAAGGAGCCCCTCCAGGGCTCTGAAGCTAAACAGAAATGTCAGCAAGACCTTGACAGTCAGTGAAGGTAACCACGCGCTGGAGCTCCTTCTCCAGGGGTGTTTTCCTGACGCTAAAGTGCCCATCCCCACTAGCTGAAAGCCACAAAGCTCTTGTTGAAGTGATGGGCGGCAGGGATCACTACTTTACAAAACCCAGGGGGAAAGTCCACATGGATGGAAGAGGAGGAAACCGATCAAATATCAAGAATCTAAACTTGTAGCACCTGGTTCTGATGCCAAGGGGAGATATACGGAAAAACATGGCAGCAACCAGAGGAATAACAAGCAATTGTAAAATCAAGAAACAACGCACCAAAGTTCACTCCAGTGACATGAGCACTGAACCTCTGACGTAATGAGGTGGCATGCTGTTTGCAATTGAAAAGACCATTTTTCCGGAAAGGTGGAGGCAGAGGCTGTTCTGGCAGCTGGAAGAAACACTACTGAGCCTGAAGACGGGATGCAACCAATCAGGCACTAACCCAGGCCGAGAGCTGACTGCTCAGAGCCATGGTTTCCTCTTCTGTAAAATGGAAACGCACGTGAAAACAGAAGTCACTGCAACAGAAGGCACCTGAACGTCGCCACTTCATGAGTAACACCGAGTAACTTAAACTCCCCAATACCCAGCCTCAGTAGGCTACCGCAAAACTTGAGTAACAGCTGATATAAAGTGCTCATTACAGTACCAGGCACAGAGGGAATGACTGGTAACTAAAAATGTCTAAGACTCATTGAGTGCTTATAATACTGCCCAACACAGTGCTGAGCAACTTGCATAATTATCTTGTCATACTTGACTTGTCTTCAAGATGTTTATAAAGCTACACACGTTTTTGTGTAAATATAAGTACAGGAAAACTCCTAGCATATACACTAAAATGCTGGGAATATGACTGGTCTTTTTGCTTACCTGCTTTTTCCGAAATTTTCTACAAATATCGCTTACTGAGGTATATTCCTACTTTTTATGCTGAAATACATTAAAATACAATAAAAATCTAAATATTACTCACCAGTAAGAATCCCTGCATGAGCCATTTCTTTTGGAGGTCAGAGCTAACAACAGCGTGGTTCTCCCTGAGGAGCTGGCTTGTGCTTTTCTTTTTCAGAAAAATTCGCTGACTTATCCCTTCTTCACTTTGCCACCAGGAAGTGCAGAGTCAAAATTTTAGTTCAACCATTCAATTGACTCCTTATTTTTTGAATGTTTCTATTTTAATTCTTTCTATTCTAATTTCTATTTCTTAGCCTGAGTTTTTATTAACCTGATTTTGTAGTTCTTATTTGTATGTTATTACTTTTCCCAGTGTTTATCATAAATTCGAAGAGCGAGGCCAGATAGACATACACATACATACAAACAACTGCTGACTCAAAGGACTGCTACTGCCCACACACTTCACACCCTGTCCCTGCATTTCAGAGTTCTTGGGTTAGGACAGTAAATAACAGATTACCACCTTTACATTCTACTTGAGATTTTTTTCTAAATGAAAAACTGAAGTATTTTCCTGTAATAACATCATAATACCATAGTTTAAGAAGTCCTAGAAGTCTCATAATAAAAAAGTCAGTTTTATTATTCAATTCTCAAAATTATATGTATTTAATTATTTAAAAAATCTCCATCCCCAATATTCTTCTTTATTTTTTTAATTAATTGATTTTAGAGGGAGGGAAGAAAGGAGGGAGGAAGGGAAGAGAGAGAAACATCGATTTGTTGTTCCACTTATTTATGCATTTATTGGTTGCTTCTTGTATGTGCCCTGAACGGAGATCAAACCTGGCGTATTGGGACAGCGCGGCGCTCTAAGCAACTGAGCTATCTGGCTAGGACCCCCACCTCACCCTTTTTCACCCACCCTCCAAACTAGGTAGTGTCCAAGCAGAAGCAAGTCTAATGAAGTCCACCCTGTACCCAAAAGCAGGACAGGAGATCCCCAGAGGACAAGGTATGCTGGTGTCATCACCCACACTGCAGAGCCCTCACGCAGGAGAGAAAGAAAAGGAACTGCTAACATAACAAACAAGAAGGCAACTGGAATGGGCAGCCTGTAAAAAAGACTTTTATAATTTATAACAATGTACAAATACTGTAGGTGCACACCAACTCGGAGAGACAGACCAAACTAATTTTAGTTCAATCTGTCTCCCGACGCCAGGTCCTCCTAATCAGGAATCATTGGGAAGCCCAAACAGCTTCACAGTTCCTGCTTCCCGACTACTGTCATATTTGCCATCTTTGTCATCACAGGCAAATGCCAGCAGAGGCCTTTTGGGGTGCCAAGCCACAGTGAAGGTCGGGGACTCACACTGCACCTCCCATAGCTTGTCTCCTATAAAAATCAATATAGAGAAACCAATCAATACATTAGTAAGAGAACACACTCATTAAGTACTTAGCTATATTGACTCATTTAATCCACTTGATAGCCCCATGAGACAGACACAATCATTAGCCCACTTTACAGAGAACACTGAGGCGCGGAGAGGTCACAAGTCATTTGGTGGCAGAGCAGGTCCTGAACGCAGACCGGTTAACGTAAGAGCTTATGCTCTGACCCTGGTCTACACTCCGTGGGAAAACAGTGAGCAGACACTGATGTTCACAGCATCCTATGAACCACATGGACTATACTTTATTGCCATAAAGTATAATGACAACCCAGCAAGACAGGTAATGGTTTTAAACACCATTTTATAAAGAAACGAGTGACTTAACAAGTAAATCACATCTCAAGGAAGCAACGAAGTCAACACATGAAGCCAATCTGTTTCCAGGCAGCAGATCCATCTACCAAATCTCAATGCCTTCTAATAAGAGTAATACAAGCTCTTTTTCCCAAAAATATATTCCTCCCACTTGTTGAAATTAAACATGATTTTCTAAAGCTATTATTCCTTTAATCCTGCTTAACTTTTTTTCAACCTTAGGATTAAGATGCATGTAGTAAAATATTTACAGTGTGGTGCCAATTTAAAAATGCAGAATATACTCAACTGTCTACTTCAAACTAGCCAACTATGGTACGTGAATTATGTCCATAAAGCTGTTTCATATATACTTGTGTATGTGGAAAAAGAAAGAGAGTGAGGGAGGGAAGGAAGAAGGGAGGGAGGGGAGGAGGGAGGGAGGGAGAGAGAAATTCTATTTCTGGGACAGCTAACCACTTTTCATGATGCTAGTACCTGGCAGCCTATATCTATGTCTGAGCAAAATTCTGAGTTACAGAGACACAAAAAATGGTTGCAAAGTGTACTACTCCTTCTTCATTTCTCTTTACGCCTTTAACTCCATGTCATTTGATATGGGATTGATAAAAGAAATTTATATAGTTCAAGAAAATCAGAGTAGACATGAAGAGGCCTAAAATTTCCCAAATAACCATGTGGCTTCATAGACTTTCACACCGTCTCAGTTTATTGGAAAGTCTAATCTTTGAACGATACATCAGTGCTGACTGTGAGGCAGACATTACTATGCCAGACCATCAGAGTTTCAATAGACTGATGCAATGTGTATGGGTGTGTCTGAAAAGCTGAAAATTAAGTGGACTATATTAGAATGAGGTTCTATTATATATGCTATCATATATAATATGACATATGGTTGAGTATGGACCTATGAACTAGGAGGGCACATGCCAGGTTGCAGGCTCGATCCCCAATGTGGGGCATGCAGGAGGCAGCTGATCAATGATTCTCTCTCATCGTTGATGTTTCTATCTCTCTCTCCCTTTCCCCTCCTCTCTGAAATCAATAAAAAAAAGATACATTATATTTACATATTTATATATATTTACATTTAAAAATATATATACATATATATAAAATTCTTTTATATATATACGTAAGATACAAAATTACATCTAACGTATGATTCCAACAACAGAAAAAAATATATATGCATGTAGGAGGAAAAAAAAGACCAGAAGGATAGATGATAAGATGTTAGCAATGGTTATCTCTAAATTATGGACCTATATGTGCCTGTTAATTGCTCCTTTGTATTTGTTAGCATTTTCCAAATATTCTATAATGAACATATATTACTCTTATTTTACAAACTACTATATGAAGACTTAAAATTCAAACAGGTCAAGGGTACAGAGCAGCACCATACAACAAACATGTCTGTGATAGACACATTCTCTATCTGCACTGAACAATACAGCTCCCACTGGCCACATGGGCTACTGAGTCCCTGCAATGTGCTTAGGGTGACTGAGGAACTGAATTTTTAATTCTGTTTAACTGGTTTCAGTAATAATCGGTAATTTAAATTTATTATTTTTCCCTATTTAAGTCTTCCCTTAATCTTATAAATCTGAGACAAATTCTTCTAAATGTTTTCCTACCAACTTCACTTTATTTTCTTTACCTAAATGGGAACATACCCTATGCATGGCTGACTACTTGCTGTGCTCATTCATCATTCAGTACTACGCCTCATGCATCTTCCATTTCTCTTGGCACACTGTTATATGGATGTATCACAACTTATTTCATTAGTCCATCATAATGAAATTAGACTGTTTCCCATTTGTGTATAAAAATGCTGTAAAATAATATAATTTTGCTTTATTATCTTGCTTTTAATTTTTAATTGAGGTTATCGAGAAAATTTGTTTAAAATCCAACATGTTTAAAAGTATTTGTCTAAATAGTACTGTATGTCAACTATAACTAAAAAATAAATTTTAAAAAATAATAATCTCAAAAAATATACTTGTTAAAGCATTTACAAAAAGTTAATAGAGCTACATTCAATATATTCCTGAAAGAGTACTGTGAATTGCCCTGACCAGTTTGGCTCAGTGGATAGAGCGTCGGCCTGCGGATCAAAGGGTCCCGGGTATCGATTCCAGTCAAGGGCATGTACCTTGGTTGTGGCCATATCCCCAGTGGGGGGTGTGCAGGAGGCAGCTGATCAATGTTCCTCTCCCATCGATGTTTCTAACTCTCTATCCCTCTCCCTTCCTCGCTGTAAAAAATCAATAAAATTTTTTTTTTAAAAAAGAGTACTGTGAATTAAATTGTATTTTACATATATTAGGTAAGGTAGAAAATTAAAAGAAACTTGCACAAAGACAGCATGAGAAAAACAAGTACATGCACACACGGATGCTAAGAGCAAAACTGCAGTAATTTTTTTGTACGGTGGTTTGGTCCTTCACAAAATGTGAACAACTAGGACTCAGCAATCCCACTTCAATGGTTTACCCAAAAGGATGATCACATAAGTAAAATGAAGTACAACAAGGACACTCATCACGGCATTATTGGTAACAGTGCGACAATTAGAAGCCACCTGATAGCACACAGAATGAGACAGTATATAGAATGAAATTCTAACCCCACTCAAAGTGGCAGTGACTCAGCAGCCGCCGCACTGAGAAGCTGTAACATTCTGCAGGTGAGGCAGGGCCCCAGAATAACAGGTGAGTACCCAGCATCACAGGAGCTGCATGTCTGGGTGGCTGGACCATGTTCCCGTGATGTTACCAACAGTGGCATTCTTTAAATCGTGGAGTTTCAAGTTTTTTACTACTTCTCTGAAGTTTTCTACATAGTTTTAATTCTTTTACTAATGTGTCATGTATTTCCAAAATAATACAGCTACTTTAAAAAATAAAACTGAGGAAATTCTTTTATAAAATGATTACACTCCTCCCATTTTTCTATTTGCAAGTTCTGTTTTGTTATTTTTAAACCACATCGCACCTACTTTGATGATTCCTTAAAGTAAAAATATACATATATATGTATATACACACACATATATATTCACATACAGGCAAAAGATAAAAAGAAATATATTACAGTGCTAAAAAGAGGTAGCAATTACTAGTAAATGGTGGGACCACAGGTCCTACCTTCCTGTATTGTAAATTTTTCATTATAATGAAAGAATTCTAAGTTAATAAAATACAAAATATTTTCCTAAATCACTTTCCTTCAGACCTGCCCCTGCCTTTCCAAACTCTTTGCTCCCTCATTACCTGACTGTAACAGTCGTAATAAACAAACTTGTCTTAAGGAGACAAATTCATTGACGCTAATACTGATGGAGTAATGTGCAGAAATGAAAACACATGACAGGAGAAGTCCTGATGGCCAGAGATGAAGGACAGAAGGTTCTTGTTAAGATAGGAAGGTTTTAGTCACCTGTCTCTACTTCAGCAATGTCAATAAAGTGATCTTCTGATGCTGAAGCCAGCATTTTCCCATCGTGGCTGAAACTGAGGGTCCTCACAGGCCAATCCAGCCTAAGGAGAAAGTAGACAAAGGAGAGATTACAATAACCCAATAATAAGGGATGTAAAGTTCAGCATAGGGAATATAGTCAATAATATTGTAATAACTATGTATGGTGTCAGGGGGTACTAGACTTATCGGGGAGAACACTGTGTAAGTTCTATAAATATGTAACCATTATGCTGTATACCTACAACTAATATAATATTGAATGTCAACTGTAATTGAAGAAGATTTTAAATAACCCAATAAGAAGGCACAATTTCGCCCAAAATGAAATAAAATATCCAAGGCAAGTGCTGGCGAGTCGCTTACCTGGAAAAGCACCGAACACACACTAACTCATCCACATCCCAGAGGCTGACCAAAGCATCTGCACTTCCTGTGGCAAAGTACTTCCCTGTGGGGTCAAACTTGATGCAGATGCAGTTAGAAGGGTGCGCATTGATGGACTGCACAGGCTTCAGCTCTGGGTAGCTGCAAAACAAGACAGACAAACAGCAATCAAACTGTGGAAAGAGGACTGTGATGCTAAAATGATAATAGGAGACACTGAAGGGGAAAACCAAAGACAACAGAATATCAAAAACTGTATTCAAGAAAGCTTTCCTTAAATACAGATTCCAAACAACATACTGAAACAACACACCACACACCTGAGAATATAAACCCAGATGTGACACAGAGGTAAAATTACTGGATTGAAAGAAAAAGAGAATTCAATTATTATTAGACCCTTTAGCCAGTAACACTTTATGCCAAAAGAAAACATAATACATATTTAAGATACACAAGCAAGGATTTTTATAGCTAGCAAGACTGATTATCAATTATAAAGAGTTCAAATAAGCACAATAATAAACCATCTATAAGTTTTATAAGTATACTAGAGGCCCGGTGCACAAAAATTTGTGCACTGGGTGGGGAGGGGAGTCCCTCAGCCCGGCCTGTGCCCTCTCGCAGTCTGGGACCCCTCTGGGGATGTTCACCTGCTGGCTTAGGCCCGCTCCCCAGGGGATCAGGCCTAAGCTGGCAGTCAGACATCCCTCTGGCAGCCCAGGAGCCCTCCGGGGATGTCCACTTGCCAGCGGGGAGCGGGCCTAAGCTGCAGTCGGACATCCTTAGTGCTGCTGAGGAGGCAGGAGAGGCTCCCACCACCACCGCTGTGCTAGCAGCCATCAGCCTGGCTTGTGGCTAAGCAGAGCTCCCCCTGTGGGAGCTTAATGACCACCAGGGGGCAGGTCCTGCATTGAGCATCTGCCCCCTGGTGGTCAGTGTATGTCATAGTGACCAGTCATTCCCAGTCGTTCTGCTGTTAGGGTCAATTTGCATATTACTCTTTTATTATATAGGATGTTATAACTATGAACTCAGGGAATATTGTTCCCATGAACCATTCCTGAGGAATCTAAACTAGAGAATGAGCTTTGACAATCCAAATGACTAAAGATTTATCAACACAGTGCTGGTGATGAGCATTGCATATAGTTTCTTATAGAAACTACCTATGGTTAAAAGGGAAGGTATAATATGGAATGGCTGTATACTCGGACAATCTACAGTATTACTATTTTTTTTAATAGAGGAAGAATGAGGAAAGCACATTCAAAAAGCAAAATTTACTGTTTTAAGTAGTTACATTGGTGGTGGTGGTTATTCTGGGATAACTGTATGTGTAACATGGGATAAAGGTAACAACAACCATGGAGCATTCTAATTCTATAGTCCCTGCATCTTTGGAAACCAGAATACTCTGTTTGGAAGGAAAGAGACTTGAATATGGAAGAGATTTAGTAAAATTCCTGTAGCCCTGCATTTTAGTTGGAAATCATCAGTATGAATTCCTAATGTATATTATATTTTAAAAAATTGCTTAAATACCTAGGTCCATAATGATTCATTAAAACAAACACACACACACACACAAAACCTCTAGTTGGTCATATTTGAAGGTGATAGGGAACTGATTCATTACCCAATGATAAAGGGAAAGAATCAAGCATTTATCCTGTCTTTCCTAAATGAACTATATTTCTGAGTAACCAAATAGTAGGTGAGAAGACGTGTCTCATATTCCGACAAATAAATACGCATTATGAGATCAGTAAAATCCAGACTAGGTGAATCTCTACAGGTTTTCCAACAGCTAAGCCATAACTAAAAGAAAGGGATGGAGGGCGACCTCTAGTTAAACAGACTTAAAGAGACTTATCAAACGTTTTTAAATGGCCAAAGGCTAAAGTATCTAGAGATACATACTTGGTAGCTAAAACTATAAATAATGATAAAACTCCAGACAGTGTTTACTTTTCAGGAGAGTGGGTTATGATTAGGATAAAGCCTATGGACTGGCTTCTGATATGGCCAGCAAAGTACTATTCCTTGACCTGAGTGGGGTTACACAGGTGTCATGCATATAAGTGTTCATTAAGCTACACATTTGTTTTATGTGGTTTTCCGTATCTGTTTTAGTTTCTAATAAAAAGACTTGAAAGAAAGTTATAGAATCCCCACTGCCTACAGAATAAAATTCAAGTTACCAAGCACAGAAATCCAAGCCTTTTGTGATCTGGTCCCAAATCATATTTCAACTTTATCTTGCCATGTTCGGACCCTCTTTTCAATACCTTAACTGCCACCACTCTCAGCAACCCTGACCTACCAACTACTCTCCCTTTTGTCATGCTCATTCACACCTGCTTTGGCAACTGTGCAGTTCCCTTTTTCTGATTCTTAAAATTCTACTCATCTTTCAAAGTCAAACTCAGAGGCTGCCTCCTTCAACCTTCAACTCAAGTTTCTTTCCTTGGGATTCCACAGCAAACCCAGCCTCTCTAATGTAAAACCTATTTCACTCTGCCTAGCATCGCTCACCCAGGACAGCAGAAGGAGGAGCACCAGAAAGACCTGAATTTCAATTCCACCATTTCATTCATTTAGAGAGCAAGTATTTACTGAAATCCTTACTATGTGTAGCAGGGACTGAGCTAGGCATTAGGGATTCAACAATAAACAAGTTAACCACAGTCTCTACCCTCATGGAACTTAAGTCTCATGGAGGATACTGAGAAGTAAACATGCAATTACAATGTAAAATGAGAAATGGTTCCAAAAGGAAGTACATAAAATAAGCCTCTGACCTTGAGAAGGGAGGGGAAAGATGGCTTCCTTGCAGTGAATGTAATGTATTTAAGCTGAGACTTCAAGGGTACAAATTAGCCATAATTCAAGGTGCATCCAGTTCTAATGCTCACCAGCTGACCAGTGACTCTGAACCCCAGATCCTTATCTATCAAATGGGAAGCACACCATCAACCCCCTACAATTTCTGTGAGGACCCAGCAAAATACAAGGTGCCCCGCTGGAAGGTGCTCAACAGAGGTCAGGGTTCTTTATTACAATACTGTATATCCATCCGTTAAGCTCCTTCAGGACAGACTCACACCTAATTCATCTCTGCAACCACCAGCGCACCCAGCTGTTAAAGTAAGACAGTTCCCTAGGCTAGAAGCCCCTCACCTGAGGATGTTGATGCAACCATTGCCATTTGTCAGGAAGAACATGTTATTGTCATTGTTCCAGGAGATTTCATTGACCTCAAACTTGAACTGCTCCTCTGCTTTCGAACGATGTGTCTTGGCATCAATAAAGGTCACGACATCATCCTTGTTGCCTACGGCTATGGTCTGCCCATCAGGACTCCAACATATATTAATGTTCTCCCCTAGAAAACCAGATATAATCAGTAAGATCATCTGTTTGCCCAGAATCCTCAAGAAGTTTATTTTGTTATCCTAGAACAGTGGTTCTCAACCTTGGCTGCACATTAGAATCACCTGGGAATCTTTTTAAAATCCTGATTTCTGGGCCTCATCCTCCGGAAATTCTGTTTCTTTGTTATGGGGTGAGGCCACAACATTAGTAACAAAGGCAACTAGTGTGAAGCCATGGCCCAGGTGGCCTCAGGTTCAAAGACTTGGGGAAAGGGCTGACGCGAAAATTAATACACAAGACAAGAAATATAAATTTGAAAATTACGGGGGAGTCAGTTGTGAACCTAGTTCAAGCGACTAGACTAAGTTCCACTGAATTTCTGTTCCCATTTGTTTTTATTTACTAGAATACACAATTGCCTTTCAGGAATGCAAACAGACATATCAAAGGTGATTGTTTAGTAAAAGGTAAGATTATCAGGTTAGGGGAGTTTGCTTTAGGCCATTGAGTCAGCAATAGGTAATAAAATGCAGATATTCACCCTGGAATATCAAAGACACAATTCAGCCTTCTTACTAGACTTCTTCCATTAATTACTGTTGATCTTGGTTCTCAGCAAACTAGCACCTAAGAATCAGCAACTATGAGCCGGGCACATTCATCTACAAATTTCCCCATTTGGTCCTCACAATACTCTCTTTATTAGCAATTCATTATCCTTATTTTACAGATGAAGAAATGAAAGACAAGAGAGATGAGCCCAACTGTCAAAGCTAGAAGAGCCGCTAGATTTGGCTCCAACGCCTCTAATTCTCTTACACCAGCATTTCCCAAACTCCAGTCATTCACATGCCACTTTCACAATTTTTGTCCTAATCATGTAACAGCTATACTTTTCTTTAAAATCGACTCAAAAAATTTAATTTAGCTTTAATTTAGCAATAATTTTGATGAGCTGGTTCTTTTTTAATAGACATTAAAACATATATATATATATATATATATATATATCCGATTTTTAATGTTCATCCACTTATGCATCATGGGGAAATGACTACATTATTCCACTTACAGGTCTGAGTCTTGTCAACAAAGTCCAGTGGCACACACTGAACACATCAATTAAAAATCTCATCAACTTTACCAATTCTCTAAGATGCATTATTGTTTTCATATTTTATTATCTATGATGCATTTTAAAATGCATCAAATGCATGTCAAAATTTTTGGTATACATTGTTATCTGGAAGCTTTATTTCCTTTCCTAATGGCACTTAAAATATCGATGTATCTTATAACCAATGACATCTTAATCAATAAGACACGGTAAATTACCTCAAGGTTTATAGGACGATACTGGTGAATAACAGAGTCTATAAAGGCACAGGTCATTTTCTCCCAGGCCCCCAAGACCATCCAGCCGTCAGCCATCCTAGCCTGTGAGCAGTTCCCCAAATGCTCCACGTCTTTGCACACGCTGCTTGTTCCCTCCCAGAGCTGCCCTCCCCTCCCAACCCAGTGACCACTCCATTCCTATGGCTGCTCTAAGAGTCTGCCCAAATTCTGTGAGGCCCTCCCTGGCTCCCCCAGGCAGACCTCAGCATTTCCATTCTGGGTACCCACTTTATAGAGTCTATAACATAGACAGCTCCATTCTAAGATGAACCATGTCATATTTTGTTAGATGATTATTTTTTTTTTATGCACTAAACTGCGATGTCCTTGGAGCTCAGGATGTCCCCTAACCAGCGCCAGGCCAGGCACAGAAAAGGTATTTGGAATATGCTTGTTGAATGAAGGTAAGTAACGTATCTTCCCACTGCCCCCTCCCCGAAGTCACCTTTGGTGTTCACAGTCGCGATGCACTTGGTAGTCCTCACATCCCAGATGCGAATGGTTTTGTCTCCGGACGCTGTGACGAAGAGGTCAGGGTTACTTGGATGCCAACACAGCTGGTCCACGCTGTCGCCATGTCCGCGGTAATTGTTTTCTTTGACCTGAAAGAACAAACTCCAGGTGTCACGTCACAGGTGTGCAACTGCCAGACGTGGGACTCCTTAACCTTATTCACGTGTAACTCCTTGACCTCACGTGTAACTCCTTGACCTTATCGGACCAACAAAAATTTAGAAAATTAACGTGAGTCTGGTGCTTCCAAGCCTCTTCCCAAATCCCCCTGCCCTCCCTCCCCAGTCGCCCTGAACCACAGGAGGCTGGTTTCCACACGACACCGACACCGACACCGTTGCTTTTGCGGGTCCTGGCCTTCCTCCTCCTTTCTGGTTTGCCACCTTCCTCTGCCACCAAGGTCCCCAGCCATCTGCTCATCCCCACCGGAGGCCCTACCATGGTCCAAGGGGCCCTCCTCACCAGACAGGGACCCCACAACAGCCCGCCACTCCCCCCACACCAACCCTTCCCACCACCACCCGCCCTCCACCTGCTGCACCCTCCCACCTCCTCCTCCACTCCACTCCCGCGCATCCTCACCCCTCACCACTCCCGCGCATTCTCACCCCTTACCACCCCCTCCCACACCCCTCCTCGCCCCTCACCACCCCAGCGCGTGCCCCGACCCCTCCACCCCACTCCACTCCTCACTCTCGCACCACACACACCGCTCCCCGGTCCCTGCCTAGCCTCTCCGCTCTAGCCCCTCCGGCCCTTCCCGCCTCACCGCACCCGCTACCCCGCGGCCCTTCTCCCTGGCCTGTGCCGGGCCCTGGCAGCTCACCAACCGGTCCTTCTCCAGCAGGAAGACGCTAGCCGTCTTGTCGAAGGACCCAGAGGCCAGACGCCGCCCGTCGCAGCTCCAGGCCACCGAGTGCACCTTCGCGCTGTGCGCCGGGAACTCGCGCGTCTTGCTGTGGCCCCGGAACAGCTCCTGCATGCCCAGCACGTAGCGCGTCGGGCCGCTGCTCACGGAGCACCAGTGGGCCATGGAGCCGGGCCCGCTCTGGCCCAGCGCCGAGGGCCCCATGGCCGCCGCGGGTACCGCCATGCCGAGCTCCCGCACAGCCGCGCCCACCCGCGGCCTCAGTCCAGTCAGTCCTGCCGCGGTCCCGGCCTCAGTCCAATCAGTCCTGCCGCCGCCGCCGCACGCATGCGCTCGGACGTGCGGCGTCTCTCCCGCGCAGCCTCACTGTGGCCCACCGGAAAAGGACTACAAATCCCGCCGTGCAGCGCGCGCGCCCGCTGGTGCCTTTTCAAACAGTAATGATTCCGCTTTAAATGCACTGCAAAGTGAAGATTCTGAGGTTTTCGGGATTCCCATTTCCCCCCTTACCTCCTTCTGGGTAGGTAACATTTATATCCGTGTGTAATCGAAGACGGAAACCAACGTTATCCTTCTAAACCTCGGTTCCTCGTCAGTAAAATACCTTTTTTCTAGAGTTGCTGTTCATCCCTCAGCCCCCTCCCTTAGAGCTGAAGGCCCTGGACTTCTTGCTGGAGAAAGGCGTGCTGGTGAGCTCGTTCCAGTAAAGACTAGGGGTTGGGGAGGACGGTTATTGAGAAGGGGTCTGGATTTGTTTAAATAAACAAATTCTTTGTTTTTAGAAGATACTATATGCACATGATTATATATGCAAAAAAAATACAAAAGATACAGAGTAAATTCCTTATTCCCCACCCTTCACACCCCTACCTTAACCCACAGATGCAGCAGTTTTGAGCTGAAGAAAACAGTGGTGAGCTGTCAGCAACAGGCAAGATCCTGGAGAAGGGCTGTGGACTAGGAGGAGTTTGGGGTGGTGAGGAGGTAGCTGGAAATGTGTTTAAAAACACATCTTTTGTGAATTTGCAATTATCTCAAAATAAAACGTTGAAAACAAAATATTGTAAAGATAACACATACAAATGTGTTAAGATAACTTGGTAACAAATTTAAAAAGTACAAAAATAGAGTGAAAAGTAAGTTTCCCTCCCTCCTGTGTGCCCAAATTCCCCTTCAGAAAAATATTGTTAAATTGCTTGTGGGCCTTTCAGAAATAGTGGAAGAGTAAATAGGTGTGTGTATATCCTTCCTCCTCCCCCCCAAAATGGCACTGTTCCTTACATATCTTGCTTTCTATGACAAACACATGTAAGAAATCATTTATTATCAGTATATGCAGATGTCTCACTCTCCATGGATGTAGCATTTAATGATATGAACACACACCCATACTCAACTGATCATTCAACTAATCCCCTTGATGGACAGTTACGTGTCCATGAATTTGCTTGTAAACAATGATACAGTGAATATCCCTATACAAACTTCATTATGCACATGTAAACTTTTTTCATTAAATACGTATTGCCAAAACACTTAGGAAGAGGTTCTAACAATCTACATTCCCCCCAGCATCACAGGGGAATATCATAAGGTCCTAAATGAGTCCACACATGAAGCTCCAAGAAGGCTCTTAGGAAATGAGCCCCTTTCTTTTCCCAATTCCCTTCCCTTCCCCACTGCAACCAGAAATTCTTGGAGACTTCAAACCTTTTCAGACTCCAAAGAATACCAATGAAATCACTAAAATCGTGGAGTAGGAGACTAGGTGGTGTTTAGTTTTCCCTCCCTAACTTTCATTTTCAGGAATCTTTTTCATATGCTAGCCCCCTCTGCCCCCACCCCCACCCCCATACATACACAGAGGTGTCTATCTCCCAGTCCCAGATGAAGAAACTGAAGAACAAAGTGGTAAAATGTCCTGCTCCAGGTCACATGGCTGGTATATGACAGAGAAACGATTAGAATTCAGATGTTACTGAAACCGATACGTTGTAATTACCCTAGTCTATACTAATAAAAGAGTAATACGCTAATTGGACCAGGAGACCTTCCAGACAAAGCCATGGTGGTGGGGCCAAGGCAGAGGCGGTTAGGGGTGATCAGGCCAGCAGGGGAGGGCAGTTGGGGGCAAGCAGGTCAGCAGGGGTGGGGGCAGTTAGGGGTGAGCTGGCTGGCGGGGGGCAGCAGTTGGGGGCAATCAGTCCAGCAGGGGCGGGCAGTTAGAGGTGATCAGGCCAGAAGTGGGGGCAGTTGGGGTTAATCAGGCAGGCAGGTGAGCGGTTAGGAGCCAGCGGTCCTGGATTGCGAGAGGGATGTCCAACTGCTGGCAATCGGACATCCCCTGAGGATCCCAGATTGGAGAGGGTGCAGGCTGGGCTGAGGGACACCCCCCCCCCCCCGCACGAATTTTATGCCCCGGGCCACTAGTTATTAATAATAGGAAAGGGGCAAAGGAAAGGCCAAATATTATAGGGGGGTCATTTGGGCAGGTTCGGCAGGAAGTTACAACTTTACACTCCCCAGGGGTCTGTTCTGTATTTTTATATGTAAAATTTCATTTCCCTTGGGTTCTTTTTCTATATTCTATAAACAAATGTCAGAACCCACCGGGCTTTCACAGGGACTGGGACAGAAAAAACAATCAAGAAAGCCTGGCAGTAGCAGCCCTGGCAGTTTGTTGTGGTTTATTTCAAAGCTTTAGTTGATGGATTTTTGCCCCCTCAGAATTGATACAGCTGCCTCACCTGACAACTAAAACTGCTAGTTTCAATAAAAATCAGAACAGTGGTTGCCTGTTGGGGGAAAAAATCTGGGATCCCTCAGGGGATGTCCAATTGCCCCTAGTGGTGGAACTAGGCAGTGTGCGTGTCCAGTCCTGTTATCCTTCTATGTCTTTATTGGAGGGTTGGTTTACACAAGGATATACATTTGTCAAAATTCATTGACTTATACCAGCCGTGGGCAAACTACGGCCCGCGGGCCGGATCCGGCCCGTTTGAAATGAATAAAACTAAAAAAAAAAAAAAAAAAAAAAAAAGACCGTACCCTTTTATGTAATGATGTTTACTTTGAATTTATATTAGTTCACTCAAACACTCCATCCATGCTTTTGTTCCGGCCCTCCGGTCCAGTTTAAGAACCCATTGTGGCCCTCGAGTCAAAAAGTTTGCCCACCCCTGACTTATACCCTTAAGACCCACACATTTCACTGAATGCAAATTTTTAATTCCATTTTTTAAAAAATTAGCATCTTAAGCTAATGACTGTCCTATTCAGGGAACAAAGGCGCTACTTCTTAGTGTTTAGCAGGTAAGAGAGACAGAAATTATTTTTGAGGCCATGCAACAGGGAAAACTGGTCTTTCTTCCTGCCCTAAGACTACAAAGTCCCACGGTGGGAGAGAGGTTGAAGACATTGAAAATTAGAAGCAGCAGTTACTTACTACTCAAGCTCTGCCCCCGCTTCTCCATATCTAGGTTTATGGCAGAGGAAGGAAGTGACGAAATGCTGATTGAAATTTGGAAACCCTAGAATAAGACTTGTGTACCAACTCCTGCCTGGCGTTGTGAGAGTTGCACCCCCATGTATGTCCCTGTAAAAAGTAGTGAAAAGGACAGCATGCTACATTCGGACAAGGAGTCAGGGAGACCCCTCAGGGCTCTGGGGGCTCCCCAGTGCCCCAGAGTTTCTATATACCCAGATAGGTCACGGACAAAAGAACAACATAACAATGTTAGAAGGCTTACTGTGTTCCATGTACTTTTCTAAGTGCTGTATATGTATTATGTCAGTCATTCCTCTCAGAAACCCTATGTAGGTAGATAATGATTATTATTCCCTTTTTTATTTATCAAGAAACCAAGGCCAGGATGGCTAAGAAATTTGATCAAGGATGCATATCTAATAAGTGGTGGAACTAGGCAGTGTGCATGTAGAGCCCTTTATCCTCCAACTTTGTCCTTTTCAAAATTGGTTTTGCTATTCTGAATCATATTAGAATCAGCTTATTATTCTACATCGACTCTATAAATCAGTTTGAAGAGAACTGACATAGCAACAACATTGAATCTTTGAATTCATGAATATGTTCTATTTCTCCATTTATTTAGGTATTCTTTTTATCATGATGCACATCTTTTATTTGCATAATGATTTGTGGAATAAAGTTTATGCAACAATTCATAGTTAATATTGTGGTAACTGGAATATCAACCATGTTGTTGAGACACTGCATGTGCCCCTGACCTGAATTGAACCCGAGACCCTTCAGTCCGCAGGCTGACATTCTATCCCCTGAGCCAAACTGGCTAGGGCCAAAACCCAGGAATCTTTTTTCGACATCTCCAAGAAGGTAATTCCTTGAGCTGAGTCTCGTTGGCTAGAATCTGGACAAAGTAAACGAAAAGGGGGCAAAGAAGCAATCGTGCTTAGAAATGTTGTCATCATTCTCATGAGTTTATTTCTTTCTAATCCCCATGTTGTGGCAAAGGGTCTTGCAGAAAAGGGTTCGTTGAATTAAAAGTTGACGTGCCCAGTCGGTGTGGCTCAGTGGTTGAGCACCGACCTATGAACCAGGAGGTCAGGGTTTGATTCCCAGTCGGGGCACATGCCCAGGTTGCGGGCTTGTTCCCTAGTGTGGGTTGTGCAGGAGACAGCCGATCAATGATTCTCTCTCATCATTGATGTTTCTATCTCTAACTCTCTCCCTTCCTCTCTGAAATCAATAAAAATATATGTTTTTTAATAAAAACACAAAAACAAACCTTCCCTTAAAAAAAAAAGTTGACGTCATCTCATATTAGACTCATTCAAGCTCCTCTGGACTCACATGTCTATGGCGGACTGTACCAACTGCTTCTATGTTATCTCCACATCAGGAAACTACCAAACAAAATGGCATGCCTCTCAGTAAATAGTTGACTTTTGGCCCAATTTGTCTTCAATATTTCTAGGGCACCCCGCTTATCCTCCTCCTGTCCCTTCCTTCCATCATCTCCTCCATCCCTTTCAGAGCTTGCAGCCAGGGAACCATGGTGTGCCCCTGGATTCACCCCAACTGTGGTCCTGCCTCTCCGCTTCACATTCTCAGGCTTGGCCTCACAAGAAGGGCTATGGCACCTGCATATATAGGCTCTAACCAGAGTGCGTGAAAATAGCAGGAGAGTAAGCCCATTACGGGAAAATCCCCTCACCATGCGAATTAAGGTCTTCCTTAGTTTCTTTCTCAGAGCTATTTTGCAGGATTTTGTGTACAGGTCTTGTACATATTGTGTTAAATTTATCCTTTAGTATTTCATATCTAATGATGCTATTGTATCAAGCCCGCAACCCAGGCATGTGCCCTGACCGGGAATCAAACCCGTGACCTCCTGGTTCATAGGTCGACACTCAACCACTGAGGCACACCACCTGGCTTCCCTATTTTTGATCCCACTTCTAACTCAAGACTAACCAGAAAAAGACAAATATATAAAATGACCACCATATAAGATGCCCACTTCTAGTTTACCCTCCTCTAGCTCCCCTGTCCCAGTAGCCTCTAATCAGCGCATGACTGAAACCTTCCTTTATTGTTTTCATTATAAAGCTTTCCCACCCCCCTGCCTGACTTTGATCCTCTGCCAAATGCCAGTGCTAGTGGCTGGCTACCTGCTATAGAAAACTCTGAATAAAGTCTCTGTTTTCATTTGGGTGGTCTTCATTTATTTCGACATATTTGTGACTAAAGACTGTTTTACGTCTTCCTTTCCAATTGGTGTGCCTTTCATTTCTTTTTTAACATTTATTTCTCAATTTCAGCTTACATTCTATATCATGTGTGCCTTTTACTTCTCTTCCTTGCCTTCTTACTCTGGATAGGACCTCAAGGATGATGATTTAATAAAAGTGATGAAAGTAGACATCCCTATTTCTTTCCTTAGGATATTGAGGTATTTTTTTAAATATGTTTTTATTTATTTCAGAGAGGAAGGGAGAGGGAGAGATAGAAACATCCATAATGAGAGAGAATCATGGATCGGCTGCCTCCTGCACGCCCCCTACTGGGGATCGAGCCCACAACCCTGGCATGTGCCCTGATGGGTATCGAACCGTGACCTCCTGGTTCATAGGTTGATGCTCAACCACTGAGCTACGCCAGCCGGGCCTGAGGTATTTTTTTAAGTGAAATTAACTTGGTATGGTATTTAGATTTCTTTGGATACATTTAAAAGAACGGAGAAATAGTTTTATTTTTAAATGTCAATATATGCAGTAACCTAGTACGTCTTTGGCAACTATTTAAACTTATGATGAAAAAGTTTAAAAGTCAACTAAAACTTGAGCAAGGAGGTATGCATATAAATGTTCAAAGTTCTTTTATAAGACCACCAGCAAAGTTTGAAGCAGGCTCCAGTAAAGGCCATCACTGAATCTGGGGGAGCAACAGTGTCTCCTTGGTCGGCAGAGGCCAACCAGGAGGACTGGGTCCAGCTGGCACTGGCTAGGAAGTGTCTGCCATTCTGCAGAATGAGGGTGCACAGTCAGAAATTAAAAAGGTACTAAAATAAAGAAAAGTGCACTTTATGCACACCTGAGGTGGTGACTGAATTTTAAATTCACATTGTGACCATAATAATAATTATGACGATTAGAAAGCTTCCTACGACATGCTGTGTTTGCTGGTTGGGGAAAATTACAAATAAGAAAGAACCGGTCTTTAGTTGGCACAATTCCTTCTCTCCTTGGGCATCACCCACTAACTGGAACTGAAGAGTCACATCTGTGATGCTAATACCTAGTCCTAGGGATGGCCCACGGTTGTCCATCTGGCCTACTAACTGCCAAGAACTCAATTTCTAACTTCCCAAACAAAAAGCTACCCCAGTGTCAGCCGCAGCTCCCAGCAGCTCCCCAAAGAGAAGAGGAGCAATGACCACCGGCTGGTCTGGCGTCAACCTAGAAGTGGGCCTGCCGGTTGCAGATAGAGCTCTAAGGAAATGCACGTGAAATAATCAGGAACAAAGCAGGGGAAATATCCAGCCCTGATCTTCCCCCAGGAAAACACGTCTTACCAAAATAAGGCACAATCTGCAAACTCTGGAGAGCTGGGTGGCTCCTCCACAGCCCCCAGGAAGCTGGAGGAGGGATTTGGAACAAGATCCAGGAACCCCAGGTCCCCAGGGGACCTAGATCCTGGGAATGCTGAAGGATGGAGCCAGGCCAAAGGGGTGTTGCCCAGTTTCCGCCACTGAATCTTTCAGTGTCTTAGCCCTTCCCCTGGCAGGAGGCTTCCCAGACTGTGCATTCCCAGCACTGATGAAAAGCAGGATAAGATAAAAGGGCTGTACCTCCTAACTGACTCGGCACTGGCCCCAGGCCAGGATGAGCAGCGTGCAGGCAGCTGGGGGTTCCTTACAACAGTAGAAATGGCAGCGGAAGTTCTCAGGACCAGAGCAGATGGCTTCCAGGCGGACTAGCACCACCAGCACTAAGAACAAAGCAACACAGCTAAATAAACAAATTTACTAGGATAGAAACCATTTCAGCAAGGTCACAGGAGATAAGGTAAATATTTTTAAAAATGTTTTTTTATTTACTGACAATGAACATTCCAAAATGAAATTAAGAAAACAGTTCCATTTACAACATATCAATAACATCAAATGCTTAGGAATAAATTTAACAAAGTAAGTATAAGACCTGTACACTTAAAACTAGAGAATATTTGCTAAGAGAAATTAAAGATATATTTATTTTTAATCCTCACCCGAGGATATTTTTCCATTGATTTTTAGAGAGAGTGGAAGAGAGAGGGAAAGACAGAGAGAAACATTGATGTGAGAGAAACACATCTATTGGTTGCCTCCTACACACACCCCAACCAGGGCCCAGGCCCGGGGAGGAGCCTGCAATGGAGGTATGTGCCCTTGACTGGAATCGAACCCGGGCCCTTCAGTCTGCAGGCTGACGCCAAACCGGCTAGGGCAAAGATTTAAATAAATGGAGAGACATTTTATTTTCATGGACTAGAAGGCTCAAACTTCTTAAAATAGCAATTCTCCCCAAATTGATCTATAGATTCGATATAATCCTATCAAAATCCCAGCTGCCTATTTTTGCAGATATTGACAAGTTGATTCTAAAATGCATATAAAAATGCAAAGGACCTAGAACAGTAAAAATACTTTTGAAAAAGAAGAACAAAGTTGGAGGACTTACAGTTCAAAATTTCAAAACAAATTATAAATCCACAGAAATCAAAGCAGGGCTCTGGAATAAAGATAGACATAGATCAATGGAACAAATTGAGAGACCAAAAATAAACTTACATTTATGGGCAGTTGATTTTCAACAAAGGTGCCAGAACAATTCCATGGAGAAAGAATATTATCTTCAACAAATGATTCAGGGACAATTGGATATTCACATAACAAAAGATGAATTTAGGTACTTACTTCACTCCATTTAATATAACTCAAAATGAATCATGGACTAAATGTAAGAGCTAAAATTACAAAATTTTTAGAAGTAAACATAGGAGAAAGTCCTTGTGACCCTAGTTAGACAAAGAGTCCTTAAATATAACATAAAAAGCACAATCCATAAAAGATAAATTGCATCAATACTAAAAATTTTTTAGTTTAAGAAGACATCATTTATAACAGAAAATAACAACCACAATGTCGTTGACCACAATGAGGAGAAATTGGAACCCTTGTGCACTGTTGCTGGGAATGTAAAATGGTGCAGCTGCTATGGTAACCAATATGGGTGATTCCTCAAAAAAAAAAAAAAAAATTAACTTCTGGAAATATACCTGAAGGAACCAAAAACAGTATGTGAAAAAGATATCTGTGCCTCCCCCTCCATGTTCATAGCCACAGTATTTACAATAACCAAGACACAGGAGAAACCTAAGTGTTCGTGAACGGATGAATGGATAAATAAGTTGTAATACTAAGTGTATACACACAGTGGAATATTATTCAACAATGAAAAAGAAGGAAATCCTGCCATTTGTGACAACATGGGTGGACTTTGAGGACATTATTCTAAGCAAAATAAGTCTGACAGAGAAAGACAAACACTATAGGATCTCACATATACGTGGAATCTAAAGAAAACTTACAGAAAAATAAATCAGATTTGTGGTTATCAGAGGAAGAGGTGCGGGGGTAGGAATTAGAAGATGGTAGTAAAAAGACACAAACTTCCAGTTATAAGATAAATAAGTAAGTACTAGGGATGTAATATTCAGCATGATAACTATAGTCAACCCTGCTGTATGGTGTATATGAAAGTTGTTAAGAGAGTAAATCCTAAGTGTTCTTATCACAAGGGGGCAAAACCCTTTTTAATATTTTCTTTATTGAATCTACATGAGATATAGATATTGTGGTAATTGTTTCACAATATATATAAGTCAAATCAGTATGCTGTACACCTAAAAATGATGTAGTGTTATATGTCAATTACCTATAATAATAAAAGCGTAATATGCTAATTAGACCGGACAGCCGAACTACCTTCCAGATGTCATTCTGGTCGTCCTTCCAGACAACCTTCCCAATGAAGCCATGGCGATGGGGGCTGAGGCAGAGGTGGTTAGTGGTGATCAGGCAGGCAGGCAAGAAGTTGGGTCAATAAGGCAGGCATTCAGAGTGGTTAGGGGCGATCAGGCAGGCAGGTGAGTGGTTAGGAGCCAGCAGTCCTGGACTGCGAGAGGGTGTAGGCTGGGCTGAGAGACCCCCTCTCCCCCCGCCATGCACAAATTTGGTGCACTGGGCCTCTAGTATCTCAATAAAACTGACAAAAAGAAAAGGTGTGAAATAAATAATTGTAGAGAGTGGGAAATCAAATTGATCAGAAAAGTGGAGAATTACCCAAGTGTTGAGGGCTGATATGATGTTGATAATCATAGTCTGCTGGAAGTATTTTTTTAAAAGCCCTGGCCGGTATGGCCTAGTTAGTTGGACATCATCCCATGTACCTAAGGGCTGCTGGTTCGATTCCCAGTCAGGACACATGCCTGGGTTGCAGGCTGGATCCCTGGTAGGGGGTGTGATCAATGTTGTGCTCACACATTGATGCTTCTCCCTTCCTCTCTCTCTAAAAATCAATAACTATTCTTTAAAAAAAAAAAAAAAAAACTCTGGAAAATGGAAAACAAATGGCATCAGATTGAAAGACAAAATCAGAACCTAAAATAAATCAGAAAAAAACTGACTTGAAGGTTCTCCCACCGCAGAGGAAGTGGACATGGGGAAATAGGAATGAGACCAGAGTAGGACAACTGATAAGATAACCAGCCCCGCTTCTGCCTCCAGGTAAGAGCAGTAAGTGGGAGGGTAAGCACCTGGGAGAGAGAGCCAGGCATCCCAGTGCCCATGGCAATAATGTGGTTGTCCCCAATCCCAGAAGACTAATATACCACCCCTCATCCAGCAGCAAGTCTCTTTCCTAAAATTACAGCAACAACATGCCATACCCAGATCCTGCACTCACACGCGGGCTGATACGGAATTTCAAAAATTGAGATGAATGCCCAGCGCAAGAATGTCAAAACATTTGAGGAAAATTCTAACATCCAAAAGGAGAAACACCACATATCAAAAAAGAGGGAAATGCCCTGGCCGGTTTGGCTCAGTGGATAGAGTGTCGGCCTGAGGACTGAAGGGTCCTGGGTTCCATTCTGGTCAAGGGGCATGTACCTTGGTTGCGGGCTCGATCCCCAGTAGGGGGCGTGCAGGGGGCAGCTGATTGATGTTTCTCTCTCATCGATGTTTCTGACTCTCTATCTCTTTCCCTTCTTCTCTGTAAAAATCAATGAAATATATTAAAAAATAAAAAGAGGGACGTAACGCCTGAGGAAATAGAACTATCAGACCAAACAGAACATGTCGTGGTTCTCCTTGCCTCTGAGCGCGGGAGAAGAATCAGGCTCAGAATGCCTTACCCTGAGCCTTGGCTTTACATTCACCAGCCAAGAATTTGCCTCTATTGTATTCTGTGACAACGAGAAAGGGTTACATACTGGACAAAAACGCAGGGGTGTAAATATCAAAATATTTTCCCAGCATACCAAACAAAAGATCGTGTTATAAATGTTACAATATTAATGTAACAAACAGTAGAATTCAAGGTGAAAAGCACTAACAGGGACAAATAGTGATATTTCATATCAATAAAAGAACAATTAACAAAGAAGTACTGAATTTTTACATATCTCACATCAGAGCCTATAAAGCAAAATCTAATATAAACATCAGACTTCTGAGTAAAGATGTATTTCCTCCTTCAATCCCTAACGAGATGAGCAATAAATGGTGAATACACACACACTCACACATCATCGTCAGCCAAGCTAGATTGGTGCCCTAGAAAATAACCAGATTTGTCCTGAGCCAATGGAGAGGTCCAACTTAGCTCAGATCCTGCCTTCCACCTCTATTCTCGGGAGCTTTACCGGTAAACCGATAAGATCCTGAGAAGTCTTGTTAATGCCATCAAACCAGGTGTGATCCAACCTGAACGAGAATCCTTATGTCTGACCTCTCCCGGTGAGGAGGTAGTACATATGGCTCAATTTTATGGTTTGTTTGATTCAAGATTCAAATGAGGTCCACACACAGCTTTTTAAAGCAAGTAACAGGGCCTTACACATTAAAAACAAAAATATATATAAAAAATAAATCAGAAAAAAAACTGATCTAGTGAGCCTGTCCTAATAATCCAAGGATGAATCTGTCAGAATATGTATTGTGGCATTGTTGGTAATAACAAAAAGTTGAAAACAACTTAAATGTCCATCAATGGAGGAAGATGAATAAATGTGTGTATCAAAGTATGGATAACTACGTTGCTATTAAAAAGTCAAGTTGGCCTCCCTGGTGTGGCTCAGTGGTTGAGCGTAGACCCATGCCGGGGTTGTGGGCTTGGTCCCCAGTAGGGGGCGTGCAGAAGATAGTGGATCAATGATTCACTCTCATTGATGTTTCTATCCCTCTCTCTCTCTCCCTCCCTTCCTCTCTCTGAAATCAATAAAAACATTTTTTTTACCAAAAAAAAAAAAGTCAAGTTGGGCTCTGGGTGGTTTGGCTCAGTGGATACAGCATTGGCCTACAGACTGAAGGGTCCCAGGTTCGATCCCAGTCAAGGGCATGTACCTTGGTTGCGGGCACATCCCCAGTAGAGGGCATGCAGGAGGCAGCTGATAATGTTTCTAACTCTCTATCCCTCTCCCTTCCTCTCTGTAAAAAATCAATAAAATATATTTTAAAAAATAAAAAATAAAAAGTCAAGTTGGATCTCTAGCTACTGGTCTGGTGGGTTCCCCTAATGAATTAAGCAAGAAAAGAATAAAGTAACTGAGAAAATATGATCTCACTTTTGTAAAAGCAAAATGACAAATGCATATTATTTATTTTTTATTTTTTATTATTATTTTTATTTTTTTGAGCCTGTCTCTCCCCAATTTTCTCTGGGGAATATTTCTGAATATTAGATACATGGGAAAAAATGACATAATCTCCTTTTCTCTCTCTTCATGTAGGGATTTCACAATTGAACTACAGGTTGAACTACAGGGGCCCTGTAGAATTCTTTCTCTGAGTGATCAACAAGAGGCAAATATGAGTGCTTTAACCTCAACAAGTGGTCGTAGTTGAATCTCCCAGAAAAAAGAAGGTGATTGAAACCCTCTACTTTAGGCCCTAAAAAAAAAGAGAGGAGAAGAGTGCGGATTGGTTTGGCTCAGTGGATAGAGCATCGGCCTGGGGATTGAAGGATGAAAGGCCTGAGGTTCAACTGCAGCCAAGGACGAGAGAGAGAGAGAGAGAGAGAGAGAGAGAGAGAGAGAGAGAGAGAGAGGCGCTGCCTCTTTTCCTCCCTCCCTCCTCCCCAGAGGCGAGGGAGCAAGGAGGAGTGCCGCTGGGGAGGAGGGAGGGAAGGAGCCTGCAGCCAAGGTACGTGCCCTTGACCAGAATTGAACTCAGGACCCTTCAGTCCACAGGCTGACACTCTATCCACTGAGTCAAACCAGCTAGGGGAATTTTATATATTTATTTATATGTGTATGTACAGGTTTCTGAATACCTTTGTAGATATTTACATGATTATGGAGAAAAGTTTGTGGGCTTACACACCTTTTCAAAGGACATTGGTTACATGATAGTGCATAAGGCAAGAGGAAATAAGAATAAAAACAAAGTAGCAAAACAGAAAATTATTTACGGTATGGGAAATGTAGAAATCAAAACTCTTGAAACTAATATAATAGTGCATGTAAATTATAATTTTACAAAACCCTAGTCATAATATTGCTGCAAATATAGGAAAATGAATATGTATATGTAGTGACAAGGATAAATAAAAACTCAAGTGGTAGATTTTTATCTTATATATTTTTCACAATAAAGTAACATTGGAAAAAAGAAAAAACAGATTAACATTATATATATGTGTGTGTATATATACACTCATAATGCTCAAATAAATACATATTAGAACAATTAACAGCCAACCAATTTTTGCCTGTTTCATTTTGCCTATTGAAAATGCTCATGCAGAAAATGTCTGTTTGGAGAACTGTGTTGTACAAAATGGTGTTAGTAACTCCAGTTCTTTGCTCACACCAGGCAGACCTTATACTTGGTCCAAACTGCCCCCACGCATTCCTGGAATGCCTGGTTTAGTACAGTGTCACCGGAAACTCGTGTAAAACTCAGGCTGACATTGTGGCCATTAATGCAATTTGGCCTGAAGTGGTGTCCTAACCCAATTATTACTCAGTCGGCAATGCAAAACTTCTCCACTCTACATTTCCTACTACACTTACTGCTGATGAACAAGCTGTTAGGTACAAAGGCAGGATTTATGCAGTTCACCCTCCCCCCAATCTTTGTCTACATTCCTCTGATTGAATGGATTGCTTTGTGCACAGATTCTTTTGAACTCTGCTTCCCCAGGCGTCCACCAGTCCCATAGGTGAGCTGGCTCAATCCTCCCACTCCTCCCCTCCATTCAATTTAAAGTCATAAGCTACCATAATGCCAACTGTTCTTCCAACAGTATGTACCAACTCAGACAATTGTAAACAGAAATATAAAACCAATATTAACATTGCATGGCCATAAAATGATTGCAAATGAGCTTTTAATTATTTTTTAACTATAGGCCCTGTGCACAGATTCATGCAACAGGGGGGCCGGGGGCGGGGGGTGGTCTCTCGGCCTGGCCTACGGGGATAGGGCCAAAACTGGCTCTCCAACAGCCCCTGAGGGGTCTCGGATTTCGGAAAAAGGGTGGTTCTCGGATGAGGCATCCCAGAATCAGGCTCCCTCCTCTCTGGTTCCGGGTGCCATCACCTGAGAACCACAGTTGCCAAATCACAGCAGAGCAGCAGCTCCTGCGTTGAGCAACTGTCCCCTGGTGGTCAGTACGCGTCATAGCTACCAGTTGGAGCATTTGCTCCCAGGTGGCCATTGTGTGTCATAGCTATCTGTCGGATGGTCGGACGGTCGGATGGTCAGACGGTCGCTTAGGCTTTTATATATAGAGATACTATTATTCACTTGAAAATTACAAAATTATTATTTTTCTTTTTCCCCCCCATAGAATTTTCAGACTCCAGGAGGTCTGAGTCCCCAAACAGAGAGGGAGATTGAGGGTTTTCAGCAATTTTTTGATGAGAGCAGCTAGGATGAGAAATAACGACAATTGAGCCTGAGAGCTCAACTCTAATGTAAAGCCTATTGGCCTTGCAATTAGGAGCAACTATTAGTTCCTCCTTTATTCCTTCTCATTTTTCCACTTGGACCATTCCCCCATTACACAAAACTGTTTTTAAAAGTTTGGCGAGAATTCAGCTTTAAATCAGCAATTCCACTTCTAGAAATCTAACTTAAAGAGATATTTGGTTCAGAGCACAAAGAAGTAAGTACAAGAATGTTTGAAACAGCAGTATGATATTTAAGTATCCTACATGCTCATTATTAGGGACTAATTGAATAAATTATCCAAGCAAGGCAATACTTTGCTCAATAAATGTTAGCTATTCATACACATTCTACTAACAGCTATTGAAAAAAATGAACAGCCGAGGAGAAAAAAAATGTGTATGAACAGACAATTAAAATAAAACTACAATTGGCCAATGAGCATTTAAAAAATATCCCAACTATATTCATAATAAATTAAATGCAAATTGGAACAAGATAGCACTTTTAATTTATTTGATTGGCAACAACTAAAAAGATTGGTAACCAATGCTTGTGGAATTTTGGGAAACAAACATTCTCAACACTTTTGTTGGAATGTTATTTGACGCAACTTTTCTGGATGACAATTTGGTAATTTCTATCAACATATAAAACACATATACCCTTGCCCTAACCAGTTTGGCTAAGTGGATAGAGCGCTGATCTGCGGACTGAAAGGTCTCAGGTTCGATTTCGGTCAAGGGCATGTACCTTGGTTGCGGGCACATCCCCAGTAGGGGGTGTGCAGGAGGCAGCTGATCAATGTTTCTCTCCCATCGATGATTCTAACTCTCTACCCCTCTCCCTTCCTCTCTGTAAAAAATCAATAAAAACAAAACAAAACAAAAAAACAAACAAAAACACATATACCCTTTAACCCAGGCCCCAGCGCTTAAGAATTTCTCTGTGGCTATGCTGGCAAGATTTGTTAAGATAAGCACAAAGATGCTCTTATAGCATTATTGGTAATAGAAAAATAAAAACCACACAACAAACAAATATACAAAATCCTGCGAACAACCAGAATATCCATCATGGGGAACTCGTTAAATAAACTGCAGCACATTCTAACAAATGACTTTTTATGCAGGGGTTTAAAAGAGAAAGATATATTTATCTTGTAGTTAGGGAATGGTCCCCAAGATATGTTAAGTGGGGAAAAAAGCAAAGTGAATAACTGTGTATAGTGTGATCTTTTTTTTGCTGAAAACAAAGAGATAGAAAGAAATGCGTATAGATAGTAATTTCACATGTTTTGAAGGATTCACAAAAGCCCTATTGATTTAGGTAGTTAGCCTTGGGAAGAGCTAGGACAGGGAGGGTGACTTTCCATTTTCACTTTTTATTTTGTAACTTCTTGTGGTATGAATTTTCTACTCTCATAGCTATGTTTCTTTTAATTTTACAAACTGTTCATTGTAGGATATCAGGGGTGGGAGAATGTGATAACTCTTTTGTTGGCTTCTTTGTGCTTTTCTATAAAAGAAGAGTAAATGTCATACTATTTTAAGAATATTTTTATGAGCCAATAACATGGATAATGTAGATCGATATTCACAGACACACAAAACTGTAAAGACATATTTCTTAATTTAAGAAAGCCAATTGCAGCCCTAACCGGTTTGGCTCAGTGGATAGAGCGTCGGCCTGCGGACTGAAGGGTCCCAGGTTCGACTCCAGCCAAGGGCATGTGCCTTGGTTGCGGGCGCATCCCCAGTGGGAGGTGTGCAGGAGGCAGCTGATCGATGTTCCTCTCTCATCGATGTTTCTAACTCTCTATCCCTCTCCCTTCCTCTCTGTGAAAAATCAATAAAATATATTTTTTTTTTAAAAAAGAAAGCCAATTGCAATACAACAGGCATAGTATGATCTCACTTCCATATAAAATGATGTACACATGTGTACCTGTGAGGGCTGACCCTTCAGAGAGATCTGGAAAGGTGTCATCGAAGTGTGATGTGGTTACACACGCTGCTTTGGAACCATTCTGAATTGCTTGAATTTTCTCAAAATGAGGATGATGCATCTTTGGATGTCGAAGATAAAGCGAAATTTTTACAAAGACTTTAACATCTACTTGAGAGCCTGGCAAACTAGAAGCTGGTAGGGGGATGGGGAAAGGAAAAGAAAGTGACTTATCTGAAATGATGGACACCGAGAGGCTCCCTACGAAAGCCGCCCAGAAGCGCTGGTGGTGACGGGCAGTGGGAGGTTATACTGGAACCCGGCAGGGGACGGAGTGTTCCAGGGAAGGGGCGGGCTGAGCGGCCAGCTTCAGCATAAAACAAAGGCGGGCCCACAGGCACCAACCTGCCATATGATGAAAAGAAGAAAGTGAGAGAAAAAGACCTTTTTAAGATGCATATCCACTCCAAAAATCCCCATTAATAAGATAGGAACCCTTATTGCTTGGAACATTTTTACCGTAAATGATGGTTTCAGATTTCTATACTAAAGCAGACTTAATCTTTGGATAAAGCAAACAATATGTCATGTTGATAAGTACATATGAATACAGGTAAATATAAGAAAAACTCTAGAAGAGCAAACACGGAAGCACTGAGGAGGGGGCATTGGATCCAGATGGAGGAGGTGGTCAAAGGGGCCTTTAACCTGTTCTATAATGTTTTAATCTATAATAATAAAAGCGTAATATGCTCATTAGACCGGACATCCTTCCGGATGACCTTCCGAATGAAGCCAGATGAAGCCCGGGTTCCAGGTGTCAGAGGGAAGCAGGTGCTGGCAGCAGGGGAAGGAAAGCCTACTCCTGCATGCATTTCGGGACTCTAGTTGGTTAATAAAAGGAAAGTAGTCACATATTTTTATTGCATTAAAATATAGATAAAACTTGCCATTATACCCATTTTAGGTGTACAATTCAGTGGCATTAGAACAGTCACAATATTGTATAGCCAGCACCACTATCCATTTCCAGAACTTTTTTGTTGTTGTTGTTAGCCCTCATCCGAGGATATTCTTCCATTGATTTGTAGAGAGAGTGTGAGAGGGAGAGACAGAGAGAGAAATATCGACGTGAGAGACACATGGATTGGTTGCCTCCTGCACATGTCCCTACCAGGGACCAAGCCTGCAACTGAGGTACGTGCCCTTGACCGGAATCGAACCGGGGTCCCTTCAGTCCACAGGCCGATGCTCTATCCACTGAGGGAAACTGGCCAGGCCATTTCCAGAACTTTTCATCATCCCAAATGGAAATAACTCTCCCTTCCTCCAATCCCTATAACCTCTATTCTGTTTTCAGTCTCTATGAATTTGCCTATTGTAGGTACCTCATATAAGAGAATCATGCAATATTTGTCCTCTTGTGACTGGCTCATTTCAGTTACGGACAACATCCTTGAGTTTCACCCATGTTGTGGCATCTATATAATAAAAGCCCAGCGACCGTTATGGCGGAACAACCAGAACGACTGGTTGCCATGATGCACACTGACCACCACGGGGCTGATGCTCAATGCAGGAGCTTCCCCCTAGTGGTCAGTGCACTCCGACAGTGGGAGCACCGCTCAGCCAGAAGCCAGGCTCATGGCTGGCAAGTACAGCAGTGGTGGTGGTGGGAGCCCCTCCCACCTCCCTGGCAGCACTAAGGAGCAGCCAGCCGGAGCCAAGCGGTAAGGAGGGAGCAGGTGGGTGGTAAGGAGTGAGCAGGCAGGTGGTTAGGAGCGAGAGGTCCCCTCCCGCACGAATTTCATGCATTGGGCTTCTAGTATGTCATAATGTCCTTCCTTTTAAAGGCTGAAGAGAATTCCATTGTGCAGGTAGACCATGTTTTACTTATTCTTTCATCTGCTGATGGACACGGGTGGTTTCCACCTTTTGACTATGATGGATAATGCTGATATGAAGATTGGTAGATAAGTATGTTTGCATCCTTGCTTTCAATGCTTTTGGGCAAATACCTAGGAGTAGAATTGCTGGACTTTTTGAGAACCTGCCAAACTATTCTCCACAGCAGCTGTACCATTTTACATTCCCACCAACAATGCATGAGGGTTCTAATCTCTCCACATCATCACCAACACTTATTTTCTGTTGTGTTTTTTTTTAAATAATAGCCAATGGGTGCAAAATGGCAGCTCATTGTGGTTTCGATTTGCATTTTCACATATAATTTTTTCATGTATAAATTTTTAATTAAAATTATTTTAAAGCCTAGCTGGTTTTGCTCCGTGGATAGAGCATCAACCTGCAGACTGAAGGGTCCTAGGTTCGATTCTGTTTCAAGGGCATATGCCCAAGGTTTCGGGTTCCATCCTCAGTTAGGGGCGTGCAGAAGGCAGCCGGTCAATGATTCTCTCTCATCATTGATGTTTCTATCTCTCTCTCCCTCTCCCTTCCTCTCTGAAATCAATAAAAATATATTACAAAAAATTACTTTAAAAAAGACAGTAAGGGATAAGGATTTGTTTTCTTCATTCACAAACAAGGATACCTGCTTCACTACAAAGTTCTGTGAGGACAGAGGCCATGGCTGTCTTGCTCACTGTTACACCCTCAGCCTGAGCAAATCGCCTGGCACCCAGCAGGCACTCAATATTCATTGGATCGATAAGTAACTGTGTTAGGCTCTCAGTTTACATGGGATTGATGTATGATGTGAAGGTAATAAGTCTATGAAGAAGACATGAAAAACACACACACAAATATTATTCAGCCATAAAAAAGAAGGAAGTCCTACCATTTGCAACAACATGGACAGACCTTGTGGGCATTATGCTAAGTGAAATAATCCAGACAGAGAAAGACAAATACTGTATAGTCTCACTTATATGTGGAAACTAAAAACATCTAGCCCTGGCTGTGATCTCAGTGGTTAGAGCATCGGCCCACACACCGAAGAGTTCAATGTATATGTGTACCGAAACATCACATTGTACACCTTAAACTTACACGATGTTATATGTTAATTATATCTCAATAAATCTGGGAAAAAATAAGGCACCCCCCAGAAAAAAAGAAAAGCAAAATACACATACATACTAATTTCTATAAAAGATACCATCATTTTGGAAGTCTTGAGTAAACAGCATATTTCAAGACAGATCCAGGATGGCCAAGAGGGCATAAGTGGCACTATTGACAGTTTTAAGACAAGCAACTTCAGGGCCAGTATTCATCCACCTGGGTTGCCAGATAAGGACAAGATACTTTTCAGGTGTACTCATATTTCACAACCAGGAACGCTGTCTTTCCTGAGTTTCAGGCAGGATGGCTGATGAGAACGAGATATACAATCAAGCTATTGTACCCCTGACTTCATAACACTATTTTTATACTTGAAAGTCAGCAACTAATATTAATCACTTTATCATAAAATCTGCAAAAAAGTAGCTATTTGAATTGTTCTTTTTTTTAACCCTCACTTGAGGATATTTTTCCCATTGCTTTTTAGAGAGTGGAAGGGAGGGAGACACACATACACACACACGGGGAGAGAGAGAGAGAGAGAGAGAGAGAGAGAGAGAGAGAGAGAGAGAGAGAGAGAGGTTGCTGGGGTATGTGTAACCCAGGTATGTGCCCTTGACTGAGAATCAAACTAGCCACCTTTCAGTGTGCAGGCCAACACTCCAACCACTGACCAACACTGCCCAGGGCTGAAATTTTCTTAATTAGTTCATCTCTCCATGGATGAACATTACTTATTATAGATGGCAACCATCCACTGCTTCTCTCCAGCTGAATAAGATGGGAACCATTCAACGTGTTCCCCAGTCCCTTCTTTCACAAGTTTAAAGGGCAGCAAACAATTCCTCTCCCCACTCCGCAAGCTGAGAATTTGTCTGAAAGTCACTGAACCATTGACCTGGACAAGCCCTGATGCCCTTGGAGGTGAGGAAGGGAGAAGAGGGGTAGTTGGTGCTGAGAGAGGGGCACCAAGGTGGGAGCTGCCTGCATTTCCTTCTTGAATTGTGCATGGAACTCTCCGTGAGTCAGCTGGAGAGCACAGGAGGCGTCAGCTGGAGAGCACAGGAGGCGGCTGAGCCTTGAAGCTTCTGCTGGCACTCCCCGGGGAGCCCCTCCACACAGTGATCCCCCAACAAGACTGCCCCTGGCAGGAACGGGTGAGGATGTCCAGGAGAAAGGGACTGAGGCTCCCCTCTCCTGGGTTGAGAGTGCCCAGGGGAGGCCCCAGAAAGCAGTGATGTGTCCAAAGGAAGAAAGCTGGCATCTGGACTCCTGACTCACTGGGAAATCTGTTACTGAAGTAGCAGCGAGAAGCAGAAAGAGAACAAACAACGCTTCATGGGCAGTCTTGCTGAGAACATTCTTTCCCCCTCCTCCTCATCCCTACTTGGGAGGAGCAAGAGCCAAGCGAAGCGGAAGAGAATGACATTACCACCCCCTCCACTAAAAGCTGTTGTAGCCACGAGCCCACGTGCACCAGAATGAGAAGGGCTATGAATATGAAATTAAATATTTAAATGGGGCAGATGGGCAAGCCTAAGGCATCATACTTGGAATGAGACTGTAGTAGCTACTGAGAGTGACTGCACAGTTATGGGACCAGCGTAGGATATTTCTAAGAGAATCTGCTGTGCAGGGAGCAAGATGATTTGCTAGAGACAGTGGGGATGGTTAATGGAGAAAAAAAATGAAATTGTTTCATATACTATATATATATCTCACAAGTTAAGACATAAAACTGGTTATATACTTATCATCTATATTATAAAAGGCCTGTGGCCATACACCATAACGCCGTAACGACCAATGATCGGACTCACCAGGTGCACTGATGGGTCCCGAGGCAGCAGTGGGAGTTTGGGGTCCCGTGGTGCGGTCAGGGGTCTGGGTTTCGTGTAATTTCGTGAGCTGTAATTTATAAGTATTTACTAGTTTATTGTTTGTCTTTCTTACAAACTATCAGCACCATGGACCAGAGACCATGTCTATGTTGTTCACTATTATATCCCTTAAGAGGACAGCATATGTGCTCAAGGAGGATTTGTTGAAACAATATTTCTTATCTTTTAAAGATACAAACTAAGATATCTACAGAATAAACAAGGTGATGTCTAGGGTTCACTTTAAAATAACTCAGGAAGGCAGGGTTGAAAGAGTGGGTGGGAATATAAGTAGAACAGATTGATATTCTTGAAGCTGGATGTAGGGCACACAGGGTTCATTATAATCTTCTCTCTACTTTTTTTAACTTTTAAAGATTCTGACAAGATCATCATCAACTTTCTTAATTTAAATTTTTTTCTCAATGTAATATGATAACATTCAAATATACATAAAAGTTAAAAGTGAACCCCCGTATAACTACCATGAAGATTTGACGATGCTAACATTTTGTTGTGTTTGCTTTATATCTATCCATCTACACATTTATCCCTCTTATTTTTTGTGCATTTCAAAGTAACTTGCAGACATCAGTACACTTCACCCCTTAACACTACAGCATGCATATCATGAGAGTTCACAATTTTTTCCATTTCTTTAAGGTAAAATTTACTTACCATAAAATGATATATTTGCTGCATAGAAAAACATTTATTTGTGTAATCTACAAAAATACAAATATAGTCCTAGCCAGTCTGGCTGAGCGGATAGAGTGTCGACCCACAGACCGAAGGATTGCGGGTTTGATTCTGGTCAAGGGCACGTACATGGGTTGCAGACTCCATCCTCAGCCCCGGTCAGAGCCGGAGTGGGAGGCAACCAACCAATGTGTCTCTCTCATATCGATGTTTCCCTCTCTCTCTCTGACTCTTCCCCTCCCTTCCACTCTCTCTAAAAATCAACAGAAAAATATCCTCGAGTGAGGATTACAACAACAATAAAAATACATTTCTATTTAGAAATTTATAGTGTTATGTTTCTGTCCCCCCCAAATTCATATGTTGAAGCTCTAACTCCCAAGATGATGGCATTTGGAGATGGGGTCTTCGAGAGGCAAGTATAGTTAGATTAGGACATGAAGACGGGGCCCTCATGATGGGGTTAGTGGCCTTCTAAGAAGAGGACAAGATTTTCTCTCTCTCTCTCTCTCTCTCTCTCTCTCTCTCTCTCTCTCTCCACCCCCTGGGGAAAGGCCATGTGAGGATATAGGGAGAAATCTGCAGCCCAAGAAGAGAGTCTTCACCAGGAACTGAACTGGCCAACACCTTGATCTTAAACTTTCCAGCTTCCAGAACTGTGAGAAAGTAAGTTTCTGTTGTTGAAACCAACAGTTTGTGAGATTTTGTTATGGCAGCCTGAGCAGACTAAAACATTGTGTTATTAGGAAGTCACCAAGGGGGCTTGATTACATACTTTCTTAAAGATCACTCTGGCGCCGAACCGGTTTGGCTCAGTGGATAGAGCATCGGCCTGCGGACTCAAGGGTCCCAGGTTCGATTCCGGTCAAGGGCATGTACCTGGGTTGCGGGCACATCCCTACTGGGGGCTGTGCAGGAGGCAGCTGATCGATCTCTCTCATCGATGTTTCTAACTCTCTATCCCTCTCCCTTCTTCTCTGTAAAAATTCAATAAAATATATTTAAAAAAAAAAAGATCACTCTGGCTGAGTGTAGAGAACGAAATGAAAGAGGGCAAGAATAGACTCAGGAAGACTGATGGGGAGGCTATTATAATAGACTGGGTCAGAGATGATCTTAGCTTATCTAGAATCAGCAGAAGCCAAAAGAACTGCATGGGTACTGAATTAGAAACTCTAGGGTGGGGTCCAGAAACCTGTTTTTTTATCCAGCTTCCTGGGTGATTCTGAAGCTCACAAAAGTTTGACAATCACAGCCCCAGACAGGGCTTAGCACCTGATAAGGACCTGACCCCCCTTCTAATAAACACATTTTCATTGGGATCTGTTAGTACATTTCACCTACTTGCTTGAGTCTAAGAGGCAGGACTTTGCCAAAACCCCCACATTTATTGTAACACAGATCCCGTCCTGATTTTAATGATCCTACCTTACAACCAACCAACCACCTATCCCTTCTCCCTCTACTGGGTATATCTTTTTTCATTTTTGTAACCTTGCTCATTCATAACATCTAACTACTACCTCATGGGTTCTCTTTGTGCATTTTGTTTGTTTCCCTGATCCTACTACCAACTGAACAAGTCTCTATATCTCAGTTTATTTATTTTTTAACTAGAGGCCCGGTGCACAAATTCATGCACCAGTGGGGTCCCTCGGCCTGGGCTGCGGGCATCAGGCTGAAACGGGCTCTCTGACATTCCCCCAAGGGGTCCCAGGTTGTGAGAGGGTGGTTCTCGGGTGACACCCCCTGGAATGGGGCTCCCTCCTCTGTGGTTCCAGGCACATTGCCCGAACACTGCAGCTGCTAAGTCCCCGCAGCTCAGCAGCTCCTACATTGAGTGTCCAGCCCTGGTGGTCAGTGCACGTCATAGCTACCAGTTGGCTGGTCGCTTAGGCTTTTATATATATAGATATTTTCATTGATTTCAGAGAGGAAAGGAGAGAGAGAGAAATATCTATGAATGAGAGAGAATCATTGATCAGCTGCCTCCTGCATGCCCCACACTGGGGATGGAGCTCGGAACCCCGGGCATGTGCTCTGACGGGGAATCGAACCGTGACCTCCTGGTTCATAGGTCCACACTCAACCACTGAGCCACGCCAGCCGGGCTAAATCTCACAGTTTATATCTCTGAATTACATGGATTGTTGATGAAACTGCAAGTTAGTACAATTTAGAAGAGTAATTTGGCATCGTTTATTGAAACAACTAGGGCAGTGGCCGGCAAACTGCGGCCCCTTGAGTGTGGCTCTTCCACAAAATACCACGTGCGGGCGCGCACATACAGTGCAATTGAAACTTCGTGGCCACACTCAGGGGACCAAAGAGCCGCATGTGGCTCGTGAGCCACGGTTTGCCGACCACGGAGGAAATGTCGCCTTTGACTCAGCAATTACACTTCTAAGAATTCCTCTTACAGCTGTATTTGCACATGTGCAAAGAAGTGGGGCCTCCCCCTCCCTCAGTCCCGGGACTCGGCCCCACGCCAGGTCCCCCCGCCCTGGAGGGACCCTGGGCTCAGGCACAGGCCTGTTCACACCTCACTTCACACTGGAGTCCTTTAGCAGCAGCTGCGGAAGCCCTCGCAGCCGCAGCCTCTGACGCCGCCCTCACCACCGGCCCGACCGGCTGCAACTTGACTTTTCTTCCTTTTTTCTTATCTCCGGTCAGGGAGGACGAGTGCCACCACCGAGCACGGTGGCCACGGCCTTGACCCTGCCCGGGGCTGCTCGCTGCTCGCTGCCCGCGGCCTCGGGGACGGGGTCCAGGAGGGGCGGGGCTGGGAGCGGACTACGGGGGCGTGGTTAGGGGCG
>NW_005871256.1:1328528-1382733 GCF_000147115.1 Myotis lucifugus
CCCCCCCCCCCCCCCCCCCCCCCCCCACCTCCCCTATGCCCGGGGTTTCACCAGGCCCCGGAACCCGGTGGCTGCCCCCGCCCTCCGAGGGAGGCCCCGGGCGCGGTGTAATTGTTTGGGCTCCGGGGTGGGTGCCAGATGTGCGGGGGAGGTAACGGGAGCCGAGGGGGGGAGGCCGGGCCGGCGGGCAGTCGGGCCCTGGGCCGATGGGGGCGGCGCTGCAGGGCCCGGCGGCCCGCGCGAGGGGCCGGGGTCGGACCTGTCCGGGGGGCGATTCCTGTCCGCTTAGCAAACGCTCGCCCCCGCCCCCGCAGGAACCCAGGGGGGACACCTGCCCGGTTTCTTTCCCCCTCCGGCCTCCTTAGTCTTTGTCCTTCGTCCTGAGAAGGTGAATGAGACGTCTGCGGCCCCTGCTTTTCTAGAACCCTCCACAGAGACTTGTTGGACCCCCTCCCACGGGCCAGGTATTCTCGGAGAGGGGGACACAATAGAGAACACGGTGTCCGACGTCCCTGCTCCAGGAGGTGACAGAGCCAACAGGTGGCCCCTGGGGTGCCACGGGGCAGGGGGCGGACAGGCTTCCATCCGAGGACCTCGGCCTCGGGCCTCCCCGCCTCCCGACGCCGCTCACCCCGAGGTAGAGGAAGGATCGCGCTCCTGTTATTTGATGGGTCTCCCATGTGCCGTGTAAGGAAACCACCTTTCTTCACACGCAAATACCCCTTCCGGGCAGTTCTAGCCTCCGCGCCTTCATGCCCCTTCCCAGCAGCCAGTTTGACCCCTCGGCCTCCAGCGAGCCCCCTGTGACGGTCACTGGAGAATGAATGGCGTGCAAAGCGAATGGACATACAGTGCTATGTTGCGTGGTTCAAGCCGGAGGGGTTCTCCTTAAACCTCAGTGAAGACTCTAGATGAGATGGACACACAGATTTTCACGGGAGAAGTGAGCCACCTGGGTAGGTGAATGGGTGTACCCAGCACTGTGGCAGTGAGCGGGGCATCATAGGTCCACAATGCATTGTTTTTGGGTGAAATAATGATTGAAGGAAAGGGAGAGCGAGTTCAAGAGTGGGAGCAGGCTTGGTGTGGACGCGGTGCTGCGTTCAGCCTGAACCTACTGCGTGCGAAGAGCAGCTGGGAAATGTACATGGAGGTGGCCCGCCCAGAGAAATCGGTCCGGAGAACAGGCAGAAGGGAGAGATTTGGTGGCCATCCGTGTAGAAAGCACCGAAGACCTAAGAGTGACGGAGGAAAGAGGTGGAAGGGAAAAAAATACCGCAGAATCACTCAGCCGCCTTCCCTCCTGGTTCTCCCTCTTTCCTGCTGCCCCTTCTCTCGGTCCCCCTTGGACTTGGTTCTTCCTGCCCGCCTCCCTCACCCTAGTCCGGCTTCCTCCTTCAAGCACACAGGTGGCACCTTACCCTAGTCCAGTGATGGCGAACCTTTTGAGCTCGGCGTGTCAGCATTTTGAAAAACCATAACTTAACTCTGGTGCCGTGTCACATATAGAAATATTTTGATATTTGCAACCATAGTAAAACAAAGACATATTTTTGATATTTATTTTATATATTTAAAAGCCATTTAACAAAGAAAAATCAACCAAAAAAATGAGTTCGCGTGTCACCTCTGACACGCGTGTCATAGGTTCGCCATCACTGGCCTCGTCTGTTGTGTCTGTCGTGACTCTTCACACACACATGCGTCCACTCTCCGGCAAGAGCATTTTGCTCTTGAGCCTTTGGAGTTGAAGAGACATGAAGGTCCAGTTCCGGAGAGTTATACCCAATTTAAATCTTGCTTCTCTAGATATTTTTTACTTCAGCTTTCTAAAAACTCCAAGCTTTTCTCCTTTTATCTTTCTTGCCAATTAGATCAGGGCAGTCGGATAACCGGATAAGGATGACCAGATAACCGTGTAAAAGATCAGGGGCATTGAGAGACTTGCAAGGTTTTAAAGCCTCAAGAGCCTTTATCTCACTTTTCCTAGAAGGCCCTGAGGTCAGAGAGACCTCAGCTGTGTGAACTTTGGCCAGATCTGTCACCTCTCTCAGCTTTTGCCTTTGGGAACATGATTACCTTCCTGGTAGAACCCTTAGAAGATTTGCAATGAGGCAATGCAAGGAAAATGCCCAGCATAGATGAGAACTTTTGCTACACTCTGTGTTGTTTCTCAGCCAGTCCTGACCTTCTCACACTTGGCAGGAATGAAATAAAAGGAACAAGTTTTACAATTATTTTTTCTCTTTTACAGTATGGACTGAGGGGAAGCAGCGTGCTTAAATTCAGGAAATCAGAAAGCTATCTCCAATACTGTAGTTAAAATTTTGAACTCCTGGTCTTCACCTGGGCTTTAGTGCTTCACTAAGTTGATGAAGTTTGTTTTTAATAATCTTTATTGCTTTTTCTTTTCCACGCAGAACATGTACAGATAGTCGATTAATTTTTGGTTGACCTATTACAAAAAAATTTAGAAATGTATCTAAAGAAGAAAATTTAAATTGCCCTTAATCTCACTATCCACAGGTAACGAATGTTAACATTTTTTTTTAATGTTAACATTTTGATGTTTGTCTTTCCAAACTTGGATCTGTAAATGTGCATGTATACTCGTACATATCCATGTATCCCCCAATACTTGTTTTTGCAAAAATGAAGTCTTGCTATATATGTGTTTTTTTTGTAGCTTGCCTTTTTCTATTTATGTACTTTTATCTCTTTCCACATTAATAAATACATGTCTTTACCAATATTTTTAATGTATTTTATTGTACAGATTTATAATCATATTTGTAATCTATTAATGGGTATCATGCTGGTTGTTTCTAAATTTTCTCTATTATAAATAACACAGTGAGGAATTCCCTCATAAATAATCATTTCTTTGTTTCGGATAAGAGCCTCTTGGATGTGAGATTGCTGAGTCAAAAGGCATGTCCTCCTTTGAGAGCTTTTCCTACAGAATTTCCTACAGAAATTGTGCATCAATTATAGTCTCATCATACCCCTTCCTTCACTGCCCAGTCACCCCTAATATTGTCATTTTGTTCAGTAAGTATTTATTGAATGCAGAGGGTCCAGCAATGAACAAACCAATGGAGATTTCCTTCTAGTCAGTGAGAGACAACCAGCTCACAACCACACAAATGTAATCGGGTTATATACAGAGTGTGAGGAAGGAAAATAAGGCCTTTTCATCTTTGCTGATTTGAGGCCCAGATTCTGTGAGCTATCATGGTTTTAATTTTTTTCCTTTGGTTGTGATTCACTCTTTCAATAAGTATGTTCTCAAGGGGAAAGACAAGCAATACACAAATAAGTGAACAATATAATAGAGAGTACTTGGGTGGGATTGGATACATCAGATTGTGTGTTTTCAAAGAATGCCTCTCTGAAGAGTTAATAATTGATCTGAGACCATAATGACAGAACAGATTTGTTATGAGAAGGTCTAGGAGAGTGGTCGGCAAACTCATTAGTCAACAGAGCCAAATATCCACAGTACAACGATTGAAATTTCTTTTAAGAGCCACATTTTTTAAACTTAAACTATATAGGTAGGTACATTGTTATTAACTTAATTAGGGTACTCCTAAGGCTTAGGAAGAGCCACACTCAAGGGGCCAAAGAGCCGCATGTGGCTCGCGAGCCACAGTTTGACTCTAGGGGAATAAGGTAGGAGCAAAGGGTGCAGCAAAAATAAAGGCTTGGAGCCCGGCTGGTGTGGCTCAGTGGTTGAGCGTTTGACCTACTGTTTTGAAGGTGTCAAGACACCTGTGGGTTTGCCAACTGGAGATGCCAGCTGTGATGTTTGTACTGAGTTTATAGGACAGGGAGGAAGTCCTCACTAGGGACACAAATTTGTTGTCATTAGCACATCACATAGATTATAGTGATTTGGATGTGATCGTCTAGGCTCAGAGGCCATGAGAAGAACATCCAGGGCGCCCTAGGCCTAGGACCACAGTGCTGCGCCCAGGTGAAGGCCAGGGGTGAAAGAACAGCCAGTGAGGCTAGAGGTCAGAGAGTATGCTCAAGCAGGTTGCCTTTTCCTGGCCTGTTGGGGTGTAAATATTACGTATATATTGGATTCATTATGGGTTGAACTGGGTCCTCCACAATTGAAGTCCTAACTTCTCACTACAGAATGTGGCCTTATTTGGAAATAGGGTCATTACAGATGTAATCAGTGAAGATAAAGGCATATGGAGTAGGGTGGTTCCCCTTTATCACCGTGTGAAGTCAGAGGAAGAACACCATGTGATGATGGAAGCAAAGATGGGAGTTATGCAGTAGCTGCACATTAAGGATTGCTGACAACACCAGAAGCTAAAAGAAAGGCATGGAACAGATTCTCCAATGAGCCTTTAAGAGAGCTTGCCCTTGCACACACCTTGATTTTGGGCTTCTAAACTTCCAGAACTGAGAGGATAAATTACTATTGTTTTAAGCCAGCCAGTTTGTGGTAATTTGTACTAAAAAACTAATAACAACAGCCCTTTGTGTCATACATGTTAACATTTTCCCCACAACTTTTGATTTTCTGTACAGGAGTTATATATATATTTTTTTCAATCCTCACCCGAGGACATACTTAGAGAGAGGGAGGGAAAGAAAGAGAGACATCGATGTGAGAGAGAAACATTGACTGGTTGCCTTCTATACGTGCTTCAACCCGGGATCAAGCCCACAACCCAGGTTTGTGCCCTGACTGCCAATCAAACCCTGACTGGGAATCGAATCGGCAACCTTTCCTTGCACAGGATGATGCTCAACCAACGGAGTCACTCTGGCCAGCCACAACAGTTACAAATTTTTATGTAGTCAGTTCTGTCACTCTTTTCTATTATTTGATTTCTGTCTTTGTTGTTATGCTTAGAAAGGCTTTCCTCACTCTTAAGGTTATAAAAATATTATTCACATTTAATTACTTCATTAATCTACCTGGAATTAGTTTCAAAAAAGGGATAAAACGGTAATCTAATACTTTTCTTCTAGATGGTTAGTTGTCTCCTCATCATTTATTGAATTATCCAGCCTTTTACCCAGTGGCTTGAAATATTACCTTTATTAAATGGTAAAGTTTTATATATTTTTGTGTCCATTGTGGACTTTGTATTCTGGCCTTTTTACATGCTGTTTTAATAAAAAGTAGAAGAGGCGGGGGGAAAAAAAAAGGACACATATGTAATACCCTTTGTAATGCTTTAAGCAATAAAAAAAAAAAAGTAGAAGAAACACTTCATTACTCTTCTTTTTTAGAATTTTTCTGTCGAGCTTTGCATATTTATTCTTTCAAAAGATAAATCATTTTGTCAACTTCTGAATAATTTGTACTTTTAAATTGGGATTACACTCAATTTAGAAATCTATAGTGTGTGGTATTTTACTTAATAAAGCATAACATTTGTGTTTATGTATTTGTACATCTTTTTTCTTTGCTTTATGTTTAGAAAAATCTTTCCTGTCCTGATTATTTTCCTGTTATTTTGCCATCTCTTTTTAATGCTTAGTCCTTTATTCATCTGAAATGTTTTATATGGCATGAAGTATGCCTAACGTTTAACATAGACTATATTGCCTTATTTCTAAGACAGCACTGAATGGAAGACTTGCCAATTTAAGAATAACTTTTCAAGAAAAAAGGAACTACACACAAAATTTACACAATAACTGTAAAATGCATCCTGATTGTAGACGTATAGGGAAAACATTCTGGATATTAGAGTGTATATTGTTAATCAAGTATGATGTTAAATCAGTTATCCAGGAACAATTTCTTTTTTTTAATATATTTTTATTGATATCACAGAGGAAGGGGGGGACGGAGGGAGAGAGAGAGAGAGAGAGAGAGAGAGAGAGAGAAAGAGAGAGAGAGAGAGAGAAACATCAATGATGAGAGAGAATCATTGATCAGCTGCCTCCTGCATGCCCCACTGGGGATAGAGCCGGCAATCTGGGCTTGTGTCCTGACAGAATTGAACTGTGACCTCCTGGTTCATAGGTCAGTGTTCAACCACTGAGCCACACTTTTGTGGGTTTTAAAATTTTATTTATTTTTGTGGTTTGATAATATTTTTGGTATCTAGGAGAGCAATTATCTGTCCTTCCTTCCTCTCCCCCTCCACTCCCAAGATTTCTTGGCTATTGTGCCCACTTATTCCTCCAAATGAACTTTAGAATCATTTTTTTCAACGATTGAAATAGATCAGGGTTTCTTGGGCCAATAATTCTTTGTTGGGGCAGGCTGTCACATGTCCTGTGGGATTTTAGCAGCATCTTTGGTCTCTACAACTCGATGCAGTAGCAGCCCCCCACTTGTGACCACCAAGAATGTCTCTAGACATTGCCAAATGTCCCCTGGAGGACAAAGCCGCCACCAATTCAAAATTACTACATTAGATTTGTAAGCTAATTAAAGAATTAATATCTTGCCGAAACCGGTTTGGCTCAGTGGATAGAGCGTCGGCCTGCGGACTGAAGGGTCCCAGGTTCGATTCCGGTCAAGGGCATGTACCTGAGTTGCGGGCACATCTCCAGTAGGAGATGTGCAGGAGGCAGCTTGTCGATGTTTCTCTCTCATCGATGCTTCTGGCTCTCTATCTCTCTCCCTTCCTCTCTGTAAAAAATCAATAAAATGTATTTTTTTAAAAAAAGAATTAATATCTTTATAACATTGTCTTCCTAATTAGAAGCATAGAATAACTCAATTTAAAAAATATATTTTTATTGATTTCAGAGAAGAAGGGAGAGGGAGAGAGATAAAAACAATGATGAGAGAGAATCATTGATCAGCTGTCTCCTGCACGCCCCCTACTGGGGATTGAGCCCACAACCTGGGCATGTGTCCTTGACCAGAATCGAACCTGGGACCCTTCAGTCTGCAGGCTGACTAGCCAAACCTAACAGGGCAGTATAACTCATTTTATGAGGTTTTCTTCTTGGCAATCAGACTTTGTTTGGGTCCAGGTCTTTCTTATCAAGGAGCTAGTGTTTTGATCCTGAATGACTATGTGTCACATAGGGTTGAATATGTTATCCGGATGAGCATCACCCCCACTATAGGTGGCATTCATGCCTCACACCTTGTTATGTGCTTTGAGTGGATTAACTCATGTAATCTTCACTACAGCGCCACAAGGTAAATACTGTTATTATATCTATTTGGGGAAACTGAGGAAGCTTCAACCAGGTGCTAATAGGTAGAGTAAGATTGAGACCAATAGTCTCAATCTCAAGATCCTGGGGTAAATTTGTGAACCTCTCACCAGGTTTCCAAGGGAACATCCTCTAGGGATGCTAGAAATGGTTGAGGGGGAAAATGCAAGTTGCAAAATACAATATATTTTTTTTAATCCTCACCTGAGAATATGTTTTTATTGATTTTAGAAAGAGAGGGAAGGGGAGAGAGAGAAAATTAATGTGAGAGAGAAACAGCGATTGGTTGCTTCCCATATGGGCCCCAACCAGTCGAACCCGAAGCCTAGGTATGTGCCCTGACTGGGAATTGAACCCACAACCTTTTGGTGTACAGGATGACACTCCAATCAACTGAGCCACCCAGAGCTATAATTCTGGTTTTTTAAATGTGTGTTTTTATAAGAATAGACGGACCAGGGTTTTTTAATTTAAAAATTACTTTTTAAAACCCTATCATCTATTTAAAATATATTTTTAAAAATCACTTTTAAAAAAAAATCACTCTTCCCTGAAATAGTAAGTTCACTGCTGTACACAGCCATATCCCCAATATCCCCAGCAACTAGCTTATGCCTCAAATAGAATGGGTGCTCAGTAACTATTTATTTAAGGAGAAACTGAATTCTTATTGTTAATATTCTAAGAAATCCTTTCTTTCTGATAAGTTATGTTATAACTAGAGGCCCGGTGCACGAAATTCATGCACGGGTAGGGTTCCCAGGCCTGGCTGGCGATCAGGGCCGATTGGGGTCTTCCAGCTGCTGGCTGGGGCCTTCCTTCCCCACCTGCCGGCTGCCAGCCAGAGCCTTCCTTCATTCCACACTGCCTCCTGGGTGGTCAGCGCACATCATAGCGAGCGATCAAACTCCCAGTTGAAATCCCAAGGGGACACTTTGCATATTAGCCTTTATATATATAGACTAGAGGCTCAATGCACAAAATTTGTGCAAGGGTAGGGTCCCTAGGCCTGGCCGGCGATTAGGGCCAATCTGCAGGGCGACCAGGGGGCCCCTGCTAGCACCCTCCTTGGCCTGGGGCCCGTGGGCTGGGGGCAGCTCCTGCATTGAGTGTCTGCCCCCTGGTGGTCAGTGGGCATCATAGCAACCGGTTGTTCTGCCGTTCAGTCGATTTGCATATTAGGCTTTTATTATATAGGATTATGTTAAAATACTCTCTGTGATGGGAGAGCCAAGGGATAAACATGGAATCTATCCCAGGCTAACTTTTTTTTTTTAACGATCAGGTGGGCGTCACAGAGAGCCTGGGCACACGCCCAGAGTGGGTCTCTGGAACTACTTCTCCAAGCCCAATATGAGGACACCAGTGCCCACCCAGGGCGATGGAACACTTCATGAATTTTCATGTCATCCTTGCACAGGGACTAAGCTAATCTCTGTACTGTTCCAATTTTAGTATATGTGCTGCCAAAGCAAGCACCAGGCTAATTTTTTTATAAAGACTTTTTGGAACTAAAATATGGATATGTCATGAGTAGAAAGCAAAATTCACCTACATTTTTAATTTAAAACATCAGATGTCAAAATAATTTGGATCTTAAATCAAGGTCAGCTTCCCTTAAGGCTGAAAATGACTTCCTCATCTTCCATTAACAGCGTAATAGCTTTATTAAGATACTAGTGGCCCGGTGCACAGATTCATGCACATTGAAAGGAAATTAATTAGAAGAAATATTTTAATATCGCTATTCTCCCTTTCTCTACAATGGAAATGTCAACCAAATTAATGATCAACAATGACAGATAGAGAGAAACCAAGATGGCGGCATAGGTTAACACCGGTGATTGCTGCCTCGCACAACCACTTCAAAAATACAACTAAAAGATGGAACAGACATCTTCCAGAACCACAGGAATGCTGGCTGAGTGGAAATTCTACAACTAGAAGGAAAGAAAAAAGCATACCGAGACTCAGAGAAGGTGTGGTGCGGAAGTAAAATACAAAGGTGCGGAGGTGCATGCGGAGAGGGCTGGCGGCTGAGGACACGATTGCCTTTTTCAATCGGGAGGGAATCTCAAGCTCTGAGCTCCAGTTCTGGGCGAGTCTCTGGGGACCTAGGCTCATATGGGGAGAAACTGGACTGTCTGGCATCAGTCGGAACTCGAGGGCAGCTTTCTCTCGGAGGCGCTCGCAGTGATTGCCGGGGCCTCTGAGGGCAGGACTGAGAGCAGCCATACTGCTCGCTCCACCCACCCTGTTGATCCCCTGGGACCCAGCCCCGCCCAAGCCGTGCACAGAGGCTTTTGCATATGAAAGGCCCGGCCCTTTGTAATCTGAAAATTACTTAAGGAACTGCAGCTGCCCCAAGGCCCCAGGGCAACTTGCATTGCTTTACAGCTGGCTTCTGCTGGGTAGCCTTAGGCAGAGGCTAGATTAGCACCTCCTTAGATCCAAGAGCCAGTGTACCCAGTGGTCAGAGTGGGACCATCCAATTACAACTCCTCAGATCCATAAGGAACACACTCAGGGGGCAGACTCAGTGAGCACCAAAGCCCCACTGAAGCAAGTCTTGCCCCAGAAGGGTGTCTTCAGCACAGAAGTTCTCCCACCGTAGACACAGCTGATTCTCACAGCCAATTGGCCTGGAGGTCAATTCCTCCCAGTGTTACCTACAACAATCAAGGCTTAACTACAACAAGACTGTGCACAAAGCCCACAAGGGGGTGCACCAAGAGTGTCTACCTCAGGTAATTGGGGAGGCTGAGCCACTGGGCCCTATAGGACACTTAGCACAGAAAGCCACTCTATCGACAGCGAAGCATAAAAAATGCCGAGACAAAGAAACAGGACACAAATGACAGAAATGGAGGAAAGCAAACTACTTGATATAGAGTTCAAAACCACACTTTTAAGATTTTTCAAGAATTTTCTAGAAACCGCCAATAAACTTAATGAGACCCTCAAGAAATCTAGTGAGACCCTTGATGTTGTGATAAAGGACCAACTAGAAATTAAGCATACACTGACTGAAATAAAGAATATTATACAGATTCCCAACAGCAGACCAGAGGATCGCAAGAATCAAGTCAAAGATTTGAAATACGAAGAAGCAAAAAACACCCAAATGGAAAAGCAAAATGAAAAAAGAATCCAAAAATACGAAGATAGTGTAAGGAGCCTCTGGGACAGCTTCAAGTGTACCAACATCCGAATTATAGGGGTGCCAGAAGAAGAGAGAGAGCAAGATATTGAAAACCTATTTGAAGAAATAATGACAGAAAACTTCCCCTACCTGGTGAAAGAAATAGACTTCCAAGTCCAGGAAGCGCAGAGAACCCCAAACAAAAGGAATCCAAAGAGGACCACACCAAGACACATCATAATTAAAATGCCAAGAGCAAAAGACAAAGAGAGTATCCTAAAAGCAGCAAGAGAAAGACAAAGACAGTCAATTACCTACAAGGGAGTACCCATACGACTGTCAGCTGATTTCTCAACAGAAACTATGCAGGCCAGAGGGAGTGGCAAGAAATATTCAAAGTGATGAATGCCAAGAACCTACAACCAAGAATACTTTATCCAGCAAAGCTATCATTCAGAACTGAAGGTCAGATAAAGAGCTTCACAGATAAGGAAAAGCTAAGGGAGTTCATCACCAACAAACCAGTATTATATGAAATGCTGAAAGGTATCCTTTAAGAAGAGGAAGAAGCCGAAACCGGTTTAGCTCAGTGGATAGAGCGTTGGCCTGCGGACTGAAAGGTCCCGGGTTCGATTCCGTTCAAGGGCATGTACCTGGGTTGCGGGCACATCCCCAGTGGGAGATGTGCAGGAGGCAGCTGATCGATGTTTCTCTCTCATCGATGTTTCTAACTCTCTATCTCTCTCCCTTCCTCTCTGTAAAATATCAATAAAATATATTTAAAAAAAAAAGAAGAGGAAGAAGAAGAAAAAGGTAAAGATACAAATTATGAACAACAAAAACACATCTATCAACAAGTGAATCTAAAAATCAAGTGAATAAATAATTGAATGAACAGAATAAACTGGTGAACATAATAGAATCAGGGGCATAGAAAGGGAGTGGACTGACTATTCTTGGGGGGGAAAGGGGTGTGGGTGGAGACTGGACAAAAATCGTGCACCTATGGATGAGGACAGTTGCGGGGGGAGGTGAGGGTGGAGGGTGGGGTGGGAACCGAGTGGAGGGGAGCTATGGGGGGGAAAAAGAGGAACAACTGTAATAATCTGAACAATAAAGATTTAATTTAAAAAAAACAACAATGACAGATAGAAACATGCATGTGATTGGTGCCAGTGAGAGCTTTATATGTATTGCAACTTAGCCTTTTCTATATATAGAATAAACTTGCTTAATTAGACCTGCTTTCTGATTTAGCTAAAGTTTTTCCAGCCCAGGGAAGCACCCCAACTACTCTTTCAGGTAATTGTCAGCAACACAGCAGTAAATATCAACATGAAGCAAATTATTATTGTAGATCACACAGGGAGAACAAAGGGTAAAATATTGAACTGCAGCAGTGTTGACTATATTCTGTGCAGTGAGAAAACCTGAAGTCATTGTCAGTGTCCACCATTTCTTACTTTTTTTCAGTCCGGTCAAGTTTCTAAGCTTTCTAAATCTCCGTTTTCCCGCTAATGAAAAGAAAATAGAATTCCACTGAGTCTCCTATCTACCTACTCCAGGACTTCTGTGAGGATCGAATGGGATGAGGCATGGGAAAACGCATCACAGACATTTGGTTAAAGTGTAAAATGTTTGCACCTGGCTATAAAGCAAGTCATGTTCCTGGACTGAAGAAACTGAAAGGAGGTTAGTCGCTAGGGAGAGGAAGCCGGGTGTTGCTACATGACATCATTACTGGACAGACACTTAGCATATTAGCCTTTTATATATATAGATAATTCCATACCAGACATAAAATTCCCTGAGTTGTGCAACCACCAGCACTATCACTTTAATAAATTTTTCTTTACTCCAAAAGGAAGTCCTGTACCCTCCAAGGGTTCTCTGGGTTTTTTCTTTAAAGTACACAATCATATATTTTGAAAAAAAATTACCCATTTTAAATTATAAAAATTATAAACAGGAAAAAATTCAGGACATCAGTAAGAACCCACCTCTGTTCATTCCCACTCTCCCAAGATAACTAACAGTTTTTGTGTATTGTTCCAGAACTTTTTTGTGTATGTACATAAAAATATATGTGTCTAATTTTTTCCCAATGGAATCGTACTTTTTAAAAACAATTTAATATATTTTTTTCATTTAAAAAATATTAGGCCTGGCCGGTGTGGCTCAGTGGTTGAGTGTCAACCTTTGTACTGGGAGGTCACAGTTCGATTCCTGGTCAGAGCACATGCCCAGGTTGCAAGCTCAATCCCCAGTGTGGGGCATGCAGGAGACAGCTGACCAATGGTTCTCTCTTGTCATTGATGTTTCTGCCTCTCTCCCTTCCTCGCTGAAGTCAATTAAAAACAAAATAATAATAATAATTTATAAAAAATATCAGTATCATTCCTACTATTGTCCATTTTGCTCACAATGGTATTCCCAGTGCATAACATGGTGCCTGGCACAAATAAATATTCATTCCATGCATATTTTATCAGCTGCATCTTATCTAATACTAGAGGCCCAGTCTACTACCTCCCTTCCCCCTGTCGCCTGCTGCCGCAGCCACTGCCACCAGCCAGTGTACTCCCTCCCTTCCCTTGGCTTGCCCCACCCCCTGGTCAAACTCCCCGCATTGAGGGGACAATTTGCATACTATGCTTTTATTATGTAGGATTAACAAAAACTATTTAATCAGTCTCTCATTGAATTGAATTTTTCTTTTGTGTTTTAGATTATGATGTGATGAACTCTTCATAAAAATATGTCTGTAGGATAGTTTCTTACAGTGGAATTTTGGAATTAAAGTCTAATGTGTATTTATAATTTTAATATATGCCACTGTTACGGACATACTGTTATTCTTTGTGGGATCCATTGGAATTTTGTCTAGATTTATAGATTAATTAGAGGAGAACCAATACTTTTTAAATTTTAAATGTTTTGTTTTAATAATCCTATGAATAGACAATCTGAATAGACCTATATCAAAGAAATTTAGTCATAATAACCTTCAGTATCATAAAGCACCTGGCCCAGGTGTATTCTACTGAACATTTTGTTTATTTTTCCATTGATTTTTATTTATATATATATATATATATATATATATATATATATATATATATATAAGCCTAAGCGACTGTTCGACTGTTCAACCGTTCAACCATTCAACCGGTAACTATGATGCGTACTGACCACCACGGGGCAGACACTCAACACACAGGCATGGAAACATGGAACAGACTGATGAATCTCAGAGAGAAGGGGAGAGGGGGGAGGGCGGGAAGAGATTAACCAAAGATCTTATATGCATACTAGAGGCCCAAAACCGGCAGTCCGATATCCCCTGAGGGGTCCTGGATTGAGAGAGGGCACAAGCCAGGCCGAGGGACCCCACTGGTGCACGAATTTGTGCACCAGGCCTCTAGTTTAAGTATATTTTCATTGATTTCAGAGAGGAAGGGAGAGGGAGAGAGAGAGATACAAACATCAATGATGAGAGAGAATTGCTGATTGGCTGCCTCCTGCACGCTCCACACTAGGGATCAAGCCCACAAACCAAGCATGTGACCCTGACTAGAATTGAACCTGGGACCCTTCAGTCCACAGAGTCAAACCAGCTAGGGCTCTATTGATTTTTAGAGAGAGTAGAAGAGAGGGGGAGAGAGAGAGAGAGAAACATCAGTGTGAGAATTCTCTTTTTAAAGTCACCTGGGTCTGGCTTTTTTTGGAAGGAAAAAAATTTATTGATTTGGTTTATTAGTTAAAGGACTATTTTGACTTTATATTCTTGAGTCAATTTTAAAATATCTTTTTATTACGGAAAATTTCAAACATGGAAAAATGGAGCAAATCATGTAATGATCCCCCTTATACCCAGCACCCAGTTTCTTAAGTCAATTTTGCTAAGCTTTATTTTTCCAGAATTTATCTATTTCATCTAAGTTCCCAAGTGTTTTTGACATAAAGTTATTCATAATATCTTCTCTCTTTTTTTTCATTTTTTTTTTATCTTGAAAACATCTATAATTTTGTCCCTTTTCATTCTTGATGTTGGTTACTTGTGCTTTCTCTTTGTTTCCTTAATTTTCTTATCAGATGTTTGACAATATTAAAAGTCTTACTTATTTGGGGGGTGGGGGGTGGGGAAGGAGACTGACCAGGAACCCAACTCCCAAATGTTTGTTTTACAGAAGGATGCTCTAAGCAACTAATCCAACTAGGGCTGGACTTTTATTATTATTATTATTATTATTATTTTTAATCCTCACCTGAGGATTTTAAAATTGATTTTAGAGAAAGAGGAAGGGGGGGGGGCAGAGAAAGAGAGAGATACATCGATGTGTGAGAGAGAAACATCTATCTGTTGCCTCCTGTACACGCCCTGACCAGGAATCGAACCTGCAAACCTTCTGGTGTATGGGACGATGCTCCAACTAACTGAGCCACTGGCCAGGACTATTAATAATCTTTTAAAAGAACAAACCTTTGACATTGCTGCTCTTCTCTGCTGTGTTTGTTCTTTTGTTCATTTCTGCTTTCTTTGGGCCTGTTCTGTTCTTTTTCTGTTGTCTAAAGATGTGTATTTAGCACATTAATTTCCTTTCATTCTTCTTTTCTAGTTAAGTGTCTAAGTCTCTAAATTTTCTTCTAAATTGCTGCATGTCTCATTTTTGTTACTGTTTAGTTCTAAAGTTTTTCTAATTTCTATGATTTCTTCTTTGATCTATACGTTATTTGGTCATACTTCTTAATTTGCAGTTGTGTGGAGTTTTCCCTAGTTATTTTTTTTTTTTGGTATTGATTTTTAACCTAATAGTATTTTGGTCTGAGTATTATCAATCTTTTGACATTGACTAAGATGTATTTTGACTACTAGTATATGGTTAATTTTTGTAAATATTTCATTTGGTTGTGAATAATTGTTTTACCTGAGCAAAAGCTTGTTAAATATGTTCAAGTTTTTATATACTTAGTAATTTTTTATTTTCATAATTGACCAAAAAAGATTTGTGAAAATTTCTCACAATGACTGGATATTCTTTTTCTCCTTTTACTTTTATCTGGTTTTGCTTTATGAAAACTATGTTATTAGGTGTATAGTTTTTAAATTGTATCTTTTCGTTGAAGTCTATTTTATCTGATATTAATATAGCTACACTGGCTTTCTTTTGGTTGGTTTTTCCTTGTTATATCTTCTCCCATGTTTTTACATTTATATATTAATTCTAGCTTTTATTGGATTGGTTTATCAGAGTATCTAGTTAGTCCTTACGATGAGAAATGGAACTCTTTTAAAAAAAATACTGCAGTTGATTTGCTAATATTTTAGAGAGGATATTGGCATTTCTATTCATGAGTGAGACTGGTTAGTAATTAGGATGACATTATTTATTATACACACGGATACACTTTTGAGAGTGAAAGGGAGTGCTGATAATAATTGCCCTAGGACAACAGACATAAACTAGGAACATCCAAGGCAAACAAGGAGCACCTTTCAATTTTTCTTTGCTTTTGATTGCATTTGTTGTATTATGTGAGGTTTGCAAAATGAAACAGGAAGCTTATGTGCCTTTTTAAAATGATCTTGAATAAGATAAATAACTTAATATCTGTTTCTTTAAGTTTTGTAGAATTTGGGGTTTTTTTGTTTGTTTCTTTTTAAAATATATATTTTATTGATTTTTTACAGAGAGGAAGGGAGAGGGAGAGTTAGAAACATCGATGAGAGAGAAATATCGATCAGCTGCCTCCTGCACACCCCCTACTGGGGATGTGCCCGCAACCAAGGTACATGCCCTTGACTGGAATCGAACCTGGGACCCTTGAGTGTACAGGCCAACGCTCTATCCACTGAGCCAAACCGGCCAGGGCAGAATTTGTTTTTTAAAAGTCATCTGAACACAAGAAGTAGGTAAGAGTGATTGTTTCCTAGGGAGTGTGACTGGGCTCAGAAAGAAAGTGTTTACCTTCCACCTTTTGTACTGTTTTAATTTTTCAAACCCTCTCTATGTTAGGATTTGCATGTTTGTCTCTACTAGTTAGCTGTATAATCCTCAGGTAAGTGACCTCATGTCTCTGAACCTCAGTTTCCCCTCTGCACAATGGAGGTGATCATGCTTACCTGATAGGGTCATTGTGAAAATTAAAGGCATGTGAAAGCACTCAACGTGTTCTTAGCACACAGTAGAGTCTTTTATATTAGAGTCTCTTTTTCCGTAGCTTGTCTTTAAAAGCTAAGGTTTATCTTCTTAGATCAAGCTGAGACTACCTACTTGACCCTTTGTCTTCTCACAATCCTTTGACAGGACTTCATTGACTTAACCAGAGAAACCAGACCAAGGCCAAAGGATCGCAATGCAATCTGTGTGATTGACCTGACAAGAACTGAGGAAGAAAACAGACCTATTGCCACTCTTGACTTGACTCTAGAACCCGTTGCTCCTTCCCAGAAGGAGTCAACCAATCTTCAAACATGTGCCAGCCTTTCCAGCAAAGAGGCGATGGAAGGGCGGGTGGGCAGAAGCTCTTGGCCTGCGGCACGGAGAATCATTAACAGCGACCCTGTGGATTTGGACCTTTTGGAGGAAACCACATTTGAAGGCTCCCAACCCCCTGCATCCATCAGTGGGGACTCTGTTTATCCAGCACAGCCGAACTGTAGCTCAACTGCATTCAAAGATGACTTCAGCTTCTTGGCAGGCCTAGAGCTATCTTCAGATGTTCACTCCCTCTCCCCAGTGAGCAATAATGGTCACAGCAGCAATCACAGGGTGCCCTTGCCATGCCCACAGCAAGATGTACCTTGCCCACCACAAGCCTTGCCATGCCCACTGCAAGCCTTGCCATGTCCACCACGAGCCTCCTCCTGCCCACCACGAGCCTTGTCGTGCCCATCACAACCTGTGCAGTGCCAACTACAAGCTTTGCCTAACCTGCCTCAAGAAATGCCATGCCTTCAGAATATGTCATGCCCTCAGCAAAATATGACAAGCCCACCTCAGGACTCATGGCATCCTCAACATTTACCATGCCCATCTCAGGACTCATCATGGCATCCTCAACACTTACCATGCCCATCTCAGGACTCATCATGGCATCCTCAACACTTACCATGCCCATCTCAGGACTCATCATGGCATCCTCAACACTCACCAGGCCGACCTCAAAATACATCATGGCATCCTCAACACTCACCAAGCCGACCTCAAAATACATCATGGCATCCTCAACACTCACCAAGCCGACCTCAAAACTCACTCTGCCCGTCTCAAGACTCTCTGGGCCTACCTCAAGGGGTACCTGGCCCACCTCAAAACATATCCTATCCACAAGATGTGGCACACCTGCAAGACATGCCACAGTTACTGGGAGACATGCCACAGCCACCAGATATGCCACAGTCATCAGGAGACATGTCACAGTCATTGCGAGATGTTCCACGGTCACCAAGAGATGCTCCACAGACACCAAGCTATGCACCGCAATCACCAAGAGATGCATCACAGTCACCAAGAGATACACTGCAGTCACCAAGAGGTGTGCCACCGTCACCAAGAGATGCACCAAGAGATACACTGCGATCACCAAGAGATACACCACAGTCACCAAGAAGTACACCACGGTCACCAAGAGATATACTGCGGTCACCAAGAGATGCACCGAAGACACCAAGCTATGCACCGCAATCACCAAGAGATGCACCACAGATACCAAGAGACGCACCGCGGTCACCAAGAGGTGTGCCACAGTCACCTAGAGATGTGCCACAGTCACCTAGAGATGTGCCACCATCACCAAGAGGTGCACCCCAATCACCAAGAGGTGTGCCACAGTCAACTGGAGAAGTCTCACATTTACCAGATGTGCTGCGTTCACCTGGAGACATGCCACACTTGCCAGGAAACAGGCCTAACTCTCCCCCAAATGATGTACAGAACCATGACACTCCTATGGATGTCTCAGCTCCGTCTTCTCCAAGTTGCTCTCTCAGCCCACAGTCTCCACAGTCTAAAACTTCCTTAGAGAAAATTCCCTGGCTCTCTGTCCCAGAAACTCCAGCCAGAAAGGAGATAGCAATGTCAGAGCCTGCCAACCCCGGGTCTGCCCACATACAAGCACGAACACCACCAGGCGTGTTGTACAACAGACCCTGCCTACATAGACTGAAGTACTTCTTACGACCTCCGGTGCATCACCTCTTCTTCCAGACACTAATACCCGATAAAGACGTAAGAGAGGTGAGCTAACCCTGTGGTCGGCAAACTGCGGCTCGCGAGCCACATGCGGCTCTTTGGCCCCTTGAGTGTGGCTCTTCCCAAGCCTTAGGAGTACCCTAATTAAGTTAATAACAATGTACCTACCGATATAGTTTAAGTTTAAAAAATGTGGCTCTCAAAAGAAATTTCAATCGTTGTACTATTGATATTTGGCTCTGTTGACTAATGAGTTTGCCGACCACTGAGCTAACCTATCTTCCCCTAGGGCTTAGATGCCCTCTGAACAGACCTAGAATAAGGTTAGTATGCTAGCAGGAATCCATGCATGAGAGAACATGCCCAATATGAACTTGACATTTTTATCTTTCCACTATTTGTGAAACCAATTAATGTATGACAAATGCTTACTTTCTGAATCTCAGTTTTTTAATCTATAAAGTAGGAATAATAATATATATTTCTTTTTTTTAAATATATTTTTATTGATTTCAGAGAGGAAGGGGGAGAGAGAGAGATAGAAACATCAATGATGAGAGAGAATCACTGATCAGCTGCCTCCTGCATGCCCCCTACTGGGGATTAAGCCCGAAATCTGGGCATGTGCCCTTGACCGGAATTGAACCTGGGACCCTTCAGTCCACAGGCCAGTGCTCAATCCACTGAGCCAAACCAGTCAGGGCAATAATAATTATTTCTTAAGGTTGTTGTGAGAAATGAGGATAAGTTCAATGTACAAAAATTGTTTTATAATTATTGCTGTTATTCCCATATCAAACTTCTTAATGTTTGTTCTTCTTCTGGTTATGAAAGTAATATATGTCTATTATGGAAAAATTGAAAATACAAAAGAGCATATACAGAAGAAAATCACTATAATTCCATTACCCAGATAATAGAAACCACTTTCACATTTTTCTCTCCCAGACTTTATATACATACTTTTTTGGGTGAGAAAACAACTTAATATTTACTAGCAACTCAAAAAAAGAAAAAGAAAAGAAAAAATGGGATTCTTCTCCTAACAATAAAACATATTTAAAAATATATTTCTTCCTCTATTTATTTCAGTACCTGATAAGCTATTATAACTACCCCTAAATATCTTATCACCCTCACCCCAAAATCAGCTTAGGCTAGCTCTTGACTCTTTTGTGCTTTTCTTTCTATGCTATATTTTAACACAGATGAAATCATGTTATATGTATAATACTGAATTCTTATTTTTTAACTTAATATAAGCATTTGCCCATGTCATTGAACATTTTTAGATAAGGCCTTCCAGTCTTTTTTAAAAAAAATTATGAATATTTCAAATGCATGGAAAACTTTGCTGTCTTCAACCTGTTTCAGAACCTCTTGTTTTTAAGTCTGTAGAAAACCCATCCTAATTTATTTCTCTTTATCTCTACAGAACAAGGGTCAAAAATTAGAACCCATCCCCCATCGAAGACTAAGAATGGTAACAAACACCATTGAAGAAAATTTTCCCCTGGGGACGGTGCAGTTTTTGATGGACTTTGTGTCACCCCAGCATTACCCACCCAGAGAAATTGTGGCTCACATCATCCAGAAAATCCTGCTCAGCAGCTCTGAGTCCGTGGACGTCCTAAAGGAGGCCTACATGCTTCTCATGAAAATTCAACAGTATGAACCTTAGATGTGGGCAAACCTTCTAGGGAGCCTGGCCTGGGGCATAGCTTTCTCTTGCCTAGGCTCTATTCAGCTACCCATTAGAGAGGGTGCCTTAGTCTACTAGTGTTATTTGGATTACTAGTTGACAGGAAAGCCAGTCCAAACTGGCTTTAACAGGTAGTAAAAGAGAATTTAATGATGCATGTTACTAGAAACCTAGGAATAAAACGACTTAATTCAGTTCAAAAACAGTTACAGAGACTCATTTTTCAGCTCTGCTTTGCTTCTGTTTTCAGGCTTCATGTGGTAGCCTTCTCAGTCTCTAGCTTTTATGATACTCTGAGTGGGAGAGCGAATCTGCTTCCTTTATAATCACACAAGAGTTCTGCAATGGAGTCTCATAGGATTTAATTGGCATAACCTACGACATGAGCCCATCTGTGAGACAGTCCCTGCGAGCTGAGGGGTAGAAGTTATGACTGGCTCACTGCGCTTCATAGGCTTCATCCCAGGGTCCTGTGGTAAAGCCAGTGGCTAACTAAGAACAGTTGATTTCCTCCGGGCAAAATTGGGCCACTAATGTCTCCAAAGAGAAATGGACACTGGGTGGCAAAAAAAGAAAAAGAAATTCTACTACCTTCAGTTGACATAGTAGTGTATCAAAGGGGGGTGGGCAAAAGCACTCAGGATAAGAGGAGGCTTCTTGCTTCTACCTTCTAGATCCCATCCCTTTTCCCACTAAGGTCTCCAGAACACTAACTTCATGTCACTTGACTTTCAGGCTCCATCCAGCTAACGCCAAGACCGTGGAGTGGGACTGGAAGCTGCTCACGTACATCATGGAGGAAGAGGTAACGTCAACGTTACGACGGTGTGTCTTTTGCAGAGGAAATTTTAACTAGAAACAAAAGTAACAACAAATCTGATAGTAAGGTCTTTGGCCATTATTTCCTTTATACTCTCATCCCCATCAGATAATTCCTACTGAAGTGGTATGTGCTGGCTTCTAATTCAAGATTGAGGACATTCACTTATCCCTCTCTTTCTTGAGATCCCATGAGCAATAATCGTAAATGAGTAGGGAAAGTTATAAATCCATGGCAATGAAAATAAGAAGGACATTAGATCTGAATGAAGATGGGAAGAGGAAAGGTAAGAGTGATGACTGATGAAGCCAGGCAGAGAGAGGCAGAGGCTAGAGTACATGCGGAAAGGGCTACAGCCACGGAGGGAGGAAACCTGCCCAAAGGACATGTAGCATGGCCAGTGGACACACCACAATGTGGTGAGGGCCGGAGGGAGGGGGGGCGGTCTGGGTGGAGGAAGGCAAACAGAGACATCGGGGACATGTGTAATGTCAACAATTAAAAAAATAATAATAATAAATAAAATGGTGATGGTGATGGTTGCAGAACTTGATATATTTATAACAAATCATTGAGTTGTACATTTAAAATGGATGAATTTTATGGTTTGTCAACAAGTTGTTTTTAAAAATACCAAAATAAATCAATTTGGGAAAGAAGGGTATTCTCAAAATTCAACACTATTCTTGAGGAGGTGAAAGAAGTAAACTGATAATGTAAGCAGTGTAGAAAGGATATAAAAGAAGCTTTAAGAAAATAAAAATCTTCACCAGAAACAAATGATTTTCTTAGAATACTATATGGACCTCCAGTGTAATAAATAATTTTAACATGATCCTCACACTGTGAACACTATTTGGTTATCATGTTTAAAATCAATTTTATACAAAGCATGGAAGACAATTTTATTAGTTTTGACAGTAGAAAATAGAAAAGTATAGAAGATAAAGGTTGGGAAGTGAAAAGAGATAGCATCTCTGAGAATAGTGGGGCTATTACGGTATCCTTATCTTACAGCATAGAGATAGAATGTATTATTTGTAGGTGTTGGAACATAAATTGAGGTAGTTATTTTAGGAAGAGAACTGGGATGTGGCATAAATGAGATAAATCCTCATCTAGCATAGCAGAAACCAATAGGTAATGTCTAAAGCTGATTAAAAAAAATAGTGTGATAAGAGCATTTTTTTAGAGATATTTAGGGTAACCTTCAGAAGAGTTCAAGCTCTTCCCTGCAGGGCGCTGGAGGGGACAAGTGGCTATGGAGAGGTGTCACTGGAAGACTCTTCATAAATCTAGCACACGTACTTGAGTTTTTCAAAAGCATTTATATCAATAAAGGTTAGATAAAAAAATTATACTTTAGAAGACAAAGGTATCCCATCCCCACATCCTCCAAAGGAAGAAAGAAATGGTAGATACTTAGAATGGTCATTCTTCTTCCTGTTGACCAAGAGTTTGGTTTCTAGGAAACATGCCTGCCCTGTGGTGTTTGAAAAGTCCCCACAGAGGCCAGAAATGGTTGGGTGCCCTCTCATTCTTTGAAATTTCAAAGCCTGAGTTCCCAGGCCTGGATCCCAGCACTTGTCTCCTAGGAAAGGGAAGCTGCTGACTTGTGCGTGCCGCCTGCTGGGTGACAGGTACTTACATTGGCTTTGGTTAGAATGGTCACCACAGAAATCACAGGGACACTGAGACTCAGAGGCCTAAGTTAATAAGAGGATCCAACAAACAAAAATCCGTAAGTGAGGTCCGTGTGCCACCAAAGCCCATGCTCTCTACCTGCCCAGGTGGGCTTTCTCAGGGGGGTCTTTTTACCTGTAACAGAAAACCCACCGCAGACTTGCTTACACAGTAAGGCTGCGCATCAGCTCACATTATAGAAGGTCAGCAGCTGGGGGTATGTCCTGGTTGCTTGATCTAGCAGTTCAGCAGAGTTATTGGGAAACCGGTTCCTGCCTCTCTGTTCTGAGAGCCACAGTTAAGGGTTTATTCTGAAACTGATAGATTTAGTGAGAGACTCACTTCCCATGGTCATCTCTTACCATCAGAAAGTCTGCACTCCTGAGCCTCCAGGAATGCCCTCTTTGCCCTCTTTTGTAATGACCTAGTCTGCCTGCTCTCCCTTTCCGGTATAGACACACTGTTGACTCGTGGCCTTCCTTTGACTAAGTCTTTATGATCACTGTCACCCAGGAGATGAAATACTTCTCATACTTCTCATTTTTCTCCCACAGGGACAACATCTGCCTGGGCGAGTCCTTTTCCTGCGTTATGTGGTACAGACCCTGGAAGATGACTTCCAGCACATCCTGCGGAAGCAACGCCAGCACCTGCAGCAGTCCATTGCAAACATGGTGCTGTCCTGTGACAAGCAGCCCCACAACGTCAGGTAACCAGCCCCTGAGCACTGGATGGCAAGAGGCAGGGGGGATAGGTAGACCAGGGAACACCAGATGGGTGAGACCATCCAGAGCGGGATGGTGGGCCAGGGACAGTTACTGAAACTATAGACCGCCCTAAAACACATTCTCTCCGTACCAAGCGTGTGCTGGGCACCAGAGCTGCGTTTTTCTCTCAAGGCCATCAGACTTCCTTTGGTCTATTTCCCTATTGTCCAAACAACCTCAGGAGATCTAAGAGAAACCTCAACTCCTCTTAGTCAGTCTAGGGATAGAGAATTAGTAAGTAGAGAATCCTCAAAGAGCACAGGAGAGTGTAGTTGGGTTTTAAATTAGAAAATACCAGTTTGAATGAGAGCAGTTCTGCCAACCATTCTGCTGTGTGAATGTAAGGCATTGGATGGAGTAGGCAACGGGAGACAGGATCCCACTCTAGCTAATGTTGCCAGTCACTTTCATTCCCACCTCTCCTGATGTGAGCCTCTCACTCACTATACAGAGCGATTCTTGGGTTTAAAAATAGGCATTTGTGCCCTCAAAATGCAAACCAGGTCCTGCATTTGTGCTTTATCAGTGAAAAAAGCCATCTGTTCCAGATGGGAAAACTAGCTGTCTTTGATTCAGTAAGAGATGGATATGAGATTAAGGTTGTGGCTACATGGATGTATGTATGTATTTATCAAAACTCATCACACAAAACCTGTATGCCATTTATTGTATATAAATTATTCCTCACAGATAAGGTCTTAAAAGAGATGGTAAGTCAGTCTCCATATGACCCCTTTGTATGGGATTTTCTTTTCTAACTGTGCCCACAAAGGGTAAATTAGTTCCATAAGATTTAAGAAATATACTAGTCCCAGTCCCTTACCTGCATTTTCCTTTCCCACAGTGGTAACTACTTTGAACTCTTTCATTTAAGTGATTCTTTGGATATTTACATCTGTGTGGCTAAATAACCTGCTGTGTTGCTAATTCTTGACTTCTTCATTACTAGCTACTATCTATCAATTTCCCACATGAAAGATGAGGAGTTAGCTCTTCTTGCTCCCTACCTCCTTCCTCCCATACACACATTTCCCAGCCCCCATACCATTAATATAGTTATATCATAATTTTGTATAGGTCAGTATTTGATGTTTCTATTACTATGGCTATGTAGCTAGTCAGAGTTGAATCAATACTAAACTATGATACCTTTTTGTTTTCCTTTGAGTTGATAATTGCCTTAGTTTTAGTTTCCTTGTATTCTTTGTGCATATTGGAAATCAATCCCAAATTCTTTACTATTTGATCTGAACCTCCCCTCAGATGTTTATTTGCACTGGCTAGTCTTACCAGTTTCTTCTCGAATATCTATGGTGAAACATTTTGGCCTCCTTTAATCTGGACAGAGAGGAAGGGAGAGAGATAGAGAGCCAGAAACATCGATGAGAGAGAAACATCAATCAGCTGCTTCCTGCACATCTCCTACTGGGGATGTGCCCGCAACCCAGGTACATGCCCCTGACCGGAATCGAACCCGGGACCCTTCAGTCCGCAGGCCGACGCTCTATCCACTGAGCCAAACCGGTTTCGGCTTCTCGAATATCTATGGTGAAACATTTTGGCCTCCTTTAATCTGGATCGGTTGTCTTCTTTGCCAATCCTTACTGTAAATGAGGGAATTCCCTCTGCCTGTTCCTAGTGTTGGACTCTTGTTTATTTGCTCTACTTCTTCTCTTTCTTGGTTCACTCCCTCCTTTTGATGGACCAGTCACCAGTAGAATCTTAGAAAGGTATGTGGGAAGTAAAATTTTTGAGATCTTGTATGTCTGAAATTATCTTCCCACAAATTGATTCATAACTGAGTGTAGACATTTAGATTAGAAATAACTTTCCTACAGAAAGTTGAAGGAAATCTTCCATTGTCTTCTAGCTTCCAGAATCACTGTTAAGAAATTATAAGCTACTTTGATTACTTTTTTTATGTAGTTTTATTACATCTGCATGTGTTCCTACAAAGTATATATTTTTATTTTTAGCTATATATAAAAGGATATCATGCTATATGTAATCCGTTATGTTAAAAAGTCTTTTATTTTTCACTTAATATTACAGAATACTACGATTTGTCCATATTGTTACCTAACACTGTAGCTTATCCATTTCCACTACTATATAATATTCTGTTATGTGAATATACTTCATCTTCCTCCTGATTTCTAAAATTTCATGATTGTGTTTTCACCTCTTTTTCTCATTCCTTGTAGATTTTTAAAAATGATTTACTGTAGTATTTATTAGTGGGATTTTTGAAAGGTACAAAGTTAGCTGTGTGTGTTCAATCCACCATTTCTGCCTCGGTTACCTAAGTGATCATCAAAGGAATTTTGACTGTATAAGATGTTTTTGCCTTGCTGACCTTTAGAGCCTACACCCTGTGTAAAATATGACTCTGCTGTACATACTTTAAACCTGGAGTGTTAGCATTAATAGATGACACCTAACAAGTGAAAGCCAGCAAGGACTTCTGTGGTCATTCACTTCAGCTCATCACCTAGTCAAGGGATGTTTCTGGTCAGGAAGCCAGAAATAGTGCTCTTAGACCTTGGAGGTACCTTTCAATGATGGTAACTCAGTAAATGTTGGTGTCTTAGTTACGTGTATAACCCTACTGCATTTAGTGTGTGGTTTCCAGTAGACTTATGTACATTGAAAATAGCCTAAGGGCCTTCTGTTGCCATTGGGGAAACCTAGGGGTTTAGGAGCCCAGGTTAAGGCTGCAGTTCTGAGCACCATACAATCAGACAAAAGTTTAAACTTTTTCTTATCTTTTTTCCCTTGCAGAGATGTGATCAAGTGGTTGGTTAAAGCGGTGACGGAAGGTGGATTAACTCAGCCCCCAAATGGGAGTCATACCTGTTCGGGAACAGGCACCATGAAGGCCAGCAGTAGCCACGCTTCTCCCCAGCCTCCTCTGACGAAGAACACCACTCAGGTGTAAGGGCAGAAGCTGCCTTTGCTGGGGCTGCTGGGATTGACTGTAGAAACAGCCCCACTCCCTAAGAGCAGTTCCCCCAAGTTAACAAGCCCTGAAACAGAATGATTCTTACTAAAGACTGTCTTGTTTGATCAAAGGCTAAATTTCTAATTCCAAAGGTAGAACAATAGCAGATGCTTTCCCCTAGATGGATAGGACTCCATAAGTGAACACAAATTTATAAATTGAAGTGAAACAAAAAACGAGGATACAGCCCTCCCTTTCCTGGACACCAAGAGACAGAGCAGTTACAGCTGCTCATCCTTCAGCTTCACTGACAGAAGAGAAGGGATGGGTAGTGGGCGATCGGCAGCCTCTAGTCCTTGAGGACCTGCGTCTCTCTCCTCCAGTCCTGGGAGGAGTCTGGCCGTTCAACCTGCCGGTTCTACCAGGTTATAACAGCAGTGGTTCAGACCAGGCCGGTCCCAGGACCTCAGACAGCACCGGAAAGAGATTCCTGGAGTTCTTTTATGGGGTTGAGAGTGGTCTTGGTATTTTTTGAGAGATGCCAAGATTTTAGCGGCTGGAGCTGCCCTTATACAAGTAACCCTCTATCCTGTGTCAATCATATTGTGAGAAATCAGTCACACTCAGCATTTCAAACACAGCACTTGTGCTTAAATTCACAACGCTATATTACAATCTAGTTGCACGGATTTTCATATAAGGCCTATGGGTTTTGACTAACTTAGGAGACAATCTTGTATCAAAATGGAGAATGTCTTGGAGCAAAAAAGCATTGAGTAGGGTTATCCCAGAACCCGTTTACAGATACAAGAGAGGCCCCACATAGTTCCTTTAAGGGAAGCTAATCTCACATAAATAATCGTAATGAGAAATTGATCATAAGTGAATACTAATAGATCTTACCAACAATAATAGGCACTACTGTTTATTATTAATGACCGCCTGTCTGCCAGATGTCCCTCAGAGCACTCACAACTTTCTGAACTAGGCCTGTCAGTAACTTGTCAACAGGTGAACAGCTTGTCACTGCTGGCCCAGAATCTAAGGCCCATGCCTCTGGTCCACCTATTGTGTTACCGCCTACAGATTTTCTGCCAACAGCCCTCTCTTCCATCACAATAATAATGCATGTTAGAAAAGGTGGACTTTCTGAGAGGTTGTCCAGATTCCTTCTGCCATATCAGCTGGTGAGGTCTCATGGCAGAGGGCCTCGTTCCATCAGTTGAAGTTCTGAGAATGAACTGAGCAAAAGATTAATGTAAAGGAATCAGTAATAGGAGAAAACTATATGGTAAATATCTACAGGGGTGGGCAAAGTAGGTTTGCAGTTGGAAAAAGACATAATACAATAATTAATAAATAATACAAGAATAAGCTCTGCGTTTCACAGCTGTTAGCCTACTTTTTCCCACCTCTGTGTTTCCCCCTGTATGAAAGAGATTCAAATACTTGGAAGCAGTTCTGGACCCATTTCTTCATCTGCATAGCAAAAGTTATAGGTTAGATGATCCTCAAAGTACTCTAGATCCTTATGATTGTATGTTTCTATCTTTGAATTTAAAAGCAGCTTGCTTTTGCAGCTCAACCCCAGGTTCTGAGAGGTTCAGATAGTATGATCTGGCAAAAGGGATTCAGGTAGGTGAAACTGCTGAACAAAAGCATGCTGGTGGCTTGAGTAGTTCTCCCTGACCTACTGTGTGCTTTACAAGACCCTGTAGAACGCTGGTGGGACCTCCTCCCTGCCAGCAGGTGGCTCATTCCGACCTCCTGCTCACCCGTATCTGTTCTGGACTCAGGATTGTGTGCCAGCTGCAGAGGATGCTGTCCATAGCCGTGGAGGTGGACAGGACCCCCACCTGCAGCTCTAATAAAATTGCCGAGATGATGTTTGGGTTTGTGCTGGACATTCCGGAGCGGAGTCAGAGGTGAGTCTTAGTTCTGTTTTTCTTTTTTATTCCAGGAACATAATTTTGAAAGAAAATTCCAAACAGTAGTTAAATTGGGGGGGGGGGGGAGGTAGTTCCTGTTTCTATAACCTGTAAAAGAAGATAGTTTTCTTTTTTATTTTTATTTTTTATTTTTATTTTTTAAATATATTTTATTGAATTTTTACAGAGAAGAAGGGAGAGGGATAGAGAGTTAGAAACATCGATGAGAGAGATCGATCAGCTGCCTCCTGCACAGCCCCCAGTAGGGATGTGCCCGCAACCCAGGTACATGCCCTTGACCGGAATCGAACCTGGGACCCTTGAGTCCGCAGGCCGATGCTCTATCCACTGAGCCAAACCGGTTCGGCTAGTTTTCTTTTTTAAAATATATTTTATTCATTTTTTACAGAGAGGAAGGGAGAGGGATAGAGTTAGAAACATCGATGAGAGAGAAACATCGATCAGCTGCCTCCTGCACACCCCTACTGGGGATGTGCCCTCAACCAAGGTACATGCCCTTGACCGGAATCGAACCTGGGTCCCTTCAGTTCGCAGGCCGACGCTCTATCCACTGAGCCAAACCAGTTAGGGCAAGAAGACAGTTTTCAATGAATTCTTATTTGCAATGAAGTTGTAATTTTTTGGGAAAAGTCGGGATACCTTAAATGGAGCCTAAATTTTCCTACTTTACCCATTTAGCTAACAATCTTACTCATCCTTCAAAGTTCACCTGCTAAGCACAACCTTCTTCCCTGACCCTCAGCCATAGAGCCTGGCATGAATGTCCATGGGAGGCCTGAGAGGCGAATGAAACAGGCATGTCCAATATTAGAGATGATCAAGAATGAGCAGGGCTGGACCTGTAGCATGAGCCCAGAGTACGAATAAGGAATTCTGTTTCTCTAAGAATGAATTAATAAAGCATTCCATCAGGAGGGGATAAAGGAAGAGAGTTATTGGCTAGAACTAATGATTCTTTCTTTGAACCAGCAATTTTAGAATCCAGAGGAAGACAAACTGGAATGAATATGAATTCGTAAACACTTGCTGGTACAGGAAGTAACTATGGGAGAGCATTGGAGAAATGATCTCCCTCGGCTCTCTGCTTTTCACCCCCAACCCCGATGCTCCCAGTTGGCAGCCAAGAATATTCTTCCACAGCTCTGGTTCCTCCATTAGAAGAAAATGCCCTACCAACTATTAGTCATAAAGATTTAATTAAAACACCTGCTAAGATTAAGACAGGTGTTTATTGGGTCCCTACAATGTGCCAGGCATGGTCACATTCTCATATTTTCATGAAACTAAAAGACGAGAAAAATACTAAATGTAGTGAAATAATTAGTCCAGGGTTACACAGCTAATCAGATTCAGAATCCAAATTTAAACCCAGGACTTCTAAATCCCAGGTTCATTGTTCAAAGGAGGCAGTCTGTGAGAGGTCAGAGAGGAGGTGTGCATAGATGCTGTGCTCCCTTTACCACTTCATTTGGGTCCAGCTCATACCAGTCAACATTTAAGCCCAGATTCTGCTGAGAGGTGAGAAATCTAAGGACTACATAACTATAAGCAAATTTAGATTTAACATAGACAAAAATAATTTAAGTAAAACGTGTCCCTACTTTAAAACTTTCCCAGAAGGGGCAAATTGGCATTCACCAAGTTATACTAGAAAACCCTTTATCTTAATGTTCCTTACTGAGACAAACAGTATCTAGCACACCGTGAACATCCGGAAATATTATTCTCAATATTAACTCTCTTAGTGAAGTAATTCTTCTTAATGTGTCCTAAATTGGTCTTTTCCAAATACCAAGCCTCTCCCATTTCCAGTAGTTGTTAGTTCATGAACAAATCTGTGTCTGCCCTGTCCACGGGGCTGGTGAGTGTGTAGACCTCCATCGGGTTCTGTGTCTGCCCTGTCCACGGCTCAGTGAGTGTGTAGACCTCCATCGGGTTCTGTGTCTGCCCTGTCCACGGGCTCAGTGAGTGTGTAGACCTCCATCGGGTTCTGTGTCTGCCCTGTCCACAGGGCTGGTGAGTGTGTAGACCTCCATCGTGTTCTGTGTCTGCCCTGTCCACGGGGCTGGTGAGTGTGTAGACCTCCATCGTGTTCTGTGTCTGCCCTGTCCACGGGCTCAGTGAGTGTGTAGACCTCCATCGTGTTCTGTGTCTGCTCTGTCCTCGGGCTTAGTGAGTGTGTAGACCTCCATCGGGTTCTGTGTCTGCCCTGTCCACGGGCTCAGTGAGTGTGTAGACCTGCATCAGGATCTGTGTCTGCCCTGTCCACGGGCTTAGTGAGTGTGTAGACCTCCATCAGGATCTGTGTCTGCCCTGTCCACGGGGCTGGTGAGTGTGTAGACCTCCATCGGGTTCTGTGTCTGCTCTGTCCACGGGCTCAGTGAGTGTGTAGACCTGCATCGGGTTCTGTGTCTGCCCTGTCCACGGCTCAGTGAATGTATAGACCTCCATCGGGTTCTGTGTCTGCCCTGTCCACGGGCTTAGTGAGTGTGTAGACCTGCATCGGGTTCTGTGTCTGCCCTGTCCACGGGGCTGGTGAGTGTGTAGACCTGCATCGGGTTCTGTGTCTGCCCTGTCCACGGGGCTGGTGAGTGTGTAGACCTGCATCGGGTTCTGTGTCTGCCCTGTCCACGGCTCAGTGAATGTATAGACCTGCATCGGGTTCTGTGTCTGCCCTGTCCACGGGGCTGGTGAGTGTGTAGACCTCCATCGGGTTCTGTGTCTGCCCTGTCCACGGCTCAGTGAATGTATAGACCTCCATCGGGTTCTGTGTCTGCCCTGTCCACAGGCTTAGTGAGTGTGTAGACCTGCATCGGGTTCTGTGTCTGCCCTGTCCACGGGGTTGGTGAGTGTGTAGACCTCCATCGGGTTCTGTGTCTGCCCTGTCCACGGGCTTAGTGAGTGTGTAGGCCTCCATGAGGTTCTTTTGTAGCTGCCTGTTTTAGGGCAAATGTTAGAGCACCGAGGGGGAATTGTGGAACGTGCTCCTGGAAATGAGAGCCGTGCCGGTTAGCTGCCTCTTCACCTTCTCCATGCAGGGAGATGTTCTTTACCACCATGGAGAGCCACCTCCTGCGCTGCAAAGTGTTGGAGATCATATTCCTGCACAGCTGCGAGACGCCCACCCGCCTGCCCCTGTCTCTGGCCCAGGCCCTCTACTTCCTGAACCATTCCACGTCGCTGCTCAAGTGTCAGGTACCTGCCTCCCTGCTTCAGTTCAGGCCAGGACACCTTCCCCAACCTTTGAGCATCATGTCCAAGTGACTAGGAAACGGCACGAAACCTTTAACTGAGGGAGGCGGTTATAGCAAGTGCTCTTACTGTCTCCACAGTCGGACAAAACCCAGTGGCAGACGTGGGATGAGCTGGTCGAGCACCTGCAGTTTCTGTTATCCAGCTATCAACATGTTCTCAGAGGTAAGGAGCATTTGCACACAAGATGGTGCGGGAGTCTCATGGGGGACAGTGTTATGCATTAAAGTTACGTGGGGATTCCAGTCAGTTAGCATTGTTCCTGGGTTGTACCTGTAAGGAACAAGGAATGACATGGCTGGAATCACTGCTATGAAACAGAGAGCTCACCTGTTCATGACAGTATGTAACACATTGGTCCTCACCAGTATGAGTGAGCAAGAGTCACCAAAACATGGGAGGTGCTCAGTCATTTCCTGACCAGCCCTGGCAACTGACCCGGCCCCTCACTGCCATGTCTTTGCTGGGTCGATTGCTCACTGACTGTGGACATTATAAACATCGTCAGTATGATGCAAACACAGCGCGCATCAGTGGGAGGTCAAAGTGTACATCCTACAAAAGATAGAAGACATCCTAACGTCTGTCAGAGCGGCTCTGCTCAAATCCCAGGCGAAGCTGAGAAAGCTGCTTCAAATGAGAATGATTGGTTAGCCCAGGGTTAATGGGGCCCTTGGAAAAGTGATGTAATTATTAATTACAAAAGGAAAGATAGCAACTTCAGAAGAAAACTGGCATTCCTCTTGAGGTGATGCCCCGAGGACACCTCAGGCTCATATATGTAATATTCTTGCCAAAAGTCCATGACCTTATCACAAGGAGGATCAGAAAAACCCATTTTGAGGGATTTCACAGAACTGGCCTGTACTCCTCAAAAGTGCCACTTTCTTCAAAACAATGGAGGAACGAGAAACTGCTCCATTTTAAAAAGGAACTAAAGCATGTGAGTACTAAATGCAAAACATGGTCCTAGAGGGGGTCCTGAACCAGGAAATAAGAAGCTAGAAAGTACATTATTGGGACAATTGATGATATTTAAACAGATTATAGAACTGCATTAATATTAAATTTCCTATTTTTGATAATTATCCTGGCCTTGATCTTAGGAGATCTATACTGAAGTATTGAGAGATAGAAGGGCAGCATCTTATTCTCAAACAATAGGAAAAGTGTGTATATAAAATTTATCTGCATGATCCTGTTGAGGTTGATTTTAGCTCAGTAGAGGCACTTGGGAAGGTAAGAAAGTCTTTATACCCTCCCGGGCCTAGAACTGAGGCTGATGTTGGAGAGACAGGAAAAAAAACCCTCTGGATTTAAGACAGAAGAGCAGGGTTTAAGTCCAACCCCAGCACTTACTCTGCGTTGTGCAGCTAACTTGGTCTCTAGACCTGTTTCTCCTTCTACAGAATGGGGTTGGTAATATTTAACCTGCCAATGCCGCTTGCAAGTGGGTGTGAGGAAAGAGTAGGCATGGCTCAGGCATTGTGAGTGGACCTTGGTCTGCCTAATTTGCCTAAACAGGGGTAAGCTCCAAGGGTCTCCTCTGTTTCAAGTTCTTGTAACCGAACAGAGTGCATTGTCAAGGCCACAGCATATGCTTGCGTAGTCGGGCGTTTCTAGCACTCCCAAAGCACAGTACATAGCCTTCTCAGAACAAAGCCCCAAAGGCAAATTCCATGGTGCTTAGCCTCACTGAGCTTTATGTAACTATTTCTTTTGGAGATCTAGCAGAAAGTTTAATATTAAAGCAGCTTGTTTTTGTTTAAAGTTCACCTTTAAAATGTCTTGTTCATTTGTTTTGCTTCCCAGGAAATACACCTGCGTCATGGGCAATAGTGACTTAACATAGACATGGATTCTGGTTTAATTACAGAATATTCTTATGCTTCAAATAGGGAAAGGGCCCTAACCGGTTTGGCTCAGTGGATAGAGCGTCAGCTTTCGGACTCAAGGGTCCCAGGTTCGATTCCGGTCAAGGGCATGTACCTTGGTTGTGGGCACATCCCCAGTATGGAGTGTGCAGGTAGCAGCTGATCGATGTTTCTCTCTCATTGATGTTTCTAACTCTCTATCCCTCTCCCTTCCTCTCTGTAAAAAATCAATAAAATATATTAAAATTAAAAAAACAGAAAAGGGAAAGGAAGGCCTCAGATCAGCATACAGGGGTGGCAAAAGTAAGCTTACAGTTGTAATACAAATAAAGAATACAATAATTAGTAAATAATATAAATATAAACTTTCAAGTACTCACAAACGTAAGCCTCCCTGTATTGAATAAATGGGCTGTGATGCGATGCTATTTTATCCTGACATCCTCTCCAGCTTCAGTAGTTTGAAAGTGTCCTACCCTGAATGGCACCCTCAAATGGTCAGTGTCCTGGTCAGTGAGGGCTCCCTAGTCCTCTCTGCCTCTTCACACGGTCTGAGGACATTTGGAGCTCAGCCCGAGTTGTCAAAGGTGGGGGAGAAAAGGGAGAAGTTGAAAAGCCTCTTAACACGGAGAGAGGAAGGAAGCTAAGCAAACTCACATACACTAGCTTATGTCATCCAATGACCTTGCAGAAGTCACTGACCTTTTACAGATGGGGACACAAAGACTGAGAAGAAAGGAAAGGCAGAGCCAGGACTCAAACTCAGGGCTGTTGCCAAAGTCTGTGCAGTGAAAACACTGGAAGGAATTACTTTCCTATGAAATCGCTAAGTGAAATCAGAAAGTGAGTCTAAGGCAGGGGTGGGCAAACTTTTTGACTCGAGGGCCACAATGGGTTCTTAAACTGGACCGGAGGGCCGGAACAAAAGCATGGATGGAGTGTTTGTGTGAACTAATATAAATTCAAAGTAAACATCATTACATAAAAGGATACGGTCTTTTTTTTTTTTTTTTTAGTTTTATTCATTTCAAACGGGCCGTAGTTTGCCCACGGCTGGTCTAAGGAATTTCCAACCCCCTTTTCTAAACTCCCTACCCATGATTAAATTACTTTCGTATAGACCCTTGACCTTGGGGAGAAGTATAACCCGAACCTTCACATTTTACAAACATTTCCAGAGGCAGAGCAGCCCCACAAGACATGGGTGCTGGGCTGTCTGTTGAACTCATTCTCTGGCTAAAAGAAACAATGCCCCACACCCCCGTTTCTGAGCACAAATGTATTTACTCATTTAGCCTACCCTACAGTGCAGACGAAATGGTTTCACTTAAACAGTTACTATAATAAACCAACACCACAATAAACTTACTAAATATAAGTTCAATATTTCTTTGCAATTCTTCCATACTTAGGAAAAATCTACCTGAAGATACTCAAAATTCACTTGAATATTTTTCAAGTGGTTATATTAATCTTAAGTATAGTTTCATTGTTTAAACCAACAAGGGAAAATTAAAATGGAACAGAAATTTTTTTTAATATGAAAAACTTGATTACCAGAGAGAACAAGAACAATGGACCTTTTGGAAATAGTTACCACAAGTACCCACTTGGCCTTTGACTTGTGTCCCAGTAACTAGTCGACAAGTCTTTGCCCAGACCCTGCCTAAAATTGGACTTCAGTGTCTTCAATCATAAAGGGATAAAAAGCAGTTCTTTTCAACTGACTTGTTCCCTCTTGCAGAGCATTTGCGGAGTTCGGTGATCGATCGAAAAGACTTAATAATCAAAAGGATTAAGCCCAAGCCCCAGCAAGGCGATGACATCACAGTGGTGGACGTGGAGAAGCAGATTGAGGCCTTCCGCAGCCGCCTGGTCCAGATGCTGGGGGAGCCCCTGGTCCCCCAGCTCCAAGACAAAGTGCACTTGTTGAAGCTCCTGCTCTTCTATGCTGCGGACTTGAACCCCGACGCAGAGCCCTCCCCCAAGCACTGGAGCAGCCCCTGAGGTCCTGCTATGCACTGAGCACCAAGAATACCTCTTGAACTGTATCACCAACTACTTGCAAGTTCTGAAAGTATGGAAAGTAGTTAAAAGTCTTACAGGACCAAACCTATCTTATTTATCTGTAGGCTATAATAACTTTCTAACTCTTTAGTAATACCTTTTTTAAAATAATACTATCATAGCCTATTCTCAAATATGGCTTAAATATACAAGGTGTATATATTTTTTGATAAATTATTTATCTATACTTTTTGAAACAGGTAATACTATATGCACTTACATGTTTAACATTTCCATTCAGGATGTGAAAAAAATCCCTCTGAACAAATCCTAGACATCAAATGTTACTCAAGGTACTGATGACCCGTTTCGAAAGAGAAAGACACATTCATTTCTCCCCAATGGAACACAAACATCAGTATTAGACCTGTTATATTGCCTATGAATTTGATTTTGTGGCAAGTCTATTAAGATCTAATGTAATAGGGGAAGGATGGAAGGTTAGAAATAAGAGGATGAGTGTTATAAAAAATGTTAAAAGAATACAATAAAAAGGCAATCGTTTTTCAAAATACCAAGTTTACCTGCTTACCATGACTATGAGTAAGCAGAATGCAATAACGACTCTTAACAGGACAAAAACAACAGCTATGCACATTTGAGAAAGTAGTAAGGAATTTTATTGTCAAAACAAGTAAGAGATACGAGCTTAACAGAAGACACAAATAAATTAATTGTTTTCATCCTTTGAGATGCAGGGCCTCTCTGGGGAAGGCTCAGCCCAGCTCCCTATGTAGACACGACCCCTCCAAAGCAAGAACAGCAGAGTCTGAGACAGTTCAGGACAAGGACCGCCCACGGCCGCGGTGGAGGATGAGCAGGTGCTTTCCCTGGCTCCTGTCCCCAGCACGCTCTGTGCTTACACAGGTCCGAGGCTCGTTTGGGGACAACGGTTGCATGTAGAACCTTTTTTCATCCTTCTATGTGGCTCTTAGAAAGAGTTTCAGGTCCTGGTGACACTTGTTTCACATGAACGTCTGGACTAGAATCTACGTATAGTTACCACCATCTTTATTTTAAAAAACCTTAACATCCATTAATCTACACCAAAGCAGTAGGCTGCATTTTCTCCCTTAGAAACTTTCCTACCAAATTGGAGTTAACTTAATCTCACTTTAAAGTGCAGCAGAGGATATGCAAGACTTGTGTTTGCTGACAGGTGAAGAGAAGCGCTGCCCAGCAGAACTGCCCTGGAGGCACCACAGTAGCAGCCGGCTCTGCCCTAAAGCTAGAGCGAGGGCTCCGGTCTCCACGCAGGAGAAGGGTCCCTGCCAAGTCTGGCTCTTCTTCGTGCCCAGATCTCAAACGGATCGTAGGTCCCCGCAGCCACAAGGATGGAGCACACAGCACCAGCCGCCAAGAGGGCCAGAGACTAGACAGCACCTCTACTCCCTGACTTACCCATGCCCTCGCTGACCCTGGTCTTTAAAGGAATCAAGAAGTCTTGGTTTGGGAACAACATAAGCATTATCTACCTCGTAAGCAATGATCAAGTTCTTGTCTAGGCTAAATAATGCAAAAACAGGTGATCAGGCCTCCATACGTCACTGCTGAGAGTATTCAGTCTAACTTCAAATTAAAGCAATGCACAATGGCTTCTTCCACACAGGACAAGCTTTGCACTAATGTTTCTCAAAAACCAGTAATGTCTCCAGTTCTAGCCCCAGGTTAAGGTTTAAAAAAACAAAAAAAAACCAAAAACAAAACCATTCCTATGTCAGAGCCAGGGTAATAAGGAAGTGGGTGCAAGACACCTCGATTCAGTCAATGGAAGAGAAAGCTCTAGAAGCCGGTGGGTGTGAGCACATTCAAGTCCCGGGGTTTGAGATTATGGGTCCGAGGCGGTTGTTTCTTCCCTTCCATCACTGGGAGGTCCATCTTGGGCGGCTTGAAGGTGGCTGGATCGTCGGCCATCCGCGAGGCCTGCATGCGCATCAGTTCCATTGGAGAAGGCTTCTGGGCGCCTCTGTAGGGCTGGGTGGCAAAGCCTCCTGCAGAAGGAACCAGAGCAAACGATTTCAAAAGCAGCAAGCAGCTCCTGCCGCACACGGTAAATGCCGCACACGCTTTCTCTCTTGAGGGAGCTGGCTTACCCGAATCAGACTTCTGGAGGGATCTTGGTCCAAAGAAGCTCCATTTATCTGCCGAGTTTCTGTCTTTATCCCCAGAATCCATGGTGCTAAAATGTGGGCCAGGTAAGGCTGTGGAAGAGCCCGAAGAGAACCAGCCTCTGGCAGAGAAAGAACACAACAGCCAATAGATCTCTTCCCAGCCCCCGGGAAGTGCCTCGTGCGAAAAGCCTAGGAACGGTCAGCTCCCCCTTCTCGCTCAGAAACCAGGCTGCAGCCCCACGTTCGCACATGCAGGCTCACCTCGGCTTCTGCCTAGGGGAAGAGTGGGGGGTGCTGCTGGGGGTGGACTGGGCGGAGGCCGGCTGCTTCTCTTCCCTCGTTATCTCTCCACTCTGTAGTTTTAGTGTCTGTTCAGATGGGTAAGAAGAGAGACGTGAGCCAAGTTTGGGTATAAACATCCTGGTCCACACCAACTTCAGGCAAAAGGAAGACATTAATAGGCAGAATAATTTTGGATTATAGAATAGATATTCCTTTGATTTTGTCATACTAGATAGACATCCATCTTTTAAAAAAAAGATTAATTCTACAACACATCTTCAACATTTCTGCACTAAATACTACATTAGAGCTTTTAGTTTTCCCACCTCATCCAGCCAGTAAGTGCAAGAGCCAGAACTCAAGCTGCAGGCCTTCTGTGCCTTCTCAGTATGGCCTTGAACTCTTCCCTTACTGTCTCTCCTGCCACGGACAATCCGTCACGCCCGTCACTCGGGCATGCTACTCCTCCAGCTGCCTGCTTCCTCTGTGGAGCCTGCCCATCTGAACCTTTTCCTCCCGTAACCAGCCACCCTGGTTCCTTCCGCTCTGTAAACATACCGCTGACATACAGACAAGCGGCTGCCGGGGGGGAGAGTCTACTTCCCAGTTCTTCCAGGTCGAGGCTCCCTGACTGCCTCTGTGCTCCATGTCTGGAGTGCCAATGCCGAGCCCCAACCACATCCAAACCAATGCCCCTGCCTGAACACTCAAACACTCCCCCTAACACTTCCCTCAAACACTCCACGGCAGCTTACGCAAGCGGCACCTCAGCTGGCTTTGTGTTCTAGTGCGGTGGCCAAGATGCAGAAAATGGCCCAAAGTCAACTCTGCCATTATGCAGGGCGAATTGCTCAACTGGAACTCAGACACGGATCCTGGGAAGTTCTCCGAATCAGAGACCCACGTGCCCCTCTCCGGAAGCATCTGTCTTGTCTGACAGCTCACACTGGCCAGCCCAACTCTGATGCCCCTCAGCAGTGGTTTTTATACCCAGCCTGCAAACATCATCTGGGATGCTCATTAGGAAATGCGACAGTCCACAGGTCCTACATCCCGCCCACAGGCCACTCGCTGCACCTCACTCTTCCGTCTACATACTGTGGGCATGATCCTCCTTTGAGGCCTTCAAGAGCCAGGGTCTCTGACAACTTTGGAATATGGGGGAAACACCAAGAAATAGGGCATCAGGAGACTTGAGCTCAGGTGCTGTGAGGGGTTAAGTACATGAACTTGGACGCCAGTCTCTGTATTGATAGGACATGAAGAACAGTTTCTACCTCAGAGGATTAACACAAAGAATAAGTGATGCGAGTGCCTCAGAGATCATGAAGCACTGTTAAGTACAGAGTGGTGTTCCTTGAGCTAAAGTCATTAGAAATTATTTCATTCATACAACTATTTGGTCATCATTAACCTTACCAAAAATTAGTCTTCATTCCAATTTTAGAATAAAGAGCAAAACTTCCCAATTCTGCACTTGCTTTTAATTTTTCAAACACAGAGCATGCCATTCTTTCCAGCGAGTGTCGTGCCTCTGACATTGCCGATGCTCCTCTCCCCTCAGCACCCATCGCTCTGGTACAAGAAGCGACCCACACTGGCTTTACTGTTCCTGACGTGCTCGCTCTCTCTCCCTCTCTCTCTCTCTCTCTCTCTCTCTCACACACACACACACACACACACACACCACATGCATGAGCACAGAGGCTCCTCTCCTCCTCCTGACCAGACACCCCCACTTCACAGACAGATAAGCAGAACCTTCCGGGTAAGAGCCCTGGACCTTAGGGCTCCCTGTGCCACCACAGGTGGGCTCACACAGCTCTACATTCCTCACCTCTTCTCTTTGCATCATTCCCCGCAACCCCCACCTCGCTGAGCTGGTAACTTCTAAACCACAGCCACATCTCACGCTGAGTGATGACGGTGTCGTTTTTGTCAAACGAGCTTACGTGGAGTGCTTCTGCCACTCGAAGGTACTTGGTCTCCTCGGTGGTAAGGCCCTTGTGAGGTGTGTAGCCAGCATCTCTCAGCCCTGCCTGTTGCTCAAAACGCTGAATGTTCTCCTGGGTCTGTTCTGGGAGCAGAGGAGATGACAGTCATGCCCACCCGCTCTCCCATCACAAATGGGGGCAGAGAGCACAGATATCCGCTCTTCTCCCCAGAAGCAAGGGCCACACGGGCCGCCCGAGGAGGTTTCCCCAGACCAGCAGGAATTCCAAACCTCACACGAAGGTTCGAGAACCAGAGGGAGCCTTCCCTCACACCAAGAACAGAAACCACCAGGGAAACTCCTTACCTTCCTGCGATTCGTACACTGTGACATTCCCTTTGTGTTTAGAAAGGCAACATGGAGAAGCCAGCTGGCATTCTCCAAATACAATTTCCTAAGAGGCTCACCGCCCTCATGACCCACACAAGGACCTTCACCAAGAGAAACGGGCCACATTTTGCCTAGATGGCACCAAGGTATCAATTCAATTCAAACCAGAGAACGTGCCTTGAACTAGTCCAGGTCTACCGAGCCAACGTTTCTCGTGTGTCAAAGTGCCCCTCACGGCGGCTGGCACAGCAGACAGACAGATGTGATCGACTTATATTGTAAACAATAAGTCAGTTATGGGAGCATTTGAGACCCTGCTTCCCGGCATATGTTGGCAGTTTGGCTCAAATAAAGTCATAAAATTTCTCTAAAAGAATATGTAAATAAGTCATTTATCCCGTGGAATGAATGACAGCTGAGTTTTTTGCTTACTCTGGATACGACCTAACACAGCCCACGCACAGGAATGTGGCAGCTGTGGACCGAAAGTCCAGAGCCCAGAGTCCTTTATGACTCAGTCATTCCCCTTCGCAGGAACTATTTTATTTCTATCAGAAATAGAAGCTCAGGAAAAAACCTAAATGTATGAAGATGTTTTACTGTCTTACCAGGTAGTTACCTGAAAATTTAAAAGGTAGGAAAGGATTTAATGCATCACAGCACACCAACACCAGTACTTTGAATGTAGCTATTTTTTAACAATGTAAGACTAGAGCAACATCCAAAGAAGTTCATAGCAGTATTAACTGAAAGAAAGGTATGACTACATCTGCAATCATGTAAAAATATGCACACAGTGGAAGTGAATTAGCCGACACCCTGGGGAGCTGGGACGCTCTGCTGCTGGGGAAGCACATCTTCCAGAGAGAAGCCACTGTGCTGGGAGGAGAGGACCGAGCCTTCCTTCTAGCACCGCCAGAACATTCTCCAGCTTGCACAGTACAAGCAGTGGTTGCTGATGCAAATGGCGAGTTTCCATGTGAATGAGAGGACGTCCAAGGGCAGTTTGGACTTTTGGTTCTTGGGCGAGTTCTCGAGTAACTGCGTGGATAAACGATGCCTCCCAGAGCAGAGAAACAAGGAATTCAGACTCCAAAACTGAGCCAACCAGGAGAACCTCTACGCGCCCTGTCCCTGGCAGAGGCTGCTGCTGACAAGCAGAACTGAGTAATGATTAACTGTTAACTTCCCACAGCAGAACCAAAGTTAAAAAAAAAAAAAATGCAAGCTCCCTGTTGCCAGTCTCATTAGGACCACAAATCACACATCCTTAAAAATAAAGAAGCTGAGGCAACAAACTTGCCTCAAGGTCCAGAAAGGGGAACATCTTTGAACCACTTAATTAAAAAAAGAAAAAACAGAAAGAAAGACAAGGCAGGTGGGACCCTCCTCCACCTGCCAGCCAGACTCCCCAGTTCATTTAGGAGTCTTGCCAGTTAAGTCACTGGCCCCAGGCCATTCTGATGGACTTGGGCAAACAAGACGATAGCAGCAGAGCAGCAGGAATACACCTCCATCAACTGGGATGCCTAGTATTTGGCAAAGCTTCACCTCAATGGAGCTTCACTGGTGAGCTGGCACCTGTCAGGCACAGTCAGGACAGGCGAAGGCAGTGTGTCTGCAGAACCCCATGCACGCTTCCTCTCCCCAACCCTCTTCCACTCTATTCTGAGGGTGCAGAGCGCTTACTTGTGATCAGAGAACTCATGATGACACGGGTGGCTTTAGCCTTCACCACTGGGACCTTGTCCATATTGTCAGTGGCCGATGACAGGGTCATGGCAGGGGAGGAGACACTGGCTTCTCCTTCCTCCACCTGTGCAAGAGAGGTAAGGAGGCACTTGAGCAGAACAGGCGGGTCACAGCTAAACTGTTCCCCTTTGGGGAGAAGTCACTGAAACACCTTGAATCTGATACGTGAGGAATCTTTGAAGGGAGGGTTTTTGTCTCCTCCCGATTAGATAAATATCATCCATAGTGACAAGAGATAGACATATAAATAACTTGAATTTATAAAAGTGGGAAAGCCAGAATGTGAAGCTGAGGTCTCCTACTTCCCGTGTCTGTCCAATAGGCTGCTAGAACCCACTACTGCTCACTGACCATGTACCAGGCGTAACTACGCTGGCTTTGGCTTAACTCATCGCTGCATTCACTCAGTGTTGTCAGACTTCAGAGCATCAGGATGCCCTGCATGGCTTGTTAAACAGATCGCGGGGCCCCACCCCACAGTAGGCCTGGGGGGGGGGGGGGCGGTGTTAGAACTCATGTTTCTAACAAATTCCCAAGTGATACTGATGCTGCTGGTCCCCAAGACCGCGGCTCTAACGGTTCTTTAAAACAAACCAAAATAACAAAAAAAAGAGGCCCGTGTGGCTTAGTGGTTGATCAACCTATGAAGCAGGAGGTCATGGGTTCGATTCCAGGTCAGGGCATGCCCAGGTTGGATGCTTGATCCCCAATAGGGGGTGTGCAGGAGATAGCCGATCAATGATTCTCTCTTATCACTGATATTTCTCTCTCTCTTTCCCTTCCTCTCTGAAATCAATAAAAATGTATTTTAAAAAATAAATAAAAAAATTCTATGTAGCTCCTAATCTTTAATGTGAGAGCCAAGAGCTCGCCACCTTCTGTCACTCCAACCCCTGATGCCATGCTCAGGACGAGCAGGGAGGAGAAAATTGGGTTTATTCTTTGTTCTCTACTTCCCTAAAGGAACTAAGACAATCAGAAAGGAGGGGAGAAGTATGAAAAGTGTGTTCTTGTTACAAAACGGAGATTATAATTTTCAGCTGTGACCTCACTGGAGTAGAACGTGACCCTCTGCTTCCTTACTTGGAAGATGCGGGATAGGCAGGCCGAATGAAAGAATGCATGTGATGAGTCCAGCTGCGCTTCCCTTTAAGAGCAGCTGTTCAAAACTGCAGCTGTTCCAGCTGGGGCACCACAGCAAATGGGAAGCCCATTCTCTGCCTTGGCAAACAGCAGCCTTTACAAATGGGAGGGTGTGCCGCCCTTGGGAGCACTGGCAGAGCCCGGCTTACCAGAGGCTCCAGTCCCTGGAAGCCACTGCTGTCACTGCAGGCAGGCTGCCAGGGTCGGGCTCACCAGGACTGCCAGTCCTTTCTACATGGACGTTTACTCCTAGCAACTAACTGGGTCAGACATCGGTACATAATGGACGGGGAATTTCCCCCAGAGCTGCAGGGGAAGCTTGTGATGAAAGGAGCTCCCTGTTCTGAGAGCTTAAGGGAAGGGGTGAGGAGGACCCATTAGAAAGGCATCAAATACAGCTCTACCGAGTCCAAGTTGGGCTGGGAGCCAGGAGTCAGTGTCTCCTGCACACCTAATATGTGTCAAATCTTTCAATCTTCTTTTATTTAATCCCACCACACCTCCATGGCAAAAGCATTCCTATTTCTCAAGCGGAGACACTCAGGCGTGAGGCTCTGTGCCCAAGGTCATTGCTAATATATAGACCATTATGGGATTCATACCCAGGTCTGTTATAGTAAACGAGGGGCCCAGTGCACAAATTTGTGCACCTTGAAAGGAACTGTGGGCTTTGAGGCTGCGGTGGGCACAGGGGCGGGTCTCGGCCCATCCTCTGCGCCCCCGCCCAGCCCCTCCCACCTGCCTGCAACCCCATTCCCCGCCACTCCCGCTCCCACATGCTGACGGCACCAGCCCGCTTGCACCCACTGAAGGCGTGGAGCAATTGAGGCCGGTGCCAGCAGCAGGTGCGGGTGGGGCTGGCACTGTCAGTGGGTGCAAGTGGCAGCTGCTGCCCTGATCACCCCTTAGGAGCAGGGGGAGGTGGAGAAGCCCTCAGGGGCGATCAAGGCTGGCAGCAGCCACTTGCACCTGCTGATGGTGCCGGGCGATTGGGACTGGCACCAGGCACGGGCAGCGGGGGCGAGCGGAGCTGTCACTGGCAGCAGGTGCAAGTGCCAGGCGGGACTGCGACGCACGGGAGCAAGGAATTTTCAGTAACCACCAGAGGCTCGCCCCGATGACAGCGACCAGCGCCCCGCTTTGGTCTGGCATCCCCCCTCACCTGCCCCACCATCCCACCGTGGCCTACGCCTGCCATGTTTAGTGCATGCCCCCTGGTGGTCAGCGCACGTCATAGCAACCAGTTGTTTGGTTGTTCCACCTTTTGGTCTATTAGCATGTTTTCTTTTATTATATAGGATGCTCACTATGTACTTCCTGTCAGGCCCTGAGCTGTCACACAGCTCAAAGTTCAGTGAAACTAGCTGTAGATTAAATGGCCTCATCTGAACTTGGTAGGCCTTGTTTATTCAGCAACAGAACCAAGCAGAAGTGACAGCGGCAGCCCCCACAGCCAGGAAGCACAGGCTTCGGTAACATGCCTGCAACGAGCACGTGAGAACCCCCGAAGCCTGCACAGAGGGGCTGTAGAGCAGGTCGCAGTGGGACGAGGCGTGTAGTGTTTGGGAGTGGCAGCAAGGCCTGAGGAAGAAGGCAGCTCTTATGTGGGAAAGGCATCTGCGGCAGGAGGAAGAGCATGACAAAAAGTACAGCTTGTGTTCAGGAAAGAGCCAACTGTTTCCCCCCAGTCACTCCGGCATCCGCTTCATGCCAGGTCCTCTGCTCGATACTGCAGGTGGAGCACAAAACTGGCACGGCTTCTGCCCTGCAGAGCTACTGGGAGGTGGCAAGTAACGTAGGGCTTGTGACAGGGGCCTGTGGTACAGCGGAGGGTGACAGTCTTATCAGGAGGAAAGTCCTCGCAGAAGAGATGTCTGAAAGGACACCACTTGTCAGGCAGGGGGGAGCAGAGGGAGGAGGGAGGAGAACAGGATGGGATGTAAACATTCCAGGCAATGAAGCAGTGGAAGCAAAGACTTAGGCACCCAATGCCCTGGTGAGTGCAAGAAACCTTGGGTAACTTGCATGGTCAGATCACTGGGGGAGCAGCAGACAGGAGCGGGTCGTGCAGAGCCAGACTATGGAGCTAGCATTTTTAATGCTACGGCAAATGAGATGGTTTGGACAGAGGAGTCTCAGGTAGGAGAACACATAGCCATTCTAGTTTGAATTAAAAAGAAAAAAAGGCCCACCAACTCCAGCTGAGGCCCAGAAAACACACACAGGGACTGGTGGCGGCCAGATCCTGCGGGTGCCGGAGCCACGGAGGCTTCCGGAGCTGAGGAAGGAGAACGAAAGGCTGGGCTTGCCAGAAGCAATCGGCAGGGTCAGGTACCTTGGCGAGGTGCTGGTACTTGCGCTCTGGAATCACTGGCTTCCAGGGGAGGCTGCCCATGTCCGATGGAGGAGGAGTCATGGGCGTAGGGTCCTCCAGGGCATCATCATAGCTGAATGCCCGGCGGCTCATCCCGATGGGCAGGGACATCTTGCCTAGAGGCCCACTAGGCTCAAGAGCTAAGAACAGAGACACCTGTCAGGGTGGGTTCAGCAACTGAGCACGCTAACAGCTTTAAACTCATCTGTAGGCAGGAAACTCTGGGACACAGCAAGAAAAGCTTGTCTGGAAAAGCGAATCCATTCAAGGAAAGTAACCTGTATACCAACCCCTGCCTTTATGCCTGGCACCTAGATGCTCCTCTGGACCCACTCAGCAGCCCTAATCCACTGACTTGGTTTAAACAACCTGAGCAAGTCACACACTTCAGTAAGTCATCAAAGTCCAATCCTGTCTCATTCAAAGCTTTTGCTCTTATGCCAGACTCTGCCCCACAGCACTACCACCGCTCTCCACTCACCGAGACTGAGGCTAATACGTGCTTATTCCCATTTTACAGATGAGGAAAGGCCTACAGGTAAAGTGATTTGCTCCAACTCACACAGCAAGCAGCCAGCTGGGGCTCGACTGCAAACCCTCTGCCTTCCCTACCGCACCACAGAAAACAAGAGCGCGGTGACAAGAAATGGTTAAAATACGCTGCCCAGCGCCACCACTCGCTCCAGCCACCACTCCACTCTGCTCTGAGTGCTCTGCAGGATTTAAGCAGCAGCGCGACTGCCAGCCCAGAAACTGCTGACAACCCGTGCTGCCAGCTGACCCTGTCCTTCATCTGCGGGCCTGACTGGCGGAAGGCCCCGCTGTGACACAGGCACCCGCCCCGCAGCCCTGCCAGCAGGGAGCAAAGTTCACTGAGTGTTTGTTTCATGCAGAACTAATGTCCACATCCTGCCTTCACGTGACATTTTCCTGTTGCTAAAATTATACAATCACTCTCCAAAACATCAGCCTGTGTGGCACCAAGTCCAAATGAGCAAAGACACGTCATTTAAACAGCAAGGGAACCAAGTATCTACCATTATTATTGCTGTTAACATCAATAATAATTACTAATAAATCCCTAAAAACAGAAAGAGGATTAGTGGTTGCCAAGGGCTGGTGGGGGTTAGAGAGTGGGGAGAGGAATGGGTATGAGGTTTTCTTTTTGGAGTGATGAAGATGTTCTGAAATTAGATAGTGGCCACAGTTACCCCAACACTAAATTATTCATTTTAAATGGGTGAATTTGATGGTATGTAAATCACCTCAATAAAAATAAGCCAATAATAATTACCAAATGCCCTTCCTTAACAGGCACTTACATCCCTCATCTTACCTTATTCTCATCAAACAGATATCCTTCCCATTTTCCAGCTCAGGAAACTGAGGCATAGATCTTAGTGACACCCAGCTAGCAAGTGTGGGTGGGGCTAGAACACAGACCTAAGCCAGTGCTCACTCTACATGCAACACTCCATGCGCCCACACTCCAAAGCATTCACATGACAAGTGCAGCACGATGGTCTGGGATGGTCACAGCAGAATTTATGCTAATCACGAGAGCAATGAAAGACAAACGGAAACGCAAGCTGATGAAGTCGAAACTAGAGGATCGATACCAGGATACATGGGAAGATCCCTATTACTCCTCTGAATTTGGGAGCGATTTCAAAAACATCTTAAGACTTCTCCCAACAGCCATCCCCACAGCTTTCCTAAATAATGATAAAGTCAGCTAATATTTACTAAGAAACATCCTACAGATTTTCTGGGCATTAAATGCATATTCATCACTAACTCTGACACATTTTCACATATTTTATGTTTAATCTTTACCGCAGCCCTAAGAGATAGGCACTATCATCTATACTTCACTGATTACCTCAAATTGAGTGATTCAAATTTTGATTACAAAATCACTGCCCCTCCCACTAAAATAGTCCAAGGTGGGACCAATGACTTCAGTAACCCAGAAACAATTGCTGTAGAGACCCACGACTCATGAAATGACTGCTGTTTTTCCAGTTAGATTTTGGGTTCATTATCTTATTAACTACCCAGCCAGGTAGTTAATTAGTTAATAAGATAATGTTATTACCCACCTGGCTGGGTAGTTAATAAGATAATATTTAAGTGATGCCAATCTATTAAATCTAAATACTTTACTGGCCACCAAGAGTAACCAATATGTGGTTCAGAAAAAGTGGTTTCTGGCTAGCACCGTTGAGGACCAAACATGATTTCACCATGAAGAACTGACTTTACCAAAAAGAATTAAGTTTACCAGGCACTTCTGATGGTCTCGAAGCCATTGAAAGACTGGATCCGGGTACTTTTTCTATATAGATTTCAGAGCTGAGTCCCTGCCACCTAATAAGAATAACAAAAAGCGTTTTCTTACAGTGAACATCAAAGAATAGCTCCAGCGCTGTTCTTTTGACAGGCACACAACGCGTGTTATGGCTTGTTTACAACGCTGAAACAACACACATAAATGAGCCAATGGGTGAGCAACATGCCAAGGCAAGAAAAAAAAGCTAATGTCAACGATCTCACCACACCTGTGGCTGATCTTAACACCTACGATAGGACAGAAACACTACACCTGGTGAAAAGGTCACCTTACCCGAGTGAAATGATGTTTACGCTGCCAGAGAGAGATTAGTGAGGAACATGGTCCAGCTGCTGCACGTGAGCTAAGTTCTGGGGAAGAGTCCATCCATTCCAGAGGTTCTAAGAAGAACAAGCAAAGAGCATTGGGCCGGCCCGTCAGCACCTGCCAAACAGCCTCCTATACATCCAGGGGTTCCCCGGCCTGGCAGAAGGGTTAGAAGTCTGGTTTGGTTTGGTTTTCAGGAAGTTACGGCTCAGGGTTCAGCCGATAACTTGACCCCACGGCGAGGGGCTAGGTAGCACAGAGGGTAAATTCATTCTTTGTTGCTAACGCCGACTAATATTTATATGGGTTTTTATACAACACTTAGCTAGTGTTTGAACCCTTGCAGGAATCCCGCCAAGCGGGGATTGTTTATCCCCAACTTAAAGAAGAAAACTGAAAACCAGGAGGCAAGTGATTTGTCCTGGGTCACCGATAAGCGGCCCACCTGCAAGACAGGTAGTTGCATCCCGTTCGCCGGGGAGTTCAAGCAAAGCCCCGAGAAAGCAGAGTTATTTGCTTTTCAACTCGCTACACGGCCCCTCTATCCCGACGCAGCTCAGAGGCAAACGGCGTTAGTTCTTCATTCAAGGGCACCGAGGGCACCAAAGTGCGGCCGTCCCCCGGGTCCGGGCGCCTTCCGAGCAGATACACCCCTGCCACTTCCGCCCCGCCCCCGCCCCCGCGGAGCTCCAGCATCCCCGACACAGGGCGCACGACCATGTCTCTGGGATCTGAAGGGCCAGGTCTGACTCAGCCCCTCTCCCACCCAGCGAGCAGGGAGAGACCACGGAGGTTGGGCCGGGGCTTGGCAGCCGGCGGCAGGGGAGTGGGGGGCGGGGGGAGGTCCCGGGCAAGTCCGGTCGGAGGAAGCAGAGGCGAGGCCCCGCGCGGCACAGCGTCAGAGGGAAGGCCCACTCGGGATCCCAGAGCCTGGGGGAGGGGGAGGGGAGGACTCCGGCCAGGGCCTTGCGGGAGGGGCCGGGAGCGCGCCCCGCTGGCCCCGCGGAGGATGGAGCCCCCGGGAGGGCCCGGCCCGGCCCACCTCCATACCTGCTTTGCCGCCGCGGAGCTGCCTACAGCCCGTGCTCCGGTACTAAACAGGCTCCGAGGACCCACGTCTCTCTAGAGGTGGTGCCGCAGTCGGGATCCAAGCCATGGCGTGAGCGTTGTGGTGTCAATCGCGACTCAAAAGCCTCGGGAACCGACCAGGGAGCCTAAGATGCCGGCTGGGCCGCCGCCTTCGTGATAAAGCCTCCCGAGCCGCTCAAGTCACGCGATACTTGGTCCGGAAGACGCTCAGGGCATGCTGGGAGTTGTAGTCCACGAGCGGAAAGGCCCCCAAGATCCCGCTGTTATTCTAAGTCTTAGATTAGAATCTAAGAGAAGCAATGAGCAGGGACCCTCTTCCAGCAAGAACTGGGTTAGTCAGGGTTCATACTGGTAGCAAAACCAAAAAAGGGGGCAAACCCCATCCGCCTCCTCTAGACAAGGTGGTCCGAATGTCATTTCCCTGTTAAAACACTAACGAAAGTGACGCCTGAAGAGATGCCCTCTCAAATGTCACAACTTGAAGGAAGAAAGTTGTTTTCCCTGCAGGGTTTACAAACATGATAAAGCAACATGTTTCTACCCCACGTTCCAAGCTTGCCGTCAAGCCTCATCTCTGAGGGCTGTGGTTGGCTGGGGAGTAGGTCTCATATTTAGATTTCAGCATTCGTAATCAGGTATGCATAACCAGGGATCACAGACAACAGTGTGGGGAAGGCCTGGGGTGGGGCAGGGGCTGGGAGGAGAAGAGCAAAAGGGGGGTGGAATGGGGGACATCTGTAATACTGTCAACAATAAAGTAAAATTTAAAAATAAAAAGATTTCAGCATTTGACACTTGCCAGGTCTACTGGCAGGACTGAGAGGCTTTCTCCAGACAACTTTAAACTTGAGTGTCATCACCAGGCCACCTCACCTGACTGCATCACACATTAAAGTCATTTCTAAGTTTTAAAAGTAGCTTGTAAATAGCAACAATTACATTGCAATGTGGTGTGTGTGTGTTCAAAGTGTTATTTTGGAACTTTTAAAATAATATATGCCATCATTTTAACCCTCCGTGGAAGCAAAGCTGACACCTTGCCCTCCTCCATCAGCAGAACAGAATGCACATCACGCCTGTCAGAAGGGGAGGAAACAGCACTTTGCAGCCTTCTATGAACCAGAAGGCAGGATCACCTTGTTTCATTCTTATCCTCAAATAAAAGACAACTGAAGCCTTTCCTGGAAGTTACCGACTCTGACTTAAAACAACTTTATCTCTGACTTTTGCAGTACTGAGTCTGAAACTATGGCATGATCGAGGCAGGTAGTAGCCATGTGAGGAAATTGCTGTTTTCCACAAAGAAATAGACTAACTATAAACTTTTAACCATCACAATCTTATGGGGTTCTCCCCTTCAAATGGGTATTGTATTTTTTTTAAAATTGGGGACTTTACTCATCTAAGGCCTGGACTCCCTTCAAAGCTTTCCATGCAACTAAACTAGTTTTTTTTTTAATTTTTTTTTATTGATTTCAGAGAGGAAGAGAGGGGGAGAGAGAAATATCAATGATGAGAGAGAATCATTTATTGGCTGCCTCCTGCACGCCCTCTACTGGGGATCGAGCCCGCAACCTGAGGTGCCTCCAATGGGAATCAAACCCCGACCTCCTTGTTCATAGGTCGACACTCAACCACTGAGCCACTCCAGCTGGGCTAAATTAGTTTAATAAGTGTCTTGGTTGCGTAGTTAAGGAGGATTCAGTCTGTCATGACTGAATCCACAAACCCAAGAAGGGTACCTTCTGAGCTGTCTAAAGTCAGGACATCGTCCTCAGCTCCTGCAGGGGCTCTCTTGTGGCACTAGAAGTCCCGCCCTCCCCTCTTCTGTGCTTTTTTCCTGACTCTGGTTTTGGTTCTTTTTTTTTTTTAAATATATTTTATTGATTTTTTACAGAGAGGAAGGGAGAGAGATAGAGAGTCAGAAATATCGATGAGAGAGAAACATCGATCAGCCGCCTCCTGCACATCCCCCACCGGGGATGTGCCCGCAACCCAGGTACATGCCCTTGACCGGAACCAAACCTGGGACCCTTCAGTCTGCAGGCCGATGCTCTATCCACTGAGCCAAACCGGTTTCGGCTGGTTTTGGTTCTTAACCAAGCTGCTTCCAGTTCTGTGCACAGCCACCTTCCTTCCCCAAGGGCAGCAGCATCTTTGGGAAGTTCTATACGGTCTGACTGCATGGTTCTTTTCTGGGGCCAGACACTGGCCAAGGAGCCCTGCGTGTGGCTGACCAGGGAATACGGTTGCCTTTTTATGTATAGTTACAACATACACTTATGAGGAAACTAATTTTCTAAATTAGTTTTGACCCTGAATTGTCTTTTTGTACTTCCTTGGGCATTTCATACTTTAGTAAACATGAGCCTTGAAAATTAGAATTGACCAGGATCTCTCTTGCCTTCCACTTCATGGGGAAGGGTCACCTGCCTCCCTTAGACCTCTCCCCTCTCGGGCCAGGCCAAGCCTTCAGAAAGGCCCGTTCCCTAGACAGAGCTGCCAGACCCCTCGGCAGACAGGAACTGGGTTACTAGGAGGGTAGCAAGAGGGGGCATTTCTCGAGACTGGGAGCTCTACCTGGAAGCCTGCCCCCTTTGTCATCATAGATGAGGCATCCGCCTAGCAGTGCTCAGGGATTGTCCGTCTCCATTGCCCAATCGGCAGCTGAAGAAACTAATACTTTCAGGGGGACTTTGGCAAAGGTATCTCAGCCAGGAAGCCAGAGTTGAAATTCAAGCCCAAGGCTGAGTAATCTACCTGATAGTTTGGCTGCTGGCTGTCCTTGGCCTCAGCGCCGCCACTTTTTTTTTTTTTTAGAAATATCAGTGAGAGAGAAACATCATTGATGGGCTGCCTTCCTGGCAACTACTTGGTGTACTGGACAAAGCTCAACCAACTGAGCCACACCAGCCAGGGCAGCTTCACTTTTTAAAATCCCTGGGACAACAGGTACATTTCCAAGGAAGAAAAAACTGGAAGCCACATCTCCCTCTAGTGGTGAGGGGGGAGAAAGATTTCATTGTAGAGATTAAGGATGCTGGGCTAGAGACTCAACTGTCAGACTGTCCTTGCAAACCAACTTGCCCTGGCCAGATAGGTCAGTTGGTTAGAGCAGGCACCCGATACGCACAGTTTTGGGTTTGATCCCCTGGCAGGGCACATACAAGAACCAACCAATGAATGCATAAATAAGTGGAACAACAAATCTTTCTCACGTCCTCTCTCTCTAAAACCAATAAAATTAAAAATTTGCCTGGCCAGTGTGGCTCAGTTGGTTGAGTGTCGCCCCATGCACCAAAAGATTGCTGGTTTGGTTCCTGGTCAGGGCATATGCCCAGGTTGTGGGTTTGTCCCCCTAGTGGGGTGCATATGGGAGGCAGCTGATAGATGTTTCTCTCTCACATTGACGTTTCTCTCTCTCTCCCTTCCTCTCTAAAATCAATAAAATCATATCTTTAGAAAAGGTTAAAAAAAAAGAAACCAACTCATCCATCCTACAGATGGTGCAACTAAGGTGCAGAGAACAGAAGGAATCAGGCCGATGTCACACAGCTAGTCTGGAGCAGTTAGTTAGATAGAAATTGTGTTCCTGTGTCTTACTTTTTGTCAGGCACTATGCTGGGTGCTTGGGGTACACTGGGACGGAGGACACAGTCCCTGTGTTGGGCTTAGTTGTGTCCTACCAATACTCATATGCTGAAGTCCCAGCCCCCAGTACCTCAGAATGTAAGTCTACAGGCTTTTTGGGGACCCACAAAAAAATCTCTGAATACTAAAAGTAAAATAATTGGCTCTAATATTTTTTAAAATCTGCGTAATCAAAATTAGTATGTTTAATTGAATGTCTGCACACAGATTATGTCGACTTCATTTATGACAATATATCATTTCCATAAAGATGGCATTTGAGCCCGGCCGGCAGTGGCTCAGTGGTTGAGCGTGGACCTATGAACCAGGAGGTCACAGCTTGATTCCTGGTCAGGGCACAGGCCCGGGTTGCGGGCTCGGTCCCCAGAGTGGGGAGTGCAGGAAGCAGCGGATCCATGATTCCCTATCATCATTAATGTTTCTATTTCTCTCCCTCTCTCTTTGAAATCAATAATAATATTTAAAAACAAAAAAAGATGGCATTTGAAAACAATTTGGGTTAGTTTTCTCCCTTTGAAATAAATTCAAAGTTAGCACCTTAGTAGTCCTGAAAGTCAGTCAACCACAAATTAGATGAGGTACTGTAGCCATTGCCCCCTGAGGTCTTTATTCTTTTATTGATTTTAGAGAGGAAGGGAGAGAGAAACATCAATGGGGAGAGAGAATCATTGATTGGCTGCCTCCTGCACGCCCCCTACTGGGGGGAGTCGAGCCTGCAACCTGGGCACGTGCCCTTGGCCAGAATCGAACCTGGGACCTTTTAGTCCACAGGCTGACGCTCTATCCACTGAGCCAAACCGGCCAGGGCCTCCCTGAGGCCTTGAGGGAAGCTCAGGACGCAGGTCGCTGTACCGGGGTGCGACCTGGGCCTCGGTTTTCCCTTCCAGGAGGCACCGTTTGCAGGGGTGACCGGGGCAGCCGGGAGCTAAGCTCTTGACGCCCAGGAAGAGCTGGGTGGAGGCCGATGTCACCGTCCCCTTCCCCCCGCACCGCCTCGCTCGGTTCAGCACCGGCAGAGGGGGCGGAGGTCCCCGCGCTCGGCCCGCGCCCCCACCCCCGCCCCCGGTCGCGCGGCCTGTCGGGCCCGCGGAGGTGCATTGTGGGGCTTGTAGTGTGGAACCCCGTGGGTGGGTGGGCGCGGCCGTGGCAGTCGCAGCGGGGCCATCTTCGGCGGCCGCTGGATCGGCCTGCGCCCCGGGCCCGCGCCCCGAGCCCGCGCCAGGCCCGATGGCGCCGCGCCCGCTGAGCCCCTTTGGTGCTGGCGCTGGGCG
>NW_005871256.1:1382833-1397513 GCF_000147115.1 Myotis lucifugus
CTGGCCCGGGCGGTCGCGGTCCGTTCTGGGCATTGGTCTTTTCTTCTCTGGAGGACGTTCTTCGGCCGCGGACCGGAACGGCCGCTGGGTCCGCGGCGAAGGGCTGGTGGGGCGCGGAGCCCGCCCGCCTCCCCGAGTGGGACGAGTGGGACGTGAGTGCGGGCCCGGGCATCTCCGCGCGAGCGACGGGAGCGCCTGGGTTCAGGGTTTGGGGCCGCCGCCGCCGGCTCCGGGCGGGCAGCCGGGCCGTCGTGACCTGTGGATCCGAGGAATGGGTGGGCCTTGGGCTTTGGGGGGGCGGCTTCCCCGCGGGCGGTGTGGGGGCCACGCCGGCCCGGCGCCTGCGCAGTGCGCGCGGCCCGGGGCTGTCGGGAGGCCCTCGGCCGGCTCCGCGAGCCGGTGGCCCGTTGGACCCGGGCGGGGGCGTAAGGAATTCGCCGAGGCCACTCAGGGAGACCTGCGGAACGGGGCTGGGGATTCGGGATTCCAAGGGGCGCGCTCGTCCCGTTGCACCGGGCTGTGCCCGCCTGCCCTTGACGGGGGGAGGGCTGGATGCGCGCCGTGGTGCCTCCGGTCTGCCCCCGGGACGGGCAAGGCTGGAGGGCGAGACTGCAGCCCGACCTCTGCCCCGCAGCCCGAAGAGGAGGAGGACGACGAGCCGGCGCTGGAGGAGCTGGAGCAGCGCGAGGTGCTGGTGCTGGGGCTGGATGGCTCCGGCAAGAGCACGTTCCTGCGCGTGCTGTCCGGGAAGTCGCCGCTGGAAGGCCACATCCCCACCTGGGGCTTCAACTCCGTGCGGCTGCCCACCAGGGACTTCGAGGTGGACCTGCTAGAGAGTGAGCAGACTCCCCCAGCGCCCCCCCCCCCCCACACACACACACTGTCCCCCCATCACCTGAGGGAACCCAAGCCTGGGCTCCAAAATGCACACCTAAGCAGATCGCGCCCCTGTATGAAATTCCTCCCCGTCCAGGGCACAGGATACAAAAGCTGTCTTCTGACGTGGGGGGTCTTCATGAATAGGCAGCTCCAGCTTGGTCCTCCTGCCTGTGCCTCACTCCAGCTGAGCCCACATGCCTAACACAGATACTGACAGCTAGTTTTCTGTAAGCCAATCATTTGACAGGCACGTGGACAGGGATGCTGCCTGGGAAATGCATCCTTAGGTGATCTTGTACGAGCATCATGGAGTTCCCCTATACACCTAGGTGGTACAGTCTGCTACACATCTAGGCTGTGTGCTGTAGCCTGTTGCTCTTAGGCTACAAGCCCGTACAGCTTGTTACTGTACTGAATGCTGTAGGCAACTGTAATGTGTTGTGCTACGATGTCACTAGGTCCGTGGCCGGCAAATTGCGGCTCACGAGCCACATGCGGCTCTTTGGCCCCTTGAGTGTGGCTCTTCCACAAAATGCCACGTGCGGGCACGCACATACAGTGCGATTGAAACTTCGTGGCCCATGCGCAGAAGTCGGGTATTTGTGGAAGAGCCACACTCAAGGGGCCAAAGAGCCGCATGTGGCTTGCGAGCCGCAGTTTGCCGAGCCAGTTTGCCGACCACTGCACTAGGTGATGGGAATTTTCCAGCTCCATTCTAATCTAACGGGACCATTGCCATACATGTGGTTCGATATTGATCGAAATATCATATGGTGCATGACTGTACTTAATAAAATCCTCCCAGCAACTCCATGCAACTGGAAACAGTTATTATCTTCATTAAGACATGGGGAAACTGAGGCCCAGCAACGGTGACTCCCGATAAGCACCATGCCCCATTGCTTGGTTCTGAAGGGGACTTAGGTTTTCCTTCTTGCTTCTGTCCTTTGCAAGCACCGTTCCCTCAGTCTGGAAAGCCACCTTCCCTTGATAAACTAATACTCATCCTTCCAGATCTACATCAACATGATGTCCTCGGGAAGCCTCCTCTGAGGCCCTTGCTAGGTTTAGGGCTCTCCCTCTGGGCGCACCTTCTGCTGCAGTATTTACCACATCCCAGCCTCTGAGACAAACAGGTCTGACCAAGCGCTGCTCCCAGGCCCAGCCCCAGGCAGGTATCTGGGAGAGCTGGTTGAGTGATCAGAGAGGGTCTGAGCTGCCCCCTGCCCGCGGTATTAGGCTTTTTGGGATCTTGGGAGAGCAGGACAGAGAGGGCAGCAGTACTTAGCCACCTGTGTTCAGCCACAGACTGGATGGAGGGACAGTAGACTTCCTGTCAGCCACAGGACTCAGACCGTAAGGACTGGGTGGCTTTGGTGGAGTGCTAGGTAGGGGCTCAGACTCTGAGGGCCTGGCTGTTGGCCTGACTGGGCCCAGTTCCTCTGATCTCAGGCACTTGCCTATTGGTCTGATCTGCCTGCATCTTTCCTCCCTGATTGTAGCAAACATTGATATTCACCTGGAATCTGGTCTTTTCAGCAAGCTGTCCCCATCTCCCTCGTTGGTGCCAGGGACACAGAAAGGTCAAATGTGGGTTCTGCCCTTGAGGCCCACCCTGTCAGGAGAGACAGTGCCCCTCTCCTCCAGCCCTGGGAGGAGGGGTTCCGTGTCTTCATGTTCCCCAAGAGTCTGGCCAGTAACAGTGCACCTCCACAGGGTCTTTCAGCCTGGATTCAACCACAGATCTCCCGCTGAAGTCCTGGGGCTTTCGCCTCCCAGAACATGCACCTTGCGGTGGTCTCCTACAATGCCAGGCCTGGGACCCACTGAGAATGAGCCTCTGTGGGTCTTTGATAACTCTTCCCTTCCCCCACCTCTCATATCCATTTAATTAGCTTAGTCCTGTCCGCTTTATCCTTGTCTGTCCAGATTCTGGTCTGTCCACTTCTCCCCACCTCCACCACTGCCTGCCTAGTCCAGCCCCAAATCATTTCAGTACAACAGCCTCCTTGCTGGTCTTCCTGCTTTCGCGTCTGTTCCAGGTCAGCCAGTGGTATCTTTCAGATCAAGTCACTCTCAAAACCCTTAAGGGGCTCACAGCCCCACTCCGGCCTTCCAGGCCCCGTGTGGTTCAGCCCTGGCCAGGCTTGCTGGTCGTGGCTTCCCCCTCTCCCTCAGCCACTCTGGCCACCTTCTGCCAGTGTGCTCTTCCCTCTGCCTGGAATACTTTTCTCTGCCTCTCCCATGGCTAGTTCCTTCTCATCAGCCCACATGCCACCTCCTTGGGGAGACTTTCCTAGACCCCCAACCCAAAGGCACCCCCACAGCCACTTCCACTTTTTCTGTTTTATTTCCTTCCTTTCTGAAATCTTGGTGTTGTTGCTGTGTCTGTCCTGATTGCGGAGGGAGCCCCATGAGAGCAGGGCCCCTGCCTGCCTCACTCACCTCTGTTTCCCCAGCACCCAGATCAGTGCTTGGCACCTAGTAAGCACTCAGTAAATACTTGTTGAGTGCCTGCTATGTGCCAGGCATTGTGCTGAGGGCTTTGGGGGGATCCAGAGGTAAACAGCTCTAACTCTCAAAGAGCTTAGAATCCACAAGGGTCAGAATTATAACCAGAAACACCAGACTCTAGGGTGACCAATGGGGACTGTGCAGAGGTACAGAAGGAAAAGGAAGGCAACCCACATTAGGGGTGTATGTGGGCAGCCACGTGGTAGGACAGAATATGGCATTTCTGGGGGAAGAAAGTGGGGTGACCAGACTGAACAAAAGAAACTGGATGGAGAATGGCTGTGCACAAGCAGGGTAGGGAGTCCTGGCTTCTGACCACAGCTGCTGACCCAGGAGGAAGCCAGGAATTGGCAGGAGGCAAGGCAGCCCAGGAGAAAGAAGTGGAGAGTACTATTTATTGAGCACCTACTATACACCAGCCCTCAGAACAGCATTGTATATGTACCTTTGGGTTTTGCTGTTAGGTAAATTTAGTAGGAGGAGACTAATATTTGAAGGTAGCAACTTGTCCAGGGAGAGCCAGCGCTCAGGCAGAACTAAACCCAGGTCTGATTGGCTCTGGAACCTGTGGTCTTTTCCTTGCTCCTGGTGGGTGAAGCCTTGGGAAGCTGGATGAAGGTGGGGATGGGGTTGTCTGTAGAGAGCCAGGGCCTAGGGAGGCTCTGAGCTGGCCCCTGGCCTCTCCTCAGTCGGTGGCAGCCAGAACCTGCGCTTCTACTGGAAGGAGTTTGTGAACGAGGTGGACGTGCTGGTGTTCATGGTGGACTCGGCTGACCGGCTGCGGCTGCCCTGGGCCCGGCAGGAGCTGCACAGGCTGCTGGACAAGGACCCTGACCTGCCTGTCGTCGTGGTGGCCAACAAGCAGGTGAGGGCCGCAGGAGTCTGGCTCAGGTCAGACTTGATCCACAAGTGGCTGGGCTGGGTGGGCGCACTGGAGAGGGATTCAGGCCCAGGCCCATGACTAGAGCCCTGGCAGAGAGCTGTCCCCCACTCGTCTGCCTCTGCTCCTTCCTCACCCCATATCCCCGTCCTGTCTGCCTTCCCTGCTGCCTCCCTGTCATTTGTCATCCTAGAGGAATGAGAAACTAGATGCCAGGTGTGGCTTTGAATGACATTTTCATATTATGCTTCTACTGACCCTCCAAGGTATGAAATACTAGTCCCATTTTACAGACAGGGCATCTGAGGCTCAGAGAGATTCTGTCATCTCCCCAAGGCTGTTCACACTGAAAATAGTGAAAGTGGGATATCTAACTCCAAAACCTGCGCCTTTTCACTCTGCTATGTCCTTGCGACTTCTGGCTCTGATCAAAGAGCTAAAGCTGGGAAGGGATGGGAGATTAACGAATAAGTCTAATAACGAGCACTTGTGTGCGTGCTTACGGTGCACCAGGCACAGTGCTAAGCACCTGACAACCATGACCTCACATCAGTCCCACAAAACCCCACGACAGGCAAAGCCAGGACTGAACTCAGATCGTCCTCAGAGACCCTGTTAACCACTACACATACCTCTCCCAGGTGCCAGCGTGGTGCCTCGGGCCCAGGCACCCTCGACCTAAAGTGCCATTCTCAGCCAGGTGAAACGGCCACAGTATGGAGTCCTGAAATATCTCCTATGGCCTGTGCCCATGTCCCTGTGTGTCATGGGACGTGTTTCCAACCTGTTTGGAGAGAGGCTTGCGTCTTTGACCTCAGATTCCCCCTGCCTATTGGGAAATACGTGACATTTATAAACAGGTAACTATACATCCTCGTCTGCCTGGGACAATACCCACTTATGCCTGTTATTCTAGTATAATTATTGGTAGTACCCACTTTGAGTCTTAGAAATACCCCAGTTTGGATGATGAATTACATCATCCTCCTACATATAAACTGTAATTTATAGCAATTTTGAACCTACAGGAGACAACACTGAAGGTCCCAGCATTCTATGAATCGCTCCAAGAAAAATCATTTTAATCTTAAGCCAGGCTTGAAATTACAATGTACCCTTAGCAGCCACATTCTGCAGTGGCCTCTGACTTGCCTGGAAGTGAGCCCACTCTAGATCTCTCACTCCTGAGTTTAGGACACAGCTGGAATTCCTGGAAGGGTCCTAAGCTTGGGCATCACACCAACCTGAGTTTGAAATCTGGCTCTGCCAGTTGTTTCCTTGACAATGACTTCACCTTCTCTGAGCCAATTTCCTCATCCGTTGGTTTAAACTGTGAGAATTGAGTAAGACTTGGTGCCTATCACATTGTCTGATGTATAGAAAGTGCTACTTCTAACCACAGTGGTTGATGATGATGAGAGATTAGTACAGAGGAAAGGCAGAGATGAGGAAGAGTTTACCAAGGGGTCCAGAGGCCACTCTGGGAACTTGGGCCCCAGGGTTCCCTGAGGTAGCTCAAGTTTATTTCCTGGAGGACGAGGCTGGGTGTTGGGATACACTGTGGCTGTTTCACCAGGACCTGAGCGAGGCCATGAGCATGGTGGAGCTGCAGCAGGAGCTGGGTCTGCAGGTTGTCGACAGCCAGCGGGAGGTCTTCTTCTTGGGGGCCAGCATCGCCCCTGTGGGACCTGGATCTGAAGACCCTGGCACCGTGCACATCTGGAAACTACTCTTGCAGCTTCTCTCCTAGGCTGGCACCACCTGCTCACCCACCAGCCCTGGGAGCCCAGTTCTGCTGCTCCTGCTCTTCATCACTGGCCTGGGCCTGGGCCTGGGGCAGGAGCTGCGTGGCAGCACGTCCCTTCTCTCCTTGCCTTCATCAGAGCCAAGAACCACGCAGAATCCTTCCTGGTGAGGTGGCCGTGGGGCCGAAGTGGGGTGGGGCAGAGGGTGGGCTCAGTGCTCCCCTTCCTGCAGGTCCTGGTGGTTGAAATAAGTACTCAGTCAGCTGTTCCCTCCTGGCAGTTTCATGTCCCTCCTCACAGACAGGTTCTAGGCAGGACGCAGCGAACCCTGGCTCAGTTCCACATGGTCCTCCAGCCCCAGCTCTGCCCATCTGGCTTGTGGCTTTGACCAGTCTCTTCCCCTCTGGCCCCAGGGCCATCATTTTAATAGGAAGGTGATTTCTGTGTTTTGTGTGGGGTTTTTTTTTTTCAAAGTGAGAGATGCATTTCCCAGCATCGGAGATGTGTGAGGACAAACCTGGAGATCCTAGCAAGGGTCTGCAACCTCCCCACTTCCCCAGGCTGAGGCCCGGCCGCAGCCTCTCATGACTGCAGAGTAAGTGGTGTTCACCCCCAATCAGAAACACTGAATTTCCCCGCGTCTGGAGACAGAAGCTGCTGCTCTTGTGTGAACTATGCCGGCATCGGGTTTCCGTAAGTGGGGGAGACCAGAGTTCCATTCCTGAGAAGACTGAAGACTGTCCACCAGAGCTGGGCCTTGATCTAGAACTGCATTGTGATTATTTATTTATAAAAGGAACAGGCCAAAGATTTAGCCTCTGTTTCTAGGTGCTGCTATCAAAACCCCAGATGACTGTCATGGAAAATCTGGATCTTTGAGGAAAATGGCTGGAATCATTAATGACAGTGATAAGTTATGCAGGTCAAGGAGCCAGGCTGTAGCTCCCCCGCCCTTTGATATAATGATACCAGGAGAGTTCACACTGATCCACATGAACTGTACCTCCATCGGTATGTCAGATCCCTTCTGTGTAGATAGCAGAGGACCCTGGGAAAGGAAATTTCAATCGTGTAAATCCAGGTAAAGAAATGGGATGGAGCGACCAGCCAGTGGGGTAGCCTGGGGCATGTCGCTCAGCCTCCCAGACCTTGGGTGCCCAGCCACAGCAGAGTTGGACGGAATTTCTGGTGTTCTCGCCCGTGCACATTCCACGATTCTCTTTCCAGTGACCAGCCAGTTAGGACCATTTTGTCTCTGCATCGACTTCTCTTTCATGCAGGCAAGAGGAGGCGGCTTTTGTCTGTCAGGGTCACTGAATAACCAGTGGCCACAAATGGACTATTTTTTTTTATCAATTCCGTTTGTTTTTTCATTGAGAACAGAGGTTCCGTGCCTTCCTTTCATTTGTTTACTTTGTGCTCAATCCTTCAGCTGGTGTGAGGAGAGGGGAAGGAGGGAGGCAGAACTGAAGAGTAGCTCGCTCTGCTCTAGGGCTTTGGATTAACTTTCCGCATTAAGAAGGGACTTGTCTGCTTTTATTTTAAACAATTAAGGAGCGGCTTGGATTGTAGCGTAGCCTTTGAAACTTTTCTGACAACTTTTCACTTCTGTGTTCTATGAACCCCACCTGGATCCCAGTGCTTGAAAGTTACCTTTGGAACCAGTGCTGGTGAGGGACCCTTTCTCCTCACTGAGATCTGCCTTTGGTCTACTGAGTATCAGTCCCTCTGTAGTAAGATTTTTAAAGGCCCTAGTAGGGAGAGGTGAACCTGAATAGAGTTCAACTACATGTAGTTGAGGTACTTTTAAAGACCACTGGGAACCGATGGGTCCCAGTGGCATCAGAAGACACTGCAGAGGGGCGCTGGAGGGCCAGCCTGCCACCACTCTGATGCTTGCATGGAACACAGACGTTCTGTTGGCCTATGGGTGAGCCTCAGCACGCCTGTGGCTGACAGCTGTGCTCCTGTTGGGGCTGCTGGGCCATACTTGAGGCAGAGTGCCACCGGGCCCATGTGCTCTGATTTCCAGGACCTGATTGGGCAAAGCAGAACAATAGCCTTTCTTAAGGACAGCTAGCTGCCCGGCCTTGTGACTGATTCAGGAGCCAAATAAGTGCTTTTGGAAACCAGGCATTACTTGGAGCTATTCATCTCAGTGAGGTTCCTGAGCTAGTCTGTGTGACACTGCTCCCACCACTGCCCTGGCTCTACAGCTCCCGACCTGTCTACACATGGGAACAGGTAGGAGGTGTCCGGGCCAACCTGGCCCCAAGCTGGCCCATGTGGATGGTCTGGGCAAGAGGGCTCTTGAGGCTGCCGGGACCACCACCTTGGACGGACTGCCCATCCCAAGAAGCCTCGAGCACCTCTTGGTGCCCACAACTGCCGTTGTAAGCTTGCACTGATGCAGTGGAACCAGCGTAAGACTGGAGAGGGGACGGAGTCGGTCCTCACTGCTCCCCCACCCCAACCCTCCACGGAAGTGCTGATGAAAACCTAACTGGCCTGTCTGCCTGAAGGAAGCGTCAGGTTCTCCATGAAACCTTTCCATTTGCCTTTGAAAAACTTTGTTCTTATGTAGTTTAGTAGCAACTGCCAACATCTCGCACCAGCTGCTGAAGCTCGCCTGTGGTGTGGTCCTCGCACAGCTGCCCGACCTCGGAGCAGGGGCACTGAGCGGTGGGCCTCGTGCTTGCTCTCTGCTCACACGTCCTCAGAGTCCTTTCTAGTAGCTCTGAAAAGGGACCCTCCAACTTCTCATCTGCTGCCTCCAGGAGACGGGGCACTAAGGGACAAGGGGAGGTTTGCCCTCAAAGATCTGGAAGTGAAGGGCCTTGCTGTCCTGTGCCGTGCGCCCAGGCCCACAGGCCACCAAGGGCGGACAGCAGAAGTGCTAGTGCTGGCGGTGTCTGAGGTACTACACAATAAATGCCAAAAACGGTGTGGTTTCATTGGAATTCTGGTTTTGAGGACTGTTGGGTGCTTACAGTCTCAGGGAGGGACAGCTGTAGAGGGTGGTTCCAGAACACTTGCTGTGATAGTTTGTCAACAAGTCCCAGTCCCTGGGCTCGACAGCCCACATCAGTGGGTGGTAAGGAGCATCAGCGTTACTCTGGAGAGTATCCAAACCTTTCCCCCACTCCTGGCTCTGGGATGTCAGCCAGGCATGGAAATGGGAACAAAGATACCTGACAGCCTGTGCCTAAAGTCAGAATGGAGGCCCCTGCACTCTAGTAGGGGACTGGGGGACATCAGGCAGATTAAAAGGCAGCTATGCCGGTATGATTGCTAACAGGAAGTCTGGGCATGGGGACTATAGGACACCTACCCAGCCCGGGGGGTAGGGGATGATAATAGGGAAGGCCTCCTAAAATTGGCACCTGAACTGTAAAGAAACAAGGTCAGGGTCAGGCTAGTCTAAGGCCTGAACTGGGGATGCTGTGAAGGACTAAAGTTATGAGGTCAAATAACGAAGGCCCTCGAGCTCTGCCACAGACTAGATCAGTGGTTCTCAACCTGTGGGTCGCAAAGCCTTTGGCGGTCAAACGACTCTTTCACAGGGGTCGCCTAAGACCAGCCTGCATATCGGATATTTACATGACGATTCATAACAGTAGCAACATTACAGTTATGAAGTAGCAACGAAAATAATTTTATGGTTGGGTCACAACATGAGGAACTGTATTTAAAGGGCCAGAAGGTTGAGAACCGCTGGACTAGATCCTAAATGCCACACCTGCCGTGCCTCGTGGCCAGTCACTGCTGGAGTCTATGTGGCCTGAAGGTGGGTTGGGGGCTGCCTTCAGAGGCCAAGGGGGAGAAGCAAGCGAAAGCCGAGGCTCAGCAGTTGTAAAGACTTCGACCCCCCACCCCTAATGTCCATCAAGCCCCAGTTTCCTTACATGTACGATGAAGATAAAACCACACATCTCACAGTTTCATGTGAAATAATGTAAAAACCTTCTTTCCCAGAGCAGCAAGAAGAGACATTTTAGGGGCTTGTAGGAGAAACAGGAGAATTTTTCTATGGTTCATAGCTGAAGACAGACAAGAAAATGCCCAGCGCCCAACCACACCCTGCCTGTGGTCCTGCTATGGAGCGGGGACACTCCTCATGCCGCCCAAACCAGGCAGGCCTGGCCCCGAGAATGGGGTTTGGCCAGCCTCTGTAGCCACACTCCCCTCCTTGCCTTAAACCCTGGCCCCAGCTTCTCGGGTCCAGGAGGAGGCTTCAGCCTGGGGCAGGCGTACACCAGTCACGCAACCTCCATCGCATTCTTCTGCAAAGAATGAGCGAAGGCTTCCCACTCCGCTGGGTAAAAGCGCTTATAGACGTTAATCTTATTCCGAATCTGTTTCGGGGTATCTTGATAATAATTCTTCTCATCCCGGGCCATAGCCTAAGAAGGGAGAAAGGCTACTTGAGGGACGGATAGGCAAAGGTTCAAACCCTAGCTCTGCTGGAGGTGGGCTACCACTTCCTGTCCCGGAGGTTCAGCTTCCTCACCTCAGAAGCCATGGTGTATGTGGGGAAATGGAGGCAGATGCCACAGGGGCCAGCTGAGCAGCTCATGCTCCATCCACAGACAACTAATCTCACTGGCATGGGAGGGAGGGGGGGAGGCCAGTGTAGCCCGATCTTTCCATGTTTAACAGAAGCTAAAAATATGGACTTATTTTTAAAACCTCCCATAACTAAAACAGCAAGTAGTTCAAGTTCTTCCTAAGTCCCATGCAAACAAACCAACATATCTGGGACAGCCACTCAGTCTGTCTCAGCTATTAGCACTGTCAGTAGGATCCACTGCCAGAGCCTGTCTTCCCTATTTCCAAGCAGGAAAAGGCCCTAAGCAAGCAGATCAGACCACAAATGGTCTGCGGTATCTTCCCAATGGGCCCAAGTGGTGCTCTCGCCGGGCCTGAGCCACTCACCTTGTAGTCCTCCCCATGGTTCTCCACCATGTAGCGTACGTAGTCTATGAGGTCCCGAGACAGCGTATTTCCTTTCTTTTCCGGGAGGCTGGCTTCTGCCTCGAGGTCTGGGGTGAGAAGCCAAGAGACAGGGAATGAGGTGTTGCTCCCTGCACAGGACAGGGCTCCCTGCCGGCTCTAAACACTCTAACACTCTTTCCTGGAAGTGTTACAATAACACATGAAATGGAAAGGTCCGAACAAATGAGAACTAGGGTCTAAGGCTGGGCCCAGGCACCTCTGTTCCACCGGAGAGAAAAAAGCCAAGCTGTGGAGCCAATAATGGCTTTGCTTTTAAACTAGCTAGGCAAATACTCCCTATTTCTCATCTACGAAGGAAGGAAAATACTCACTGAAACCAGGTGGTCAAATCTTACCCAGAGTTAAGTGCTAAAACTGCTTATAGTAAAAAATTTTACCGTAATAAGTACACGATTTTATATATGCAATCCAATACAGTACTTATGAGAATCACTGAGAAAAACTAAAGATAGGACCTCAAGGAATTCTATATCAAATGTCTGGCCAGTCAAATCCTACAGTCACAACTATTAAAAGCCTCAGACAGGTAAGCCCTGGCCAGTGTGGCTCAGTGGTTGAAGGTATGATTCCTGGTCAAGAGCAAGTCCCAGGGTTGCGGGGTTCACTCCTGGCCCCAGTCGGTGTGTGTGCAGGAGGAAACCAGTCAATATGTCTCTCTCACATTGATGTTTCCCCCTCTCTGCTTCTCCCTTGCCCTCCCTCCCACTCTCAATGGAAAAAATATCGAGTGAGGATTAACAAAAAAACCAAAAAAATCTCAGACAAGTAATAGGAAGGGTGGGTAGAGAATTCCAGAGTATTCTGTCTTCCCTGCAGAATTTATTTTCTATTTTAATATTCAGTTTCTGTGGCCTTTATGGACATGAAATTGATTGGTCATTGGGAAGATTAAACAAGAGGGTGAAATCTCTAAAAATCTGTTCATCCTTAAATTCAGGAGAAGCTGAAATACAAGCCTGAGACTTAATGGGTTTCTTTTCTAACCTCTCGGGCACCTGGCTCATCCTCCCTGAACAGCTCTGACCTCACTTCACACACCTGAGTTTAGCCAGTAGACTGCATGTGCCAGCCGGAGACACAGCCCTAACGGTGTGAGCCCTGGACCAGCTTTTCTTCCCTCTGGTCCTGGCTTCTCTACCTGCCCTTCCAGCCCTGACTATGCTGGATGGTGACCCGAGGAATGTGGCCAGCACCCACCATTCAGCACATAGGGCTTCCGTACGAGCTGCCGTCTCTCGTCTACGTCCACCTCCATGGCCTGGACCTGCAGAGAACAGAGCCAGTGAGACCAGCAGATGAAGGAAGGATCCTGGGTGAGAGAAACTTCTAGAGGCGCTTGCCCATCCCAGCGCCACTGCATGACCCCTAAGAATCCCTGCACAAGGTCAGGCAGGAACAGATGACAAGGAGAACCAATACCCTGGAGGTTTCATGATTCTCAGAGACTCGAGCAAGCAATTCATCTTTCTGCGCCCGTGAAATGGGCATAGTAAGCCTTGTCTGCCCACTTTGTTGGATGACAATCCAATGAACCACCACAATGAGGGGAGCCACCTGACAGCGCTGGGCTGCAGCCTCACGTCTGTTCAAGAAACAGCAGCGCCAGTTCCCTCGTAGGAAGGGATACAAAGAAACTTGCCTAAAGGCAACGGGGCCAAGTCAATCAGTAAATCCTTTTATTAGGTTAACTACTTATTGGATTTTGTTGGGGGAAGGAGATAAATATACAATACACCACGTGCTATGAATTAAAATAACGCGGGACAAAGTCAAAAATAAATAAGTAAATAAATAAAATAACGCGGGACAGAAGTTCCTGAGTGGGAGAGGTGCTGTTTCTTAAAGGGGTGGCCCAGGAAACCCTTCCTCGGGAGAAATTGGTCCTAGGAGACGCCTCAGGCCAAGGATAATTGGAGGACTTGGGGGAAGAAGATGTAAGGGAAATAAGGGGCAGGAAAAGATAAATTCGGGAAAATACCATTGAGATGCCAAGGGACACAAGTTAATTTCAGAGGGAAAAAAAAAATAAGTGCAGAAGCTCCAACCCGGGCCCAGTGTGTGCTGGGGGGAGGGAGAGGGAGGGAGGAAAGGGTCCCGCGGCCGGTCGGTGAAGGCGCCGAGGGCTGTGGGGTCGCAACCCCGGGCAGGACGCGAGGGAGGCGACGGGCGGGCGTTCGGAACCCGGCTAGTTACGGCGGGGCGGGGCGGGGCGGGGGCCAAGCCAGTACCTTTCTCTTACGGAGGGGCACCGCCTTGTTGGGGTCCATAGCCAAGCCCATCTCGGCCAGGTTCTGCCGCACGGACTTGGTGTGGTCCCAGGCATGTCGGATGTGGGAGCTGCGGGAAAAGAGGGAGAGCGCGGAACTGTCAGCTCGCCGGCCGTGCCCGCCAGGCCCGCGGCCTCCTGAACCCGGGCCCCTCACCACTCGATCCGCGGGGCTGCCTTCCGTCGAGCACTCCGGTTCAGACGCTTCCGGTTAACACTGTAACCGAACTTCTGCCGCCGGGTCTTCCCCTTGGCCTTGGGCATCACGCCGACCACCGCACAGGCAATTCAGACCCGGCGCCTCTCACTTCCAGAACCTCGTGTCGTGTAGTGGACGCCTTCCGGAAGCTGCGCGCACGGCGTGGCAGGCTTTTTGGGAAATGTAGTCCTCCCCGGAGCGACACAGTGCTCTTACTACAACTCCCAGAATGCAATGAGAAGTTGCGCATGCGTACACTATTCAACAAATCCCCCCGCCCCTTTCATGACCAGGAGGCGGGGCTTAACGTCCAGTTTTCTCTTCTCGCTGTTGCCTGGGACACCGCGTCTCCTGGCCACGTGACTCCCGAGGCATCCTTGGAACCATCGCAGCGCCCCACCTAGCACCTTAGCCTCTAATTCTCCAGTCTGCAGTGTTCTTTCCTACGTGTCCCGAAGCTGGCTCCTCCCGCCTGGCAGGCCGTGCTTGACCTCAATTGTATGACCCCCTCCCTCTGGGCCCCATCCCTTGCCCAGGTCCAGAGTAAAGTCGAGCTGGACCCACGACCCAGCTGGTGTCCAGTCTTTAAGGCCAGCCAGGCCTGGCCACCCTCTAGGAGGAAAGACACGCTCTGCTTGGTTATGGCAGATGGGAGCGCCTGCTTAGGACAAGGAATGTCCAGGGAGCAGTCTGGTCACTCCTCATCACCATTGTCTGATCCTTGCACGGCCCTCCGTGACAGCGACGTCACCGGGGGCCAGGTTTGAGCACAAGCACCATTTTAAGCAGGCGCAGAGAGGGTAAACTGAGGAATAACGTCATTCCCTGAGCAGGGACCCTGTGCTCAAGCCCCTCTCTCTGGAGGGGGTGTTCAAGGCCCGTTGCCCAGAGCCTGGCATACGGTAGGCTCTCAACGTTTCTCGAATGAAGAACCGCATCTCGAAGTCGTGTGCGTCACAAGCGGAGCAGGCACCGGGAGAAGAACCCAAAGGGGCCTGCTCCGGGCTCTGCAGCGGTGCGTGCGTCCCCCGGGACGCTGAGTCAGAGCGGGCACGCGCAGACCCGGGAGGGGAGGGGGCGCAGACCGGAGGCGCGCGTTCTGGGGAGCGGAGGGGAGCATCGTGGGGAGAGAGGTGCGACGAGGGAGGGGGATGCGGAGGGGCCTGAGCAGCTGACGTGGG
>NW_005871256.1:1398132-1399599 GCF_000147115.1 Myotis lucifugus
CGTCTCCCTATCTGGAGGAGCCTTTCACCCCGCTTTTTTGTTGGGTTTGGGGGGAGGGATGCGATTTTAAAAACCCCAGCCCTCCCATTTTCCTCTCTGGGGAATATTTCCAAAATGGACCCCGGGTAGGTTCCGCGGGTTCCACCCCACGTCCCCTGGTCGCTCCTCCCACCATCTACAACCCCCCTCCCTCGTTTCCCCCCCAAGTCAGCACCAAATTTTCGAACTCATTTTTGCGACGAAAAAGCATTGTCCAGATTAGAGAGTTGTTGGGGAACAGTTGGGACGGTTATGGGAGGGGATGTTAAATATTACCTAACATTTTCATTCACTCCCCCCGCCCCACCCCCACCCCACACACAATTTAAAAGAATGGGAGAGAGGAAGGCAATTCCGTGCAATGAAAGCCATAAAGTAAAATAAGAACTTGCATCTCAGCGATGAAATAAGGGAATTCTGTGCTTGGTCAGGATCACCTGCCTCCCCCCAGATATTCAGATAGAAATGGGATCTTGTCTCCATTAGGTTTACGAGTCCAGAAATGATCAATGTGGCCTAAATCACAAAAAAAGGTGAATTAATTATTTGGAAGTCATGTGTGGTTCCCAGACTGGCCTCTTGTACCCATGATATGGTCAAAATAGCTGGGAATGGGGTTGGGGGAACCCACAGGGGAAAAATAGAGGCTCGGACGCCCATTCCACCCTCCTGGGGTCTGGGTCAGCAGCATGGTGTTGTTCCTACACCAGGGGTTGAAATCAGAAGTCTGTGCCCTGGATGTCAGTGTGTTCTCCAGACTGCAGAGGTACCCAGAAGTGTTTGGGGCTGTCTACATGTGCACAGTGAAAGGCTGATGTAGCCATATTCTAGAATGTTCAGGGCTCCACACAGTGTTGTCAGAGAAAATGTGTTGCTCCTGAGGCTTGCTGGTGGGTGTTGCTTTGTGGAGTTACCGCTTGGCCTTCTGCTTTGGCCCTTTCAGCTCGAGGTCTCTCGGGACACCTCTCAAGCCCTCTTAGCCAGGCCTTGGCTGCTCTGTCACGCCGACTCTCAAACTTGCAAAGAGATTTCGATGGGTAGGGTACCGGGACCCGAGCCTGGTTCCTTCAGCCAAGCCTTCATGGTCCATTTCAGCCTGAATGTCCTGGAGACTTCCCAGAGCCCCCAGGAAGAGGGACAGCATCGCCCAGGAACTGTGAAACTTCTGCTTTAAATGCTTAATGTCGGCCCGCAGACGGAAGGGTCAAGGACGTATCGCCATGGCAGGCTCCATCCCTGGCCCTGGTCAGGGCGTGAGTGTGTGCAGGAGGCAACCAATGGATGTCTCTCTCTCACAGAATGTTTCTTTCTCTTTGACTCTCCCCTTTCCTTCCACTCTGGCTAAAAAAAATAAATGAAAAATATCCTCTGGTGAGGATGAACAGCAACAACAAAATGCTTAAGAAAAAATGCCATTGGAGGCTTTTT
>NW_005871256.1:1399809-1401066 GCF_000147115.1 Myotis lucifugus
CCCCCTGGCAACGGATCTGCGTCTTGGTGCTGACAATGCGCGTGACCAGGTGCCTGTCCCTGCAGATGCTGGCTGGCCCTTAACATGCAGCCAGCCAAGTGTCCCTGCCGCCTGCCAGCCTTGCTTCTGGCCCACACTCCTTGCCCGGGGGTGGGCAGGAGCACGAGGGTGAAGGAGGAGATGGTCTGAGCACCTCTTTCTGCGCAGTCCAGCCGCCTCCCAGCCAGAGGGAGAGAGACTGGAACTCGGCCTGTTCTGCTGTTCTGCTCCCTGACCACAGGGGGTGGTGTGATCCCAGGGGGCTCAGGGTCCCTCAGTGTAAAATACACCCCGTATCTTCTTGGGGCAGCTTCTGCCACAGCATCTGGAACGCCCCCCCCCCCCGGGCATGGGTGAGGGGCATTTCGTTGGACATGTGCGAGTCCAAAGGAGTGGGCAGCGATGGGCACTTCTCAGCAGCGGCTGCCGGGGTTCCTCCTGCGACGTGGGCCGGCAGTCTCTTCTCGCAGCTGAGATGCAAGTCCAGGAGGGCCAGGCCCAGGCCACAGGCTCTGTGAGATACTAGTGCGCCTGGGACACGGGAAAGAGCACGTGATTTGGAGTCAGTCAGGCCCGGGGTGGAATCCCAGCTTGACAATGAACTCTTGGGCGAGTCAGGTGAGCGGCCTGGGCCTCAGGTTCCCCACCGGTCGAGTAGAATAATAGAAGGCAGCCCAGCCGAGGGTGGCAGTGTTGTTGCTTGCCATGTCCCCTCCGGAAACGCAGTTTTTGTTTCTGGGCTCCTAGGCCTGTATGAACTTCACCTCGCCACCGATAGCCCTGCCACCACGGGGGCAGAGGTGAACATCACGGCGAGCCTGGTGGCCAGCGACAACGGCAGCCTGGTCCTGCCCACCGACCCGCACTCCTACCGCTTCCACTGGGTCCACAGCCCGCTGATGCTCAAGGGGAAGACGGAGGAGGCGTTCAGATCCACCATCCGCGCCGTGGGCAACGTGCCTGGGGACTTCCCCATCGCCGTGTGGGTCACCAGCGCCGACTGCCAGATGTGCCAGCCGGTGGCGAGGAGCCGCCTCGTCCTCTCCATCACAGGTGGGGACCTTTCCTGCTTGCTAATTGGCCTTCAGACTCTGGGTGCAGGGAAACATCGGCCTGGCTGGTAATGACAGAAATGCACACTAGACCCCTGACTCCTCTGTGCTCAGTTGAGTTAACAAAGGATCAGCCTGGTCCACCTGGCTCAGTGGTTGAGTGTCG
>NW_005871256.1:1402197-1408673 GCF_000147115.1 Myotis lucifugus
GCCCACAGGGTGGACAGAGCTGCAGAGGGAGCAGCCAGGGCTCTCCTGGGGAAGACCAGTTCCCTCCCCCACGGGACAGGTCAGAGGGAGGCAGGGCTGGAGGGAGAATGAGTGAAGGAGGAGGACACGCCGTGAGGCTGGAGGGGGCTTGTGAGGCCTTCAGGAGGCTGTGGGGCTTGAACCTGGAGAATGGGCTGGGAAGCCAGGGGCTTGGCAGCCTGATGCTCGTGTGTGTGTTTTACACGAGCCTGGGGTTGTGTGAGATGGGAATTCTCACTGGGCGTTCCTTAGACCTGCGTTTCCCAGCTCGGAGCCCGTGCTGGGCAGGCAAACAGCATGAAATGCCCTCGTCCCCTTTAAACCGATCACAAGCCAACGTACCCTTTCGGATCCTCCTCAGTGCCACCTCCTCCAGGAGGCTTGCCCAGCGCGCCCGCACATCACTGGGGCATTCATTCGGCCTCCGCCAGCAGTCCGTGCAGGCTGCTTGCCTCACGGCCTGGAATGCCCTCGGGTCCCCACCTCTATCCACTGCTGCTCCCCAGTCTGGAAGGTGTGAGGCCAGGACCGCTGGGGGTTCTGTCTGGAAAGGACATGGAGTTCCTGGCCGCCTGGCCTTCCTTGGCCTTGGTCTGTGCCCACACTCTTTGCTGAGCCTTTTCTGAAACTCGGCCCACATTCCCTGCAGCCCCCCTCTGACCATGTGCTGGCGCATCAAGTCCGAGTGCCTCCCGCTGGAGGAACACGAGTGTCGCCCAGTGTCCGTGGCCAGCACAGTTTACAACGTGACCACCATCATCATGGACCCTGGGGACTACTGCTTCAGCATCCGGGCCGAGAATGTCATCAGCAGGACACATCAGTACCACAGGGTCCAGGTGTGGCCCTCCAGTAAGTGACACCTCCCTTCTGCTTCAGAGCCTCACAGGCAGCAAGACCCAGCCACCCTGCCACCAGCCCACGCTGCTCATGCCATCAGCAGCCAGTCCCTCCAACACTAGAATCACCAATGACCCTACTGATCAACCAATACCATTGACGACTGCCCGTACCCCCTCCCACCAAACTGTACCAGCGCCACCAACAGCCAGCTCTAGCACCGTCCATTCTAGATGGTGCTTCCCTCTGACCTGTCCCCGTGGGGGTGGGGGACCGGTCTTCCCCAGGAGAGCCCTTGGAGGGCTGGGCCTTGGCTGCTGACCTCTGCAGCTTCGTCCACCCTGGTGGGACAACACCACCCTTGACACCACCACCAGCAGTAACAACAGCCAGCTCTGCACCACCAGCCCAGCTGACCAGCACCGCGACCACATGCACTGCCGACACCTCCCAGCAATGCCCAGAACCAGCGGACAGCTCTGTAATTGCTGCTCCCTTCAGCACTGCCATTAACACCCCTCCTGCCAGGCCCAGGCCACTTGGACCAAGGCCACCACTGCCATGGCGCCCCAGCGTCTCAGCTCTCTAGCTGCCACCACCCTTGTCACCAATGTCCCTTCCATGTTACCAATACCACACATGTCCCCAACATGAACACTCCCACACGAAATGAGCCACCATGATTCCCATCTTCTGTTTATCCCCATCTCCCCAGCACGTGACCTCTGTAATGGCACTGTTGGGATGCATGTACATAAGAAAAAGGCTCCGGTGGGGTTAATTTTTCTCTCCTGCTGCGGCCTCCTGAGAGTTAGCATTCAACACTGACTACCTGGGTCCATGACTTCACCCTTTCTCGCTCCCAGGAATGCAGCCAGCTGTCTTTGCTTTCCCCTGTGCCACAATTATCACCATGATGCTGGCCTTTATCATGTACATGACCCTGAGGAATACTACTCAGCAGAAGGACATGGTGGAGGTGGGTGCTAAGGAGGGTGGGAGGTTGGACCTCTAGGCCCTGAGAGGATGATGATGGAGAGGTTGTATGGAGAGACATGGGGGCAAGGCCAGAGGGCTTAGAAGGGTCTGGATCCAGTGCAAGACCCTGGGGCTGGGGGAGATGTGCCCAAGAGGCATCCACAGACCAGGCAAAATTGTTGATTTGGCTTCTTCCCATCTGACTTAGCTCTTGCCTGGCAGCTGTGCCCAGGAGCTAGTAAGGGAGAGGGACACTGAAAGAGGGAACCCCAGGAAGCAGAAAAGCCCAGGACACAGTGGCATGCTGTGCGGTGCCAGAAAGGTTTTTGTGCGTGCTGCCACTAGGCAGCTGAGCTCGTAAGGCCACCTCATGGGGCTCCCGGTGGGTGGGTGATTGACCCATGGGGTTTTGTTCATCATAGGTGGCTGATTTTGACTTTTCCCCCATGTCTGACAAGAACCCAGAGCCACCCACTGAGGCCAAGTGCTGCCAGATGTGCTGCGTGCCCTTCCTGCTGGAGTCCCCGTCTGAGTACCTGGAGGTCGTCCGTGAGAACCACGGGCTGCTGCCACCCCTCTATAAGTCTGTCAAAACTTACACGGTGTGAGCACTCCCCACCCAGCCTCCGCTTTAACTAACTGCCAACTCCACGCTTTCGGCAGGTGGTGCATGCCACCCAGCAGGAGGGGTTCATGTGTGCGGAGCCATCTGCCCTGGCCAGCCATCCATCTGTACAGTCCAGCTGCTGCCACAAGCCCCCTCAGTCACCATCCCTCAGCCATCTGTCCATCTGTCCAACCCAGCCACCGCTGTAAGCCCCTCTCAAGTCAGCCCCACCCCTCACCTTTGAAGAGGCTGGGTACCTCCTCTCTCCAGGTGTGCTTGGCTGTCCCTACCTGATCCTCCCATGTTGGCATGTCTGCTGGCCACGTGTGGTTTGAGCTTTCCTCCCCCAGGCACCCCTGTCTGGGTCAGAGACCTAGGAGGAAGGTCACAAACGATTAGGGATACGTCACAAAAGGTCATGCTTAAAGACAAGCACATGCGTGCACGCACATACACACACACACACACACACACACACGCACACACACACACACAGGTCACACAGATATCTCGGATGATCTTCGTATTCAGTCGGTTGCTGGGATGTACCCTGAATTAGAACCAAGATGAAATCTGACCTCCTCTTGCCCCAGTAGCTCCTGGGCCTGGTCCGTCCCTTTGTGAACGGTTTCTGCAGCTACCTGGTCCCATTCTAAGGACGCCTGTCCCCTGCCTGCTTACCGGGGGCTGGGAAGGGGCAGGGCTAATACTGGGTGAGTGGGAAGTGCTTCAGAAAAGCACTTTCTTCTACTGAGACTCTGTTAACATCCATTGAGGAAAAGGCCTTGAAACAAAAGAGAAGACGAGCGGGTGGGGACTTGGGATCCCTGGGAGGGGAAGGTGGTGTTGCGGCCCAGATGCCCCCAGAGGGGCCTTGAGAAGGAAGAGGCAGGACTGGACACCAAGCCCTGGCCTCTCCCCTGCAGCCCGGTGGCTGGGGCCAGCAGAGAAGAGGGAGGGAGCAGGTTATGGGTGCAGAGGAGAGTCACGAGGCCCCAGCCCACCGTGCCAGGGGTGCCAGGAGCAACCTGGGCCTGTTTGGTGGGGGGAGGGCAGGGCGTGGGGGCCGGGCTCTGTTGCTGTAATTGTTTGCTCTCAGACTTTGCACAGAAAACACAGTCGTGCAGCTCATCCTCATGAAACACTGCCATTGTTGCTGAATAAAGCTCGCGTGCTCTGAGTATAACCACCCATGTACCAGGAGGCCGAGTGCTTTCTTTCCCACGCATGACCTTGGAGTGGCTCTTGGCTGCGGCAGGATGTCCCTGGCGTGTTCTCTGGTGAAGTGGTCTGGACGGAGCTGCTGTCTGGGGCCTCAGGACCGGGCCAGTGATTCTCAAACTGCTGCTCGGGCCGCATCATGATGACGGTCTGATGAGGGTCTCTCGGAGGTGGGTCCAGGCGCCCTCGGGTGACCAATGTGCAGCCGAGTCTGGTGCTCCGGGCAGATCCAGATCAGAGTGGGAATGTGCCACGCCTGGGCCCTTGTTGAAAATGCACATCCGTGGGCCCGGCCCACACCTGGTTCAGCACCTGGGAGGGGCAGCCACCTGTTTCCAGAGCCCTCGGGGGTTCCAGGGCATCAAGTGTGAGAACCCCCGCCTCTTGCAGGCTTCTTGAATCTGGAGGTACATGACAGTCACGGGAGGGCTGGTTCAATGACATGTTCTCATTCAGGACGGAGGTGGGGGTGGGGGGAGTGGGGCTTGCGACGCTGCATTTCTAACGTGATTCCTGCTGACGCTGCTGGACCCAGGACCACACTGACTGGAAAGCCTCTGGGTGGGCTCACACCCTCCCTAACTTTCTCTTCTGTGAGAGGTTTGGGTTTTGTCTTCATTGCCTCTGCTCTCCCGCCAGCACCTAGCGGGTATCCCCCAAGCTGGACGCGGGTGGGAATGGACCCTCCCCTGCCCCCTGCTGGACCACTCTGGGAAACCCCACTTTGAGTGAGCAAAGCCATTGAGAGGACTTCCTGGGACTTCAGCATTCTTGGCACATGCACCCTTCCCCTGACCCACACTTGGTGGTCAGCTGTCAACCCCCAGAAGCTGGGAGAGGCACGAGGCAGACTGCTGTGCAGGCACACGGCGCTTCACTGAGCTTCACAAATGGCGCATTGTTGTTTTTTAAATATATTTTATTTGCTCTCATTCTGAGGGCTTGATTGGACTAGAGGGGGCTTATGGTGCTCAGAGGCTACCAGGCCCCTGTAGCTGTTCCCTAGAGACGCCCACGGGACACAGGGGCGCCTGGGGGCCCTGCTTTCTTCCATCTTCCAGCCATAGGAAAGGATACATCTGGGGGTCCTAAGGCTGCTGCCCCCAGGAATCTGATCCAGGAGCCCAGGCGCCAGCCCGGCAGGCTGTCTGCCTGCAGCGCCCAGTGTGAACAGCAGGTGGCAGCCCTGCCCGGCCATGCTTCCTGCAGTCTCTCACCAGAGGCAGCAGGTGGGCGACAGGGGGACAGCGGGACAAGGATGGCAAGCCCGTCGGGAACATTTCAGTCATGAGAGTCATGTGACGAGTCAGTATTTTGGAGACTGTGGTCAGCAAACGGGAATGGGGGCTTTGTTTTTCTTTTCATTTTCTTCTCCCAAATGCTCCAGTGTGCTTCCAGGAATGGACAGCAGGGGGCGCTATAAACTCTTCTGAGAGGAAACCAGCCGCAGAGCAAAGACTAGAAGGCCAGGCCTCCCCTTCCAGAATCAGTGGCTCCCACTTTGGCTGTAGTTTCTGACCAGTCACTACAGTGACCCCGAGGGGTCACTCCCAGGTCCCCCAGGAGCATTTACTGGGGCCCAGGCCACTCCTAGCCCGATCCCGGAGGCAGCTGGTGCAGGATGGGGCCGTGGCAGGTGCTGCATCTTCTCTCAAACAGAAACCGCAGCCTCTGGCCCCCAACAGAGGTCAGATCAGCTCGCTCTCCTGCTCACAACCCTCAACGCCTCCGCATAACCTTGAGCACCACGTCCACACTCTCCGTTTGGCATTCGAGGGACTCCCACGTGCACCCCAGCCTTCTGTGCTAGTACTCACCCTGGGCCAGGACCCTCAGGGCTCACCCTTCATTCATTCATTCATTCATTCATTCAGCAAATGTCACTGTGCCAAGTGCTGGGACGTGCAGCCACGAACAAAGCCAGGCCCAGCCCTTTGGGCTTCCCGTCCTGTGGACGACCAAGCAACACCGAGCCAAGAGCCACCGCCATAGCCACCAACCGTCAGGGGCCGCTGCTCGTTCTGCTCCGGCGCCTCTCCTTCCCGGTCCGCCCGGGAAACTGCCTGAAATCTGGCCGGGGCCCAGCAGGCGGCCTGGTGCCTGAGAGGCTGAGAGTCCCAACTCCGGCCCCGGCCACAGCCACGAGCGTTCTGGTGAGGAGCGTGGCTTTTCTGGCAGAAAACCACGAGGCTTCCCCAGGCTCGGGCTTCCCATGGAGTCGCTCTCGGATTCTGAGCTCCAGGGGTCGAAAACAGCAACCAATACCCCGCAGGTGCCTAAGGACGCCGCCAGCACCAACTCCACCCGTGTGATGCGCGCCCTTCCCCCAGGTGTAACCGCTACTAGGAAAGGGCAACGCCGCGGCCTACTTGTTCTCATACCCACTATGGGCACCGTGGGCGTTCTTGCTATTTTCAGACTCAACCCCTTCACGAGAACGGTGGCACCTGAGCCCTGTGCTCCTTTGTGTGCTGGGAAATGGCTGGTTGCAGAGCCGCCTTGCTCAGCGACTTCTCCTGCCCGCACAGCTCTCCCAAGGCCACAGAGTGGGAGTGAGGAGGCACACCGTAGGACTTCACTGCCTGCTGGCTCCTCTGGCCTTCAGAGGGGCCCGCTGTCCTGGGCGTGACCAGGACAGAAGCTGAGCTGCAGGGGCCACTCTGACCACCAGGGGGCGGCTCGGCCCCAAGAATGGCGAGCCGATAGGCCCCAAAGCAGGGCTGAGAGCAGTTCAAGCCCTGTCTCCCCCTTCTCCTCGCCCCCCCAAGACCCAAACAGCCGAACCCAGTCC
>NW_005871256.1:1409844-1436239 GCF_000147115.1 Myotis lucifugus
CTCCCTGCAGCGTTCGGCTCTCACTTGCTGCTCAGCGCGGCAGCCTTCTCTGGGCAGCAGCCATCCTTCCGAACCTGCAGACCCCAGCTCTCCCCGGAGCCTGTGCCCTCCCTCCCTCCCTGACTGCCCTCCATGGAGGTGGTAGTTGCTTGCCCAGTCTCTGTCCTTTCTGTTTTCGTTAGGACGGTGGTCCCCGTTTGCTCTGAACCACCATGAGCCCAACTAAATGACTTTCCCAGCGCCCTGTGCAGCTGGGGGCTGATGAGAAGAAACGCAGAAGTTGGGGTGAAGCGCCCGCAACGTCCCCTTAAAAAGGAGACAGACGGCTACTCTCTATCCCTGCAGCCACCATCCTAATCAAAGCCAGTGGCGTTGATGACAACGGCTTTCCAACTGGTGTCCTGCTGGCCCGTTCTCCTCAAAGCTGCCAGAGGGACCCTTCCGAGGCAGAAACACCTGACCCTGTCATTGCCCGGCTCAAGCACCTGCTGTGGCTCCCCGCTACCCAGGAAGAAGTTCAAACTCTGCATTGAGCCAACAAGCCCTCCTTGCCCACTGCATACCTCTCAGCTCACTGCCCATCCCCTCTCCCTCCCTCTGGGCCCTAGTCCAACACTGTCCCATAGAAAAAAATTCAAGCCATGTGTATCATTTAAAAGTTTCTAATGTTCACCTTCAAAAAGAAAAGGAACAGGCCAGATTATTTTAATAATATCTCCAACGCAGCATAACCAAAATATCACCGTTCAACATGTAAGCAACATAAATTTAACTCATGGGCTGATGCACCTTCGTTTTTTCCTGCTACGCCTGCGCCATCTGGCGTGTGTGTCTCCTCTCACGGCACATTTTAACTTTAGATTTCACGAAATGTACAGTTGGAAAAAATAGATGCACATACCCGCCTTGTTCCAAATATGATTAAAAGTCTTCCCATGACTGAATGGAAGGTCTGGTTTTCAATTTTAACTGAAATGGAATAAATTTGAGATTCGGTTCCTCGGTGGCACCAACCATATTTCAAATGCTTGGCGACCACGTGTGGCTGATGGCTGCCGCCACGGACAGCACAGCCTGGGGTCTGGCCCAGCTGACGGACAACCGCCCACGAAGATGGAAATGTGACGACACTGCCCACTGAGGCGGTGGCTGTGGAGTGCTGGGGAGCTGTGTCCTGGGTTCTGTTTCATTTTCAGTGATTGAAATGGAAAAGCCACACGTGGCCGGCGATTCCTCCGGGGAAGCTGCTGTCATCCCCAGGCCTCTCGCCTCCCAGCCTTGGCCTTGCCTGCCGCTGCCTCCGCCTGACCCCCCTAGACTCCCCCTTGGCTGGATCGTAAACATCAGCTTGTTGTTAGGTTGCTGCCCCTCCTCAGCGGTCCTCATTACCCTCTTTCGTTCTCCATCCCAATAGTGACCTTTAAAAATATATGTATTTTTATTATTTCAGAGAGGAAGGGGGAGGGAGAGAGAATCATTGATGGGCTGCCTCCTGCACGCCCCCCCACTGGGGATTGAGCCTGAAACCTGGGCATGCGCCCTGCTCGGGAATCGAACGGTGACCTCCTGGTTCATAGGTCGACGCTCAACCACTGAGCTCTGCTGGTCGGGCCCAGTAATGACATTTTTATCACAATTAATTGTGTTAGTTTTCTTCCCAGGTGGAGGGTGAGCTCCAGGTGGGCACAGGCCATATCTATCTTGCTTGTCACTCTATGCCCAGTGTCCTGGGACTAGTACATGGTGAGCGTTCCGTAACACTTACGAATGAATGAATGAACATTCCAGAATGAATGTAGTGTCCCAATGCCTGGAATTCCACTATTAGATCGTTGTTTGCTTTGTGGTTAAGCTTTGTCTTCTTTCTCTTCGTATACACCTTCCTTTCCAGGTCAACACATTCAGGAGACCTGGGCTCCGCATTCCCTGGGACCACTAAGTCCTGGCTCAGGCCTCCTGGTTCTCTCTCTGACTCAGTTTCCCCTCTGAAGGTGAGGGGTTTCCGATAGGTTGCCCAGCACACACACGCCTGGATTCTCGCCGCCGAAGCTCAAGGTCGGGGCTTCTAGAAAGACCAGAGGATGGACTTCCTTGAGAAGGGCTAGGAGAGTCCCCCAGAGCCGGCTGGGAGGGGCACAGTCCTGGCCCACGTGGTACCCCAGGCCTGAAGACCCGCTAGATTCCATGTGGGGTGGGGAGGGGCTGTCTTTGTTTAGCAACCGCCTGGTGGGACGTTCTGACAGACAGCGGCCTTGGCAGGTCTGGACAGGGGCAGGGAGGTCCTCTGGCCAGGACAGCTCCCGGAAGCAGAACTGGTCATGGCCTTGGGCCAGGGCTGCCTTGTTTCAGTTTAAAGACAGCAGAGGCTGCGATGGAGCCGGAAAGAGCCGCCTCCACAGAGAGTCCCTGAGCTCTGCAGTGTGACGCCTGGAGAAGGGACGGCTGGCACAGGACGACGCATCCTGAGGCAGATGGAGGATTTAGCCAAAGCCGGAACTCGGCCTGCAGAGGATCCCCAGGGAGTGGCGTGAGGCTGGCGTCCCTCCCAGGCCCTGGACAGGGGCCAAGGCCCGAGTTGCTGAAATGTAACAGGACAAGGTGACTGCAGCGGCTGGCGGGCGTGGGGTGAGGGGAGAGGCTGGGAGAAAGCCCGTGCTGTGGTTCCGGCTGAGTCCCCCACGCTCACCCACCTGCTCACACACCTGGGCAGCTACCACACTGTGCGGCGTGCACCCAGCCGGCACGCCCGCAGACGCGCACAGACACACGCAGGGCAGGCTTACCTCCCCCACCCCCGGGTTTACCGCCCACACCTCCTGTTCCTAGAGGTGTGATGCCCTAGAAATCCCTTTCCATTCAAGGATTTCTTGGGTGTGCAGCCAATTTGCATCCCTGCCATGGAGTTCCTCCGCAGACCCTGCCAGCAACATCGCCTGTGCGTTTATTTCGGGAGCCGGAGAGGCAGTGAGAGGAAGAGCCCTGCAGACGCCTGGAGTATTTCCATCCACAGGAGGCCTCCTGAGCACGAGCCCCGGAAGGCAGGGCCTGGCTCCAGACCCCGGCCGTCCTCTCTCTGGAAGGGCGGGGCCGGAGCCCCTCCCTGGCTGGCGGGGAGGCAGGTGGTCTGCCCTCATGGCTCCAGCACCCGGCACAGCGCCTGGCCCACAGAGGGGACGAAGTGCAGTCTGCCCACAATCAGATGTCCAGCCAGGATTCTATTCAGGGAATTGCCTGGTGGAGGGTGGGAGCCTGCCCCTCCCCCAAAATTCACGTCCTCTCAGGCCTCAGGATGTGACTTATTTGGAAGTCGGGTCTGTGAGACATCCTTAGGTAAGGACCTCAAGAGGAAGTCATCCTGGAGTTAGGAGGACCCTAAGCTGTCCCATTAGAAGAGGAGAGGACACGGGGGAAGTGGCCATGTGACGGCGGACGGGGGAGAGGCTGGAGGGACGCGGCCGTGAGCCAAGGAAACCAGGACTTGGAGAACTCACTGAGCGTGGTCAGACCCGTGGAGGGTTTATTCCAGCAAAGGAGACAGATTCGAGTCAGCCACGGGCAGAGACGCAGGGGGCAGAGTCCAGGAGGCTCCACGTGCCCGGCTTCCAGCGGCCCCTCCCTCCAGGGGAGCCTCGGGCAGCACTCACAGCTCCTGGCAGTGACACAGTGTAGGGCTCACTCTGAAAGTCCCCTGAGCCGTGGTGTCGAGTCTTCATTGGGGCTCCATCATAGACACGGTTAACTGTCCACGTGGCTGACCTCAGCCCCTCTGGAGGTCAAGCTGATAGGCCATGACCCAAAGTCCCACCCTTATTCGCATTGTTAGACTTCCTGGCAGGCAAACAAAGTCACTCTTACCAGACAGGACATCCCGAGGGCGTAGAGAGCCCTCCCAGGAGCCGAGGACAAAGGCCAGCCCTCCCTGGACGGTTGATTGTTTAGTAGACACCCATGAACGGACCTGGGACAAGACACTAAACCTCTTGGGACCTCAGTTTTCACACCTGCAAAATGGGTATGTGGGCGCCTTCCTCCCAGCATTGCCAGGAGGATTATGGGAGGTGGCACCTCTGCACACAGCTGGTCCTCAGGAGGAGGAGGCTGCGCTGGCTCAGTCGGACGCCTGACTCACACGTGACTCATCCCCAGCCTCCGGACGGACGCCAAGATCTAAGGGCCGTGTCCGGGGTGTGGGTTCCTAAGGTGAGCTGACAGCCCGGCTGCAGAGGCAGAGCCGAGCTCATTATGTGTGACCTTTTTGATGAATGATAAAGAGCGGGAGCCACATGCTGAGCACGGGGAGGGAGGGAGGGAGGCGAGGCAGGCAGATGGGAAGGAGAGGGATTCTGGTTCTGTCCCTTCGTGCAGAACGGCCGAGCAGGCTCAGGGCTGAGAGGTGCAGAGCCAGGGGACAGGGGACCCATCGAGGAGAAGGCGGCAGGACCAGGTGCCTTACAGGGGACGCTGCTGTGTCACTCGCTGGTGTGAGAAGGAGCCGAGCTGATGGCTCCCTGAGGTTTCTGCAGCCGTGGGAGGCCCTGGCCTTGGGGCAGGTGCTCCGCTAGGCAGCCCTCCCTGCAGAGGATGTTCAGGAGGCAGAGGGGGCGGCCGTGGCCCTGGATGTCCCACGCCCCTGCCCTTCACGCCTCTTCCTGTCTCTTGAAATGGGTTCCCAACGGGCCTGGGTGAAGCCTGGGTTTCTTTTCCGCTTTGTTCCCCACAACCTGCTCCTCCCGGCCTCCCCACTTCCTTTGATGACAACTCCATCCTCCGGGGTTTCAGGCCAAACCTTGGGGGTGGGGGCAACCTGGACCCTTCTCTCTTTTTCAAACACCACATTTATCTGTCAATAAGTCCCTTGAGCAACTTGGTGATTTATCCAGAATTTGCTTGTTTCTTCCCACTTCTACAGCTCCCAGCCTGGCTCAAGTCACCACCACCTGGTCCCTGGATCATTGCCGTCAACCTGTTTAAACCGACGCTGATTAAAACCTACGCTGATCATGCCCCGCCCCTGCCCCAAACCCTGCAAGTCTCCTGATCTTGCTCAGAGTCCCCGACCTGCTCCCTCTGGACTCCCTGTACTGCAGCAAGGGGGCCTCAGTGGGCAGCAGGGGGTCAAGGGTGTGCGTGTGTGTGGGGGTGTTACCCAGGCCCTCTCAGTGCTGGAAACACCCATCCTGTGATCAGGTATCAGAGTAGCACCCGGGCCCAGGCGGTGAGATGGTACCACCCGGGTCTTCACCTCTCTCTAACCTCCACCAGGTAGAAAACACCCCATGACTAGCCAGGATCTGCCCCTGGGAAGTATGCTGGCTGTCCTTCTGTTTCATAATGGCAGCCAGAATCCCAAAGAAAATGCTCTAAATAATGTACACGTTTGTGTACACACACACACACACACACACACACACACACACACAGAGGCACACACAGCCCTCAGCTCCAAATTCTTGATGTGATTTGAATCATTTAATCATTTAATCCACAGGACAGCCCACGAGACAGGCTGCTGCTGTTGTCTCCAGATGTTGCTGCCACTGTCTCCAGATGTGTGGGTTTCACTCTATTCCCTTTAGGAACCTCGACAGTATTGTCAACACCAGCTAATTACTTGGAAACTCTTCCCAGAACAGGCAACGCCGTCACCCTCACCGCCAGGCCTCACCACGGCGCCATCGCGATGACGGTGCTAACCCTGACGTGCGCTCTGGCCGTTGCTGAATGCTTCGTGCTGTCTGGCTGCCTTCATCCCAACAGGCCCCAGCAGCATGGGAGTGGGGGTGTAGGGCGACCTCCATTTCACAGATGAGGGCACCAAGGTTCAGAGAGGCCATACCAAGTGCTCGAGCCACTGACCAGTGAAGCTGCAGAGCCAGCCCCAAGCCTGGGGGCTCACTCTGACCCCCATTGGCCCTCATCTCCAGGGCGGGGGTGGGAACATGCGAGCTCTTCTCACATCCCACATCTCTTCCCCTCCACATTGTTCTCAACCTGCCAAGCCTGTGCCCCAAGGGCCACCGTCACGGTTTTCCAGCGGCCTGTCCACCCCTTATCCAGACTCTCCAGGCTCTACCCAGGGACCAGTTTCCAAAAATACACATCGGCTCCAGCGCATGGCTGAAGGGCAGGGCAGCTGGGGATTGGCGGGGCGGGGGGTGGGGGGGGAGGGTATGTGTGGAGCGGGTGGGGGGGAGGGAGGAGACACTGTGACAGTCAGCTGGCGGTTCCCTGGGATGGAAAATTTTACCCAAACTCCTGGAGATGTGGGGGGGGAACCACTCCAGACCCCAAGACCGGTGCACGGGATGGGTGTCCAGACAGTTGGTCCCCCAGCCTCCCCGGGAACCTCTATCGGCCATCAGAGGGAGGAGGCTCCTTCCGGCGAGGAGAGTAGAGCTGTGCGGGCCATGAAAGCGCATGCATTTGCCCCCGGAAGACTGGCTTCTCTGTCTTCGCTCACAACCATCCCCACAGGCAGCTGAGCCTCCTGGGGGCCCAGTGCTTCCGGGCCCACGAGGAGGAGAGAGAGGACTGTGCTTGGCCTCCTTTCCCGGCTCCTCCGGCCTCACTGCAGCCAGGGCCTCACTGCAGCCCGGGCCTAGGGAGCTGTGATGGGGGCACAGGGCCGCTGTGGTCCACGCCCCACCGTCCCCGGCTGTGGTCTCGGCTGCCTTCCAGGGGCCGGGAAGCTGAAGCCAGTGGCCCTCTGGGGGGCGGGCTGGCTGCCATGGGCACGTTTCACCGCCCAGCTGAGTTCTGCTGCCTGTTCTTCCGAGGATGGTGCCCACCCTGCTGGGCAGAGTCCACGCTCAGATGTGGTCCCTGCCACCCAGGGTGGGGCAGGCCGCATGGCAATGAAGGGAGGCCCGCTTAGCAGCCACAGCCACGCACGGTGACTCAGACGGGCTCTGTAAGCATCTCTGTGACCGCCCCACGCACCCCCCTTCCACCCAGGGGGGTGGGTGCCTGGAGGCCAGGCTGCAGCCACGGCTCTGGCCCGTCACCGCTCTGCACATCTGGGGGCCACTGCCCCTGACCATGTCCCGCGGCCCCATAGCCCTGCCAGCGAGCTCAGATGAGATGGCGCCTGGCGGTTAGAACCTCCGGGTGGGTCGGGAGGGGGTGGGCTCGCTGCCTCCCAGCACCTGGCTGAGCCCAACGCCGCTGGGCGAGAAGCCGTCAACATGGACACTCAGCAGCTGGGCCACCTTGAGGACATCACCCCCCCGGCTGTGGTCCTTTCCCTCACCCCTAAAGTGGGGAAACACGTACAGCACCCCCAACCCCCACCCCATCAGCTGGGAGCAGCTGCAGAAGCAGGGCCTGGGGGGAGCGGGCCCAGTGCCCCCGCGAGAGGCTATGACTGAGTTCTGGGGTGTGGGTCACAGCTGGCAGGGCCGGCTCCCGCCCATCCCAGGATTCCTGCTCCTGGTTTGAGCAGGGGTGGGGGCCCTGCTTCTCCATATTCTAAACAATTAGACGTCAGCTTGGCCAACTCGGGCCCTGGAGGTCCCCATGGGTCTGCACAGGGACGTGAGTGGCCGGGTCCCGAAGGCAGGCGTTCCCATGGCGTCTGGAGGAATTTTCCTGGGCTGTTCTTGTCCCATTTTGAACTTGTCCCCCTGAGGGCGGTGCCTCACCTTGATTTCCTCCCCGGGCACACCCGATGCACCCTGACCGTGTTCTACGTATGTTTTCTGAGGACTGGGTTCTCCAAGCTCTGCTCCCGTGTGGACATCGTACGTACAGATGGCGGAGACCACATGAACCTCCACTTCCCACGCCCACCACGCCCACCCCAGCCGGCCTCCTGTGCACGCTGCTATCGCACCGGTCCTCCCTTCAGCAGAGCTGGGAGGGAGACGCTGATGCACCAGGCGGTCATCAACACACACTTGCAGGTGGGGCCTACGGCACAGGCTTGGCGGCTGCTGTCTGCAGGCCGGGCTGGGCACGGCTCTGCCTGGGCTGCCTGCGTGCTCCGGCAGCCTCTGTCCTGGCTGGGATGGTGTTGCTGGCGCCTCTGGGGACATTCCTGCCTGACTGGCCGGTGGGCAGGGGACCCCATCTCATCCAGCTCCTCGTATCCGGCAAACAATTGGCACTGGTGAGGCCAGCGGGCGGGTCCTGCGGTGGCCCCTGCCCACAGCATCCCCGCGGCCTCCAGGGGAGTCCTGGGTCCCCGGCAGCCTGGCCGGCCTGCCCGGAAAGCCTGCTTCATTGCCCACGTGGCCGCCAGGCAGCCAGCTCCCACGCCCCGTGGGCTGCAGGCTTGTCGGTCTGGAAACTCGAAGTTGCCTTTTTTTTTTTAAAACTTCTGCTGACAGCCTGAGAACCCTGTGATGTATACGATTAATATGAGGAGCAACATCATTATCCCCTTAATATATTATTCATCTCACTAGTGATCTATTCTCTCGCACCGAGCTCTGAGAGTTGATTTCCCCCGCCCTGCTATTTTAATAGAGCCGCATTGTAAACGGCGAGAACGGCGCATTAAACATGTATAAGATGTAATCTCATTCCGAGTCCGCTCTTCCAGCGGAAAAGACAACAATGCCGCCCGGTCTTCCTGGGACGCGGGCCGGCGGGCGAGAGCCGTCGGCTCTAATGAAGGAATAGTTACAACTCCGACGGCGCCTGCGGCTCAGGGGCCCGGCGAGCCCGCTCTGCCCCCGGCCGCACCTGCAGCTCCGCCGTCCTTCCCGTGACCCATTCCAGCGGAGGGGTCGCGCCCCAAACTTCCCACTGCCCTGGCCCCTCCCCCACCCGAGGCTCAGGACAGAGGGGGTCGTCCCCAGCCAGCATTCGTCTCTCTGTCCTCCGGTGCCCACAGACCTGTGCGCGGTGCGGGCTGCACGGCCTCCAGCCGCCTCCCCAGGGGGATGTGTGACTCCCACCGATGGCCCAGCCGCCCTCTGTGCCCAGCGGCCGAGTGGACGACGACGCTGTTCTAGAATCAGCAGGTCCTGTGCTCAAAGCCCCGCTCTCCCCGTTTCGAGCTCTGCAGCCCCTCTCTCACCAGCCCTTACCAGGCAGGACATGAGAGAAATGTCACCCACAGGGAGCAGGTGGCGACAGCCCTCACCTACAGCTCACCTACAGGCTGTGGGTGTGCAGACAGCTCGGGCCTCCTGGGGGTGGGCTCCGCCCCATTTTCAGAGGGTCAGGCTCGAGGCCACAGGCAGAGGAAACACCACGGGGTGTGGTAACGAGGTGGGCACAGGCCAGCCTGGGAACCTGACTGCCGGGTGCTCTGAAGCCGGTAGCTGACTCCCCAACACCACCTGGGTGCCCAGGGCGGATCTGGGGTGGGGTGGGTCGTCTTCTGCTGGGCCCAGGCCATGTCAGGGCTCCTGTGTGGTCCAGCCTCCTCGGAGCCGAGGCCCACACCTGCCCTGTCCCCCAGACGCTGGTGAGCGGGGAGGGGCTCACGGGCTGGGATGGGCTCTCCTACGCTGCCTTCCTGCCTCCCATGTGGACCCACTGCAAGGTCCCGGGCACGTCTCAAAGCTCCCTGCACCCCAGGGAAGGAGCAGCTGCTCTGAACTTCATGATCCAGAGCCTCCCCGGCTGCCCATCACAGTTAAAGGCTGCGTCTGCGGGGCCTGCCTGGAGCAATGGTCTCAAGAGCTCGGCCTCTAGCATTCAGTAAGTGGCAGGAGAGACCCCTCCGCCCCCGGCAGCCCTCAGCTGGTCCCGAGGCTGTGCTGTGACTCTCCCTCCGCCTCCTCGCTCTCCCTCTCCTTTTCTCCCCACGCTCCCCCGCCCCCGCCCTGCCACCCCCTCTGCACCCCGTTAATGAGTCCCGAGGAGCGGCCTTGTGCCAGCATCGCTTCCCATTGGCAGGCGAGAGGCCCTGAGAGCCCCTGGCATGCTTGGCTCTGTGGAGTGTGGCCCTGACTCACGGTTTCCATGGCGATGGCACTCGCTACCAGCCTTGGCTGGTTACCAGGGCAGATGACAACCATGACAGCCGGTCAGACGCGTCCAGCTGCGCTCGCAGCCAGAGGGGCCGGGAGCTGAGTGGGGGCAGTTCTCCTGCCTCTGTCCACGGGGTCCAGCCTGGAGCGCTGAGCCCAGGAGGCCCACCCTCTTGCTTGGGCAACTTCAGCAGGAATGTTAGGGTGCAGCAGGAGCCCGGGATGGGGACCAGGACCGAGGAGCAGGCCAGACCATGCCGCTGCCCTGCTGGGCACCCCTGGGCAGGACTGTGTCCCCTCTGGGCCTCTGCTAGAGGCGCTGCAGGGCCCCCGGCGACTTTCCTGGGAGCAGACGCTGTTCGGCCTGGAGGGAGCACCTCCTCTTGGTGAGGGTGGGAGCACTGTCCCTGCCTGCGCCCTTCCCCTTCCATAGTCCAAGGCTGGGCATGGGCTCTGGGCCCTGCCCTGTGGCCCCAAGAGGGCGTGGGCCCAGGTGACGGGGCTACGTGGCCTGCCTGATGCTGCTGGCTCCCAGCAGTGGGGGAGCTCTCCGTGGAGAAGGCTCACTGCTGTTCTGACCCAGCTCAGTGTCCCTGCACACCCTCATCAGAAGGGCCAGCTACCGGGTCACACCGCGGCCCCCAAGCTCGCAGTATCCTCAGCCCTGCTGCCTCCAACAGGCCCACACTGTCAGCTGCAAATACCTCAGAAAGCACAGAGGGGGGCGGTGGTTGGAAGCGGGTGCCTCCTACCCCCGCGCCTCGCTGGGGTGGGCGCTCACACACCACTGACATTTCACATGGGATTTTTTTGCGGATTTCAGCCCCGAGGGAAACAGAGCGTGAATCACGGCTGCTTCGCTCACTCATCCCCGCAGAACAGACCGCCCCAGCAGCTGTCCCGCCGTCCCCCTCGGTCCCGGGGCTGGCTGGGCTCAGCGAGCAGTTCTTCCAGCCCCCCTATAGCCTCGCAGGTATTGCCGTCTGTCGGCCGGGGGGTCACCCATGGGACACGGGGGCATCTCCCCGCTCAGTGTAGTGTCAGCATCTGCCTCTCCGTGCATCGTCCCGACCTCCCGCAGGTGAGCGCGTGGCCTCGGCTTCCCCGCAGTCACCTAAAGCCGTGGTCGGCAAACTGCGGCTCTCGAGCCACATGCGGCTCTTTGGTCCCATGAGTGTGGCTCCTCCACAAAATACCACATGCAGGTGCACGTACAGTGCGATTGAAACTTGGTGGCCCATGCGCAGAAGTCAGTTTTCAGCCTGGGCGAGTCTATTTTGAAGAAGTGCTGTTGGTATTTGGCTCTGCTGACTAATGAGTTTGCCGACCACTGGCCTGGAGGAACCAGGTGCCGCACCTGGAGTGGGAGGGTTTACTCCCCCGGCAGCACTCTGACCAGAGGAGGTAGAAAATGGGATGCAGCCGGTGGATACATCCTTCCCCTTTCCTCCTCCTGAAAGACGGCTCCCAGACAATCTATCCATCCTGTCGGCAGCACCCCCGGCCGAGGGCCCTGGGACACCTCCGCAGGTGAGGCAGCAACAAGCCCGGGAGCATGTCTGCCCGTTTAGGTCTCCCCCATCCTCACGCTCACCCGCTGGGAGGGCACAGTCAGGCATTAGCCCTCAAGTCTTGTCTTGGGGTCTATTTTCTAGAAAACCCGCCCGAGGCAGACACGGGGCACAGCGTACGCCGTCCTCCGGGTCCTCGAGAGGCTGGGCCTTCCTCCCGAGGCGGGACAGCAGACCGCAGCCTGAGCCTGGAAGCTGAACCTGCATATTCAGACCCTGACTCTCGTCCGGCCGGCGTGGCTCCGTGGCTGAGCGTCGACCTGTGAACCAGGAGGTCACGGTTTGATTCCTGGTCAGGGCACATGCCCAGGTGGCAGTGCAGGAGGCAGCTGATGGATGATTCTCTCCCACCATTGATGTTTCCATCTCTTTCTCCCTCTCCCTCCCTCTCTGAAATCAAGAAAACTATATTTTTTAAAAAATCCTGACTCTGAATTAGTGGCATGTGACCTTCGGGTCCCTCGTCTGTAAAATGGAGAGGTGTCGTTACGTTTGCTGGGGCTGCCGCAGCCAATGAGCACGTGCTTAGTGGCCTAAAAACGGGAGAGACGCGTTCTCCCCGGATCTGGAATAGGGAAGGCCCTGGCACCACAGCCTTCTGCAGGTCCCAGGGGGACTGCCATGGGGTCCCCTCTAGTCCTGCTCCCTCCAGACCCCGCCCCCCTGGAGTGCTCTGCCGAATGCGAAAGGTGCCCGGGCCTGCCTCTGTCCTGGCCATGACCTGCCTCACGTGAACCGCGGGGCCCCACCCTGCTGAGGCACCCACAAAAGGAAGCACCTGCCGCTCCCCTCCTCTCCTTCCTCGGCCGAGGCCTCTGCTGCCTGAGAAGCCACGGGAAGCCCTTGTGTCAGCTGCCTCCCTGCCCAGGCCCCAAGCCTCCTCTGTGGGGCCCGTGACCGGCTTCCCTTCCCTTTACTGGCTGAATGATAGTCCACTGCACGATGGACTACGTTCTGTGTCTCCATTCACCTGTGGATGGGCACGGGGTCTGCTTCCTCAGGACATGTCTGTGGAGGCCCTGCTTTCAATTACTTGGGGTGTAAACCAGAACTGGGGTTACTGGATCACAGGGTAGCTCTATTTTTAATTTTTTGAAGAATTCATCCACTTCTGACAGGCATCGCCGCCTACGAACCTGCAGGAGAGCCAGGTTCACACAGGGAAAAGCCGAGCATCTCCTCCCACAGGCGTCGGCAGCGCGGCCGTGGAGGTGGGCGAGGCCGGGCTCCCGTCTTGTCTTCTCCGGGCATCACCAGCGAAAGCTGGCACTTGGATCTCATCAAGGGAGAGAAGAAAGGCGCTTCGATGGGGAGGCTCCTCCGGAGAAATCTCACCATCTGGGGAGCGCGAGTCCGCAGGCGGCGCCTCTGCTCCATTCCGCACCCCTCAGGTCCTGACGCTTCACTTCGCCCCACACGCTGGCTTGCAGCCGCTGTGATCCGCCCGGCAGGACAGGAAGAGAAATGATTCCCTTGTTCCAAAGCATGGCTCAGTCAGGGCGGGAGCCCAGTGCCGCGCACCGGGAGCCAATGCCGATGACGGCAGCGCAGCCCCTGACGCACGGGCAGCGTCCAGCGAAGCGCACGTCACACCGTCCGGACTCAAAATGACCGTGATGGTCACCGTGCTGCTCAAGAGGAGAAACTGTCCCTCAGCCCGAGGCCCCGGTGAGGAGACTGGAGAATCATGTGATGGGCGAGCCTGGTCAGTGGCTGCCCTGCTGGGCCCGGGAGGAGAGAGGAAGGACCCAGTCCCCCTGGCCCTGGGGTGGGAGGCGGACACGGGGAGGGAAGCTGTGGTGCTGGATGGAAAAGCCGCGGCAAAGGCCAGCGCAGCATGTGGCCACCTGGCTCAGCATCCCGGGCCCAGGCTGGGTCTCAGGGCCTACAACTCCCCGGAGGCCGCCTCGACGGTGCGTGTGCACGAGAAAGAGCGCACGCGTGCGCGTCGCTGTGTGCGCCTCGCGGAGGAACGGGTCCGTGGTTGTCTTGGGGCTGCGAGAGTGGGTCCGTCACCACCCTGCTCCACCCTCAGAAGCTCAGAATCGCTGCCTGGATCCTCCACTGCCCCCCACTGGGACCTCGCCCTCGGGGTCTCCGTGTGGGTGGTTTCTCTGCTCCCTCCAAGGCAGGATAGCAAGACGCTAGGAAGATCCCCGGGCAGGTGGAAGGGGGAAACGGAGAGACAAGGACTGAGCAAGGCCAAACAATATGCACGACCTGCAGACAGCTAGTGCGTCGCAGCCCTCACCTTCCCTAACTGAGGACGCTTGAGAGCCAATGGTTTGTGCCTCTCCCCCTTAACCAGAGAACAGACAGCTGAAGGCACGCTGGTCGCTGGTCGGGGAGACAGAGGGCGGAGACCCAACTAACGCCATTCGTGCCGGCCAAACCCAAGGACGGCTGAAGTCAGGGGAACAAGCAACAAAAACAAGTAACAGGGTGAGAGCCAGACAGACCCGGGATAAATAGTGAAGCAGTGAAGCCGACCAGAGAACGGCCCCAAACTCCCCAATATGCTCACTGTGATGCATCCGCTATTGAAAACGCCCTTGGAGAGCGGGTGACTAGTCTGAGATCCTCGCCCAAAGAAGAGAGAGAAAACCCACAAGACAAAGGATACCCCGTGGGCTTTCGCTGGCGCACGCCCAGGCCTTTTCTCGGACGTGAACTTTTTACTTTCTTTCCCTTAAACGCTGAGGGTCCCCACGAGACTTGCAACCAGGGGAGCAGTGGGCAGCGGCAGCTTGTCCCAGGTTCCCCTCCCTCCGCCCCCCCATCCTGTCTCCAGGGCCCCCTTTTCTCTGACTTCCCAGTGAGCTGGCAGCAGCCCAGCCCTGGCTCACCTCTTTCCTAACATTTCCAGGGAGCCGAGCAGAGCCCCGCGTAGGCTCCCTGTGGCTTCTCCTACCCCAATGCTTCCTTCTTTTCACTGTCCCAGCTTTAATAAACGTGCCCTCCACACCACCTGCTGTGAAATCTTTCCTGCACGAGGTCAAGAACCCCCAAGACACCAGCCGGCCCGAGGCAGACTCGCTCCGCAGGTCCCCTCAATGACACCTCCTGCCCCCAAGCTCCACCGCCGGCACGGGGTCCCGGAAAGGTCACAGACTTTGCCACGCCACCTCCTGCATGGGGCTCCCCCACACTCGCCCTTTCTCTAAGATCGGCACCTCCTTCCACGGGCAGCAAGACCCCCCATCATCCTGCCCCTTCTCAGTTTCTCCCCCGCTTTGCCCTGCACGCTCCACTCCGGCCACACACAAATTCCCTGGGTGCCCCGTCTCGGGGGACCGACTGTCCAGGTGGCCTGACTGTCTGAGGACAGGCCCAGGCAAACCTGGACAGCTGGTCACCCTAGTCCATCCTCTTCCCAGCTGGTCAGCCCTGTTCCCTCCTCATTACTGACCACCGCCCCACCCCCACCGAGTTAGGGGCCCCTCACCTGGGCTTCCACAGGGCCCCATGCTTTCTGCCATAACACCCACCCTGCTGACGAGCACTGCTTCCTTCATCCCCTCTCACTGCTGCCTGACTCATGTCAGATCCCCGTCCCTGCACCAAGCCTGCGTTCCAGATGAGCTGAGTAACATGTGTGGTCGGGCCAGAGGGAGGATGACTTCACGCTGAGCAACCCTGATGCGCAGTGAGGTTCCGCCCCCTCCCTCCTGCCTGGAGACCTCCCTGACAAGGGGCAGCTCTGGCTCTGGCGTTTGATTGGCATTCAGGATCGTCTGACTGCCAGCAACAGAAAAAATAAATCTGACAGAGTCATTCCCCCATATTAGGAGGGTCTGGGGTACCTCACAGAGTTGAAGGGGAGGCAGGAGGGAGGGAGGTTCCCACAGGAAAGTCACCCACCTGGGGCGGGTGGGGGAGTATGGCAGGGCCATGGGATCCGGATTCAGGGAGGGGCATCAGATCAGCACCCTGGCCAGAGCAGGTGAGAGGGTTGTGACTGACACTCCATTAAGAATACCACAGCCCTGGCAGGGGGACTCAGTCGGTGGGAGCATCGTCCCAGACAAAAGGTTGCAGGTTTGCTCCCCGGTCAGGGCACATACCTAGGTTGCAGGTTCAATCCCCAGTTGGGGCGTATACAGGAAGCAACCTATTGATGTTTCTCTCTCTCTCTCTCTCTCTCTCTCTCTCTCAAACATCAATAAAAAAATATCCTCAGGTGAGGATTAAACAAACAAACATAAAAACAAAACATAAACTGAGTGGCTTAGGTCCCAGAAAGGGGTTGAGTCACAGTTCTGGAGGCTAGAAGTCCAAGGACAGGTGTCCACGCTCCCCCTGCGGGCCTTAGGGCAGCACCCGTTCCAGGCCTCTCTCAGGGCTTCTGATAGCGTCTTGGCTGGTGGCAGCCTCACTCCAGTCTCCACATGGCACTGTGTGTGTGTGTGTGTGAGTGTGTGTGCATGTGCGTGTGCATGTGCGTGTGTGTGCATGTGCGCGTGCATGTGTGTGTGTGTGTGTATGTGTGTGAGTGCCTGTGTCCGAAGTTCCCCTTTTCACAGGGACGCCATTCATACTGGATTCGGGCCCGACCACTCCATTATACTCATTTTAACTAAATCCATCTGCAGGGACCCTGTTCCCAAGTCAGGTCACACCCTGCAGTCCTGGCGTTAGGAGTTCAACATATGAATGTGGGGGAGGAGACACAGTTCAACCCATGACACCCACCAAGACAGAATCCAAGGGGCGAGGTGGCCCCTCAAAACAAAGCGAGGGTGTCACCCCCGGAGGAAGGCAGGATGAGCTCCGGGCAGTTCAACAGCAGTTGCCCCCGGGGCCTTGAGAGGGACTCACCAGGGGACCCGGGGTGGCCGAGGGCCGCTCGGTAAACGAACCACTTGCTTTCTCCCGCGTTGCCCTCCCTCAGGCTGAAAGAACTCAGGCTCCAGGCGGCCCACCCTGCACCCACTGGCAGGTGTGAGCGGAGCACCTTCAGCTGCCCTGCCCTCGGGGGCTGCCACCTGTCCTCCCCTCCCCTCCCCGTGTCTTTCTCCGTCTCAGGAACGGAAACAGGAGGGAGTTTATCAGACACAATGGCTCGAGGACCTTATTCATTTCGTGCAGTAATTAAAATAAAAGCTGTTTGGAAATATGATTATAGATTGGCCCATCAAAGCAAATTAAATCTTCGAAGAGTAATGGCCTAATTAGCTCCCAGATTCTGTCATTTAAAAAACCCAAACGCCCTGTTGTCCCCGAACCAGGAAATGTCGGGGGCCCAGCTGTGAAAGGGGCAGGTCAGGTGACTTGGGGTTCTGAGAGGGGAGGGGCCGCAGGTGCAGACCATTCATCCAGGTTAACCTGGCTGGACCCCGGGTCCTTAGTTATTCACCTGCCTCACAGGGTCCTTTTAGGGGACATTTGTGTATAAACCATCCACTCAGGGCTTCTGGGCCCCAGAACCTGGCGGGCTCCCCCCCCCCCCCACTCACGCCCTTCCTGTCCCAGGCCCAGGACTCAACCCCAAATATCTGCCCCCTGTTCCCTCAAGACCAAGCCGGTCTCTGCGACAGCCTCCCCCACCCCGACTCTGCTCACCTCCAGTTTTCCCACTGACCTGGGAGACAAGGTGGGTGAGGTTCTGGAAAGTTCTGGAACATGCAGGGATGGCTCAGGTCCTGTCCCTGTCTGTGCCCTGACTCTGTGAGGACGCCCATGGCCTTGGGCTCCCCCCTGCTCAGCGCCGCCCTGCCTGTGGTCATTCTGTTCCCTTCTTAGAAACGGTACCCAGGTCTTCCTGCAGGGAATGGCCCTCCACTGTGGGCCCAGGTGCCTTGTGCCGGTTAACCCTACCCCTGGCCCAAGAATAGACACGTGATCCAGGTCTGGCCAATCAGAACCCTTGATTCCCTGGCCTAAGTGATTGGCGACCCCAGCCAGCCAATGGGAAACAGTGGGGCCACGTGGGCTTTTTTACAGAGTTGCTCAGCAGAATCGCCCTCTTGCTGCTGGAGGGGTGAGCCCCCCTCAGCTGTCCAGCCCCGAGGACAGCGGAGCCCAGGGCGGCTGGGGCCCTGGCCCTGCCTGGGCTGGGAGTGAGACCTCCTGGGCCCTCAGTCACTGCACCAGCCTTTCCGTTTCCTGCGTTGGCCAGTGGAGTTGGAGCGCTGGGCTTGCAAATGCCCTAATCCTGCCAGTCTCCCAGGAGGCCTGGTTACCAGATACATGGGGCTCCCGCCAGAGCCCCCTGTCTCCAGTCTTCACTCCCCAGGAGAGTGACCATTGGGACCTCATCCCTTCAGGTCCCCTCAAAAGCAGATAGGGCCCTGGCTGGTTTGGCTCAGTGGGTAGAGCGTCAGCCTGTGGACTGAAAGGTCCCTGATTCGATTCTGATCAAGGGCACATGCCCGGATTGCAGGCTCGATCTCCAGTAGGGGGTGTGCAGGAAGCAGCCAGTTAATGGTTCTCTCGCATCATTGATGTTTCTCTCTCTCCCTCTCCCTTCCTCTCTGAAATCAATAAAAAAATATTTTTTTTTAAAAAGCAGATAGGACTCCTTTGCACCTCCTGAGAAGTGGATGCTAAAACTGTGTTAGAATTTTATTAGGAGAAATGCCCGTGGGGGAAATGGGGAGGGAGTCAGGAAGGACTAGGACCATAAGCCCATGATGCAAGGTGGACCCCTTCCCCCAAGGGGAGGGGAGAGGGTGGGAGAGGAGGTTGGGTGGAGTGTCCTGTATGCCATGGAGTCCAAGGGAGGCTGGGCAAGCCTGTTGGGAGGCCTGGAGCCCTGACTCCAAAGCCCAGCTCCCTTCATGGTGATGCGGGACTAACAAAGACACGTCCTGGAGATAATCAGACTGGACATGGGTGAGTCCTACTACGTGTGTGTGTGTGTGTGTGTGTGTGTGATCTCCTGTCAGCTCACGCCAAGCCGACCAGGCACGAGTGGTACTGCACCCATTTTGCAGGTAGGGACATTGACCACAGAGAGGTCAAGCAACTTGCCCAAGGTCACACAGCTGGCAGGAGGTGGAGCCAAGACCAGGACCTCTGCTCTCACCTTCACTGTACTGCCAGGAGTGTTAGCCCTGGGGCTGCCACCCAGGACCCTCTGTTCCTGGAGACCTTCCTTTCCCTCCCCAGGCCTCAGCTGCCTCACCGGAAGTGAGGGAGTTGGACTCCAGCAGGTCCTTAAGCAAGGCGTGTCCCAGAAGCAGCTGGAGGACTTCTGATAAATCCACCGGGCCGCATCCCGTGAGCAGGACTGGGAGCATTTCGTGGACGTCCCCTGGGTGACACTCCCAGGCGGCGTCTTGAGAACCCCCACCCAGGAGAATCCTCGGATCCCCCCATTACTCCACCTCCCTCCCGGCGACAGCTGGAGCCCAGGAGGCTTGATGGATTCCTGTTCATTACTGGTGCGCTCTGCAGAGCTGCGGGGAGGACGGGCTGGCGGGCCGGGTTGCAAATGAAAACCAAACACATTCTAAATTATGAAAGGCACACAAAGCCCAGGAAACCAGGCTCTTCCATTCAGATCCAGAGAACTCGATGCCGTCGCCGTGGCAACACAGTTTGTGAGCACCGGCCAAGAACCCAGCCTTACGTTGGGCTCCTGGTCTCTGACAGGCAGGCGTCCTGGGCGCTGACCCGTGGGAGAGGTGCTGGGGGTGGTGGGGAAGGCTCCACGGCCCACGGCCCACGGAGAAGGCAGATTTGATGGACAAAGAAGTATGAGGAGGGTGGAGGGACACAGGGAAAGAGGAGCAGTCAGACCTGGCAAGGGACCCAGGTGCCCACTGGGGGGCGCACCCTCAGGGGGTGAGGTCCTGGGCAGGAAGCCTCCCCATCACTGTATGTATGGGTGGACGGGGCGGATTCCGGTCCACAGGCCATGAGGTAACGGTGCATCGAGTAATGGGTGCAGCGGGGAGAAAGGGGAGGGAGCTGGGAGTAAACAGTGGTGACTCCAGGTGCTGCGTATGGAGCGCTGTTGGGAAGGGGGCAGTCCCTGGGTCCCTGCTCGGCCACCCCTGGCCTGGGACACTCACGCAGCTGTGCTGTGCTGGCCCCCGTGCTGGGGTACCTTCCCGTTCCCGCCCCGTGTGCTGCTTTGTTCTGCTCACGTGTGAGGGTCGGGAGCCCCAGCTTTTTGTATTTCAGGCCCCACTGGGGAGGTCGGAGCCCCTCCACTCAGCAGGAGGTAGGGGTGCAAAGGGGACCAGCTCTCCTCTGACCAAGGACAGCGGTGGCCTCCTGGGCAGAGCGTGCGTGGTCCTTAGGGGCGTCTTTAAGCCAGAAGAGGAGCTAGGGGTGTCCCATCTACCAGGCCCGGGAGGCGCAGGGTCCTTGGGCTGTTGGCTTTTCGAAGGCGGAGAAAACATTTGAAATCTGGAAGAAGTAATTTTGGGCTGTGAAATATGAACAACATTACAAAACCATAATCGATAGAAGTCTAATTAAACATCTACAGAATGTCATGTTATGGCTGCTGGGCGGCAGGGACGCGGTCCGACTCCCGTGTTGTTGGCTGTAAATGGTATTTAATGAGGGACGCGGGGCGCTTGACGGTGCTGGGTGAGGGGGGATGGGCTGTATTGGTTCCCTGGGGCCGCCCTGACAAATGACCAGGAACCGGGGGGCTGGAAACAACAGAAATGTATCCTGTTACAGCTGTGAAGGCCAGACGTCCAAAGTCAAGGTGTGGGCAGGGCTGCACTCCCTCCGGAGGCTCTGGAAGGACCCCTCCTGCCTCCTCCAGCTCCTGGTGGTGGCTGCCACCCTCCGTGTCCCTTGGCTGGTGGCGGCATCTCTCCAATCCCCGCCTCTCTCTTCCCATGTCCTCCTCCTCTGGTGCATCCTCTGTGTCCTCTCCTCTTCCCAGAGGGACACCAACCACTGGGTTTAGGGCCCCTCTCACCTACTGTGACCTCCACTTGCTGACTCTGCAAAGGCCCTATTTCTGAATCAGGTCACAGTCTGAGGTTCGGGGTGGACCTCAGAATGCTTATTGGACACACCACAGGTAACGGTGTCTGGGGCCAGGAAAGCCTCGGGTGGTCTTAAGGGGAGAGACTGTCCCTTGAAGCTCTGAGAAGTGGGGGAAGGGATGGCCCTGACCAGGAGCCGGATCCCAGCTGGCTGACCTTGGGCCTGGCTGCCGGGAGGGGGTGGGGAGATGGGAGAAGGATGAAGCAGGGAGGTGATCTGAGCGGTTTGCAGGGAGGGACAGTGGGGACAGAGAGACGGGGCATATTTGAGTGACGAAGTGCTAATATTAATAACAATATAACAAGAGTCAACGCTTTTTGAGTATTTCCTGTGGACCAGGCACAGCTCTGAGCTGTCCCAAGTTTTAAGCCTTTGAGTTCTCTCTCAGCCGTAGGAAGAAGGTACGGCTGTCACCACTCCCGTTTTATAGAGGAGGACACGGGCTCAGAGAAATGAACTTGCTCGGGGTTATGTAGTAAGGGGGAGAGTTGGGATTTGAACCCAGAATCCCTGCAAGCTGTACCCATCCTCACAACCCCAAGCTGACTTTGCATGGATGATGCGGAGGGAGCAGGTAGGAAGGGGGTGTGGGGGAGGGGGGGCCATGCCTTTCTGAGATGGGGAGTGGTGGGAGGAGCGAGTTTGGGGGGAATCAGGGGGTCATATTGGAAACGTGGAGGAGGAGCGGCCTGTGGGATGGGCCTTGGGACACCAGGGCCCAGCGAGGTCAGTGGGCAGGCCCTGGGAACAGTGAAGGATTTGGACAGTTTGCCGGGAGCCTGTAGACCAAGAATCTGAGTAAGCAGAACAGCAGCCCCTCCCCCACCGCCCACCCGCCCCTGCGCTCTCTCAGCGGACTCCGCGGACTCCCCCCTCTTCTTCTGCTTTATTAAAACTCCCTTGACGACGTGCCTCCCTCTGCGCGCGTGGACACGGCAGCACACGGCGCCTATTTCAGGACGTGCCTCGTCTCCACGCCGTTCCTTCTCCCACAGGTTCTATTCGCATCGGCTGTTTGGCACAAGGCTTTGAATGGCTGGTGTGTGCGCTAAGCTCATTTCCCAGAAATGTCAGGCATCGCCAAGCCCAGAGCGGCCACGCCTTGTTCTCGTCCTTTGTTCCCAGGCTCCTGTTTCATGCACAAAAGCGGTGCTTCCTTTGGCTGCGCTGGAACCTCTCTCTCTCTCTCTCTCTCTCTCTCTCTCTCTCTTGGATTGAGCGGAGAGCGGGGCCTGCCTATCACACACCAGGCTGCCTCCTGTTCCACTGGCCCCTGAAAGGATTGATAAAGGGAAGGGGCAGGAGGCCAAGGTTCTCAAACCCCAAATGAATTGTGGAGCCAAGTCGCTCACCCCTGGGTGGAGCTGGGCAGACACTGGCCCACGCTCCCTGGGAAAGTGGCGCTGGGTCTGTGTGTGGCCAGTGATGAAGGAGACCGTGCCTCTCTGTCCTTCTCCGAGGTGTCCCTGGCAGACCTCAGAGCCCGGGGACAGCGCCAGCCTTCTACGCCGACCCCCGAGAGCCCTGAGAGCTGCCAACTCAGCACCCACATTTCACGGACATTTCTTTTTTTTTGTTTTTCCATCCATGTTTAGAGAGAGTGGAAGGAAGGGACAGAGAGAGAGAAACATCAATGTGAGAGAGACACGTCGACTGGTTGCCTCCCACACGTGCCCCCATCAGGGCCAGGGATCGAGCCTGCGACTCAGGTATGTGCCCTTGAGCGGAATTGAACCCACACCCCTTCAGTCCCTGGGTGGATGCTCCCCTTCAGTCCCTGGGTGGATGCTCTATCCCCTGAGCCACACCGGCCAGGCTCTCGGACATTTCTCGAAGCTGAAGCCTGTGTACAGGTGAGGGATCTGGAGGGTGGAGACTCTGTGATCACGTGGCCGATGGAGTTGGAGGCCGCTGGCATCTGACAGAGACGGCGTCTGTCCTCGCGGCACTGGGAGTGTCTTCCTCGGCTTCTCATTTCCTCTTCAGTGGTTTGGGCTGCTCCTGAGCTGGAGGGCACAGAACCAGGACTGTCACTTTGGGCTGTGGGCCTGGTGACCTGGCAGGCAGCCATGACTGAGGGTGGGGTGAAAAGTGACGGGTAGGCGCCCCATTGGGATGGCGTCCGCTCAGGGGTGAGCACTGGGGTATTCATGAGAGCGGAGGCCATGCCACAGTATATAATAATAATAATAATAATAACAACAACAACAACAACAGTTACGAACTCGATCTGTGGTTCATGCTCTATGTGTCTGAATAATTAATCCTCACAGCAGCCCTGCTGGCTGCCAGCAATGCCCTGTCTCAGCCAGGGTCGTAGGCAGGGGTTCTGTGTCCCTCCCAGGATGCTGAGCCCTAACCCCGGACCCATGAATGTGACCTCCTTTGGAAACAGGGTCTTTGCAGGTGGTCAGGTGAAGAGGAGGTCACTAGAATGTGCCTAAGCCAATGTGTCTGGTGTCCTTATAAGGAGGGGACATTCGGGCACAGAAACACTCACAGAGGAAAAACCACGTGACGACAGGGAGAAGACGGCATCCACAGCGAAGGAGAGAGCTCGCGGAGGGAACCAACCCTGCCGACACCGTGACCTTACGTTCCCAGCCCATTTCTGTTCGGCTGCTGGTCTCTGGCACCTTGTTGTGGCAGCAAGGGCCTCACTAGGGAGGTCTCCCCTGGGTGATGGGGAGGAAGTGGGGGAAGCAGGGCAGGGGATGGGAAGAAGCCAGCAAGGGGGGGAGTGGAGAGTCTTGTTGGAGGGGAGGGGCGTGGGAGGTGGGGCCATAGAAACAACCTGTGGCTCATTTTTGTGATATGAATGATCTTAACAGACATTAATTATATAAATAAATTGTGACCAGAGCACGTTATTCAATGCTTATAATGGACCAGGCTTGCCCATTAAAGAAGCTGTGGGGGGAGGGCTGGCCATCCTGGTCAGTGGTTGAGCGTCGACCTATGAACAAGGAGGTCACGGTTTGGTTCCCGGTCAGGGCACATGCCTGGGTTACAGGCTCAATCCCCAGTGTGGGGCGTGCAAGAGGCAGCCGATCGATGACTCTCTCTCATCATTGATGTTTCTCTCTCTCTCTCTCTCTCTCTCTCTCTTCCTTCCTTTCTGAAGTCAATAAAAATATATTTTAAACAAACAAACAAATAAAAAAGAAGCTTCAGGGATTAAAACACACTTGGACCAACTATTTAAAAAAATTCTCTTCTATCTGGTTATGTTATCAGTTTGATATAAAGTATGGCCCATTTATTTATGTTCATAATCATTCTTAAGCCTTCCCGCCCCCCATCTTTTTGAGCTAATTTTTTGATACAAAAGTGAAAACGATACAAAAAATGTATAGTCGGAGAAGCCCCCCCATCCACCCGGTGGGCGGCCAATGGCACTAATTCTGGGCGTATCCTCCGTGTTCCTGTTTGCAAAAACCAGCGGATGTATATGTTTGTGGGATTATATTCCCTTCTTATACAAAAAATAACCCCGCCATAATGCTTTTTCATACCTTGCTTTTTTCACTTAACAATACATCCTGGAAACACTGTATTAGTACATAGAGATCTTCATTTCTTAGAACAGCCACGCCGTCTCCGCCACATGGCCGCACTCGCGCTCAGATGTAGAAGTGTTTATGGCAGGTGATGCCGCAATAACTCAGCCGTGTGCCGGGCAGGCTTGTTGAAGGGGTGTTTTCAGGCTCGGTTCCTGGAAATGGGATTGCTGGGCTGGGGAAATGCACGAGGCTTTGTGGGCTCTGATCACATTTCCCTCCCTGGGAAGGTGGCTCCATTTTGTCCTCCCACCAGCAATGTATGAAAATGCCTGATATTTTTTTTTGCAGGGACGCAGGGGGGACCCTAACAGACAGATCAACATAGAGCCTCATTGCGGGATGCCTGGATGGTGTTCCTCCAGCAGCAGGGACATCCACCAGAGGCCAGGACGGCAAGTGGATGGAGGGACATGCATTTGTCTGCGAGATGTTTTCTGCTTTAATTAGAAAGGGCTGGGGTCGGGGGGCTCGGGAAAAGATGGCAGTCGAGCCGCCCTCTAATTCCCTGAACAAGAGAGCCTGCTCCTTAGAGAGCTGTCCCGGGAACACCTCCCCGACTCACGCTGTCTGCTCTCCCCTGCTTTTATATGTCTAATAAAAACATATTAAAAAAATACTTCACATCAGCATGACTTGGGCTTTGGCCTCTGGGTGGACATGGCCATGTGCCAGAGCAGGGGTCAGGGTGCCTGCCAGGCCAGAGATGACCCCCCTGAGGGATCAAGAAAAGGTTGGGGAGTCCCAGGGGAGCTGCTGGGGTGGCCAGGACAGCAGAGAGACACTGAGGGAGCTTGGAGCAGAGACCATCTACCATGACATATTCCAGGACATTGACAACCTGTGGAGCACACGGACTACTGCAGTTATCTGCTGCTGCATGTGTATCAGTTACCTACTGCTGCGTAACAAATCGCCCCCAAACTTACCAGCTTAAAATAATAAGCATCATCTCACACCGTTTCTGAGAGCCAGGCATCTGGGAGTGGCATAGCTCCTGGGAGTGGCATAGCTGGGTGGCTTGACTCAGGGTCTCTTGTGAGGATGCAGTCAAGATCTTGGTGGGGTCTGCCGCCTTCCGAGGGTTGGACTGAGACTGGTGACCTGGTCTCAGAAGCCGCACATCGTTACTTTTGCCGTATGCTGTCGACTAGAAGGGAGTCACAAAGTCCAGCCCACACACAGCAGAGGAGTAGCAGACTCTATTTTTTTTTTTTTTTTTTTTTTAGGGAATGTCAAACCATGTATGGACATATTTTAATGCACTACACTGTGTAACGCACCACCCAGAACCTGGTGGCTTAAAACAACGGACATTTATTTATTCTGTTACCCGGGCTGGGCTCAACTAGACAGACCTTCTGCTGGGCTCCTGGGGGACTGCCTGAGGCCATGAAGAGCCAGCAGCCCTGGGCTCCAGCCACCTTTGCCTTCCAGGGCCCCTTGAATGAGTGACAGGGAGGAGGCCAGGCCCCCAGGCACGGTCACTGTGATTGATGAGGTGCTCTGGGGGTGGGGGAGGGGTGCTCCCACTGTGGAGCTGTGGGCACTACGGTGACTGCTTTCCTGTTCGTGGCCCAGGACCCGCCCACGTTTTCCAGATTTGGAATGTTTTCTGGACCCGAGAGGAAGACACTGCCATCGTGTACGCTCCGGGATCTGGATTTAAGGTGCAGCCCCTATCCTTTCATTTCTAAGCGTTATTGAGCATTACTTCTTTAATAAAAATAATGACCCATCTGCAACTTCTGAACAAAGAACAATAAAAGTGACAGATCTTGGCTCACCGTACACAGACTGTCACTTTGGATTTACCGCCCCCCAACCTCTGCCGGCGAGCCGCACTATATTTACACCTCGGGTCTCCATCCATCACTCTATCTTCTCACGCAGCATCTAATCTCGCCGGCGCGCTTCCTCTATCGCGGCTCCTCCGAGGTGCGTGTGCGGGGCTGATTTTTATCGTGCGGAATGTGTTGGAGACGAGGCGCTGGCTATAAAACCGGAGCCTTTCTTGGGATGCTTGAAAAGTTGCCTGACACACAGTAGATTTAGTGCCTTGGATTCATCCTGGGTCATCCGTCAGCAGGAAGAGAAGGGAGTCTGCTTTGAACTCAGGCTGGGAGACTCGGCCCTTCAAGGTGAAAACCACGGCCGTCTGGGGGCCCGGGACCCCCTCCCGGGGCTGGGAGGAAGCCTGGGGAGGCTCCCGGGGCACCCTGCGCCCCGCTGCTGGGAAGGAGGCCACCCCAGCCTGGGAATTCTGCCCAGAAGCCACACGACCGAAATGACGGGGGCACATGACTCCCAGCGTTGTTACCAGCAAGCCATTCGGGGAACATAAATTCACAAGAAATTAGTCACTCTAAATGGCTTTATTTGG
>NW_005871256.1:1440510-1450123 GCF_000147115.1 Myotis lucifugus
CCTGCGAGTCTTCTGTTGCTCATTCAGGAAGTTTTTTTCTGGGTCTTGCTGTCATTCCAGTTTGTTCCTGGGAGCATGTCCGCGCGGCATCCGCTTTCCCTGCCAGCATCCTTGCTCGCTGTGTAAAACAAAACTGCAAAAAGCCGAGGGAAAGAGTAACGTCATTAGAACCAGTTTCTGGGATGGGTGTGGCTGCTCCCCCTGTGAAAGCCAGACCCCTTCTCTCAGGCCCCGTGTCAGCCAGCCCGAGGGGTGCCCTCCCCCACCACCCCCTTCCCCAGGGAGGAGGCCCCAGCGGACCTGCGCTGCAGCCCTGGCCAGGAAGGGCCTCTGCTGGGGCTCCTGGCTGGAGCAGGTGCCCTCGCTGTGGGGGCTTGGACACTGCGCCAGCCTCAAAAGTGACAGGTGACCCCACACCACAGGGACATCCACGTCCACTTAAAGGGGTTCCTGCGTGGGCCTTGCCCCGGATGCCCTGCCTGGCTCCACAGAGACCCACAGGAGAGCCCCACTGAAACCATCCCAGGGAGTGGGTGCCCCCGGGGGAGCCCGAGGGCAGAGCTGGGGGTCTCCTCTTGGTTCCTGGGCACAGAGCAGGTTCCCGCTGGGAGCACGTGGGCTGATCTGGGGGTCCCGGGGAGACGGGCTTGGTCTCTCTGGGCATGTCTGCTGGGTCAGCCCAGAGCTGACACCCAACGAGGCACAGTTAGTTCTTCCTGGGGGGAAGGAATTCACCCCTCACCCCAAAGAGGGGTCTGGCCCTGTCCCTGCTCCTGGGACGTAACGTCCAAGCACTTGGGATTTCCCCAGTGAGAGAAGGGTCCCTGTTAGTCACGGGGGTCCCAGACCACACCTGATTGTTGGTGCTGACAAGGTGACTCAGGGTGGACCCCTGGACAGTGGAGGGGTGGCTCGGGGTGAAGCCTGGTGATCAGAGGCTGTGGCTGAGCCACGGAATGTCAGCCTGGCCTCCGGGGAGGGGCGGGGGTCTGGAGAATGAGTTCCACCGCACAGTTCAGTCAATCACACCCTCAAACTGAAACCCCAGTAAAGGCTGTGGACATGGAGGCCCAGAGGAGCTTCCCTCATTGTCGATAGACTCTGAGTCTTGTCCTACCTCCCAGGCAGGAGGGGGATGCCACCCAGGACCATGGGGAGAGGGTGACAGGCGCTCCACACCTGGACCCGCCCACGCCTTCCTTGGTTCTCACTGAGCCCTCTGCTCTCATAACATGCCATCGGAGCAACGTGCTGTCCCGAGTCCCGGGAATGATCATATTCAAGAGCGGGTTTGGGATCCCCTCTCTGCCCCCCAACTAGAAGTTGGCCAACTTGCCCTTGAGTTTGGCTAACTCCGGGTTCAACCCCCCACCAGCAGGGGGCAGTGGGGAGAGAGTGGGGCTGGCTCAGGGGGATGAGCCCCCTCCTGGACAAATCCATGGGCACACACACCCCAAATGAGAGGGAGGGACCAAGACATCTCATCCCTTCGCCTGCTTTTTCTGAGTTGAAGAAATAGAAGCCCACACAGGAGCCCCTGGTGGCGAGGCCCATCTCCCCATCGCCTCTCTGCCCCCTCCCGCCTCTTCAATTCTTCTTTTACAATATTGATGGAGGGGTGTTCTAGGCTCCAAGCGTAATTTATACATGACGCTGCCCTCATGCTGGGATCAGTCACCACACAGCAGAGACCAGTTGGCGTTGGTGAAGCCCACACAGTGGTCCATCCCTGCAGCAGGTCATCAAGGCATTGGTTCTGGGGAGAAGAATGTCTCGTTTTCTCTCCGCAGCACGGCCTGGACTGTGGACAGGGACACAGGACAATTCCCTCTTAACGCATCCACGCCACCTCCAGGCTCCCACAACCCTGCAGTGACTCAAATATCACGGAAGATGAATCATTCCCCCAAAACCACCGCCTCGGAAAATGAATTTCTCTCGTTGCTTGAAAACAATTTTCCAAGTGTTTCCCTGTCAATTTGGAGCTGGCTTACGTCCTTGGTTGGTTTCCTTTCATCTTGATTCAGATGATGGATTCTTCTGAGGCTCCCACTTTGGAAACGTAATTGACCATCTACAACACAAAGGCTGCTGATGGCTGGGGGAGCGCGTGCGTATGTACGATATTTGATGGGCTCATTCTGCCACGTTTTAATTACAAGACTGGGTGGCATTATAAATTGGTGTTCAATTAGGCTCAAGCCATCAACTGCTGAATACATTATACGTTTTGTTCCATCAGCCCCACTGACGTTACAAGCGCCACTGTAATAGCAAGCAGAGCTCCTGTTCCCAGATCAGCTTAACCCTCCCATCCCCATTCAGACCTCTAAGTGTGGTCAGACAGTTGAATAAAGAAAGAACAGCCTGATCATGGACGTGAGTGGGGACTTACAGTCAAAGCATACAGCGCACAGCCGAGTCCACAGCAGATCTGGGATGCTAGCTGCCCGCAGTTCCACAAAGGACAGAAATGGAGGGGTCAACGGGGCAGAAAGAGGGAGACTAGAAAGGTTCAGATCGGATCTCTGCAAATCTGCCCCCCCCCCCCACCAACTGCAGCAATTTTGAATGAGGTGCACCGTTGGCTAAATATTCCAGCAGGAAAGGAAATGGGCTAAGGATCCAGGTGGGCATCCCAAGGGGTCCCCGGTCTCCCGCTCCCCTCTCCCTCACCGCCCGCGGAGGCCGCTCTCTTGCCATCAGGCCCGGCTGCGGGGGCGGATCCGGCCAATGATGCACCAGAAGTAGCAGAGCCGCTTCTTCCATCTGAATCCAGCCCAGTTCCTGCATCTCCGCAGCCTCCGCCTCCCAGACCCACCCGAGCTCCTGGATCAGGTCCTGGAGATGACACCTGTCCGGTCGTTTTAAACGCTTCCCCGGGCACCTGGGTGAGGCCAAGGCGTGCACTCTCCATCTCTCCCCCAGGCCCATCCTCCCACCTTCAACGCCAAGGTGGTGGGAGTTTCCGGGGACTTTCCTGGGAGGTATGGCGGGCCGGCCACGCTTCCTGGAGTGACCATCTCTCCTCAGCAGCCGCTCAGCCCTGCTGTGCACTGTCACAGCCTCTCTGGAGGGGCACCTGTCTCTTTACAGCCCCCAGGAAGCCCAGGTGCAGCGCTGAGAGCAGCTCCGCGGGGATGTCGGTGGGAAGCTGGTGCAGACGTCCAGGCAGGAAGCAGTGAGGCTGGTGGAGGGTCCCTCTGCCTCCTCCCTGCCTCCCAGCATCCCAGCATCCAAGTCACTGCTGCCAGGGGAAGCCACAGACTGTCCCTAAGTCCCATCGGCTGTCCGGACAGCGATATGTTTTCCCGGGTTTCCACAGCAGCTGCAGGCTGACCGGCCTATAGCTCATCCTCACCACGACCTCCTGCACTTCAACACCACACTGAGGTAACCACAAAGGATGGTCTGAAATTAAACTTGAACTAAAAGCAGTTGTGGTGGGTAGTCACCTCCTAGGCCGGTATCTTCCCTGACAAGGTCACCTTTACCTAACCGAGCCTATTGTCTTTTTGCATCTACGATAACATACCCTTGAAATGTCAGGGTAACTTGTAACTTTCCTTTTTTCCTGACCCCTCAGGGCACATCCAAATGTCCTGGGCGCCAGGACAGAGACACAAATCCCTTCATTGTTACTGTTACCATGTTAATTGTTGACTGTTAGCGATCCTGTACCCACCTCAGTACAAGAGGTCTGTGTCTCTCATTTTACTTTTTACCCAATCCCAGAGGTCCCCCCTCCCTCTTCCCCACTTTGCTTTCTCCCGCCTCTCTAATCCATCACCAGTGGATTTCTTGTAACCCACCTACATCTCCTCCTTTGACTGCAATTTATAAAAATAGGTGAGAAACCGCCATTCTCTGGAGCACTATCCCCATCCGTGGAGATTCTGCTTCCCGGCAATTATTGACAGTTTGGCTCAAACTCACAAAAATCCTTCACAAGTTTGAATGTTTTGACGTTAACAGTGACGCGGAGGAAAGGGCCCTGGATTGAGTGCGGACACCTGGCTTCTGACCCGTAATTACCAGCCCTGCGATCATGGGAAATGTCCTGAGCAGCAGTAACTTCATCTGTCAAACGAGGATCATAGTATTGTCCTTGCCGGGCTCAGGCAGGGCTCCGGTGACCTTGTGCTGATGAAAATGTTGGTGAAATGCCCAGGATACATCTTTTATTCACTCATTCACACGTTCACTCGGCAAACATTGGCTGAGCAATGCTGCCCACCAGGCTCGGAGCTGTGAGGTCATGAGGTCCTTCCCCTCCAAGTAAAATCACCTGAGGGCCCTGACCAGTTTTGCTCAGTGGATAGAGCGTCGGCCTGCAGACTGAAGGGTCCCAGGTTCCATTCCGGTCAAGGGCATGTACCTTGGTTGTGGGCACATTCCCAGTGGGGGGTGTGCAGGAGGCAGCTGATCGATGTTTCTCTCATCGATGTTTCTAACTCTCTATCCTTCTCCCTTCCTCTCTGTAAAAAATCGACAAAAAATCATCTGTGGGCCATCTGGGAAGACATCCAGAGACAGGCCAGAAAGATGGGATGTGAGCCTCATGGGCCACTGAGACTTTAAGAGGGGCTGAGTGGAAGGCGGTATCTTATTTTATTTTTTTCAAATTTCAGCTTAAAATGTTTTACTATCATTTAGACGTTTCCCCAAAAGAAAAATATCGATAGCATAAAAATCCAGGTATCAGAAAGACTCAAAAGGCTGTTTTTCACTTTGTTCAAGTTTTGTTTCCAGGCATGAAGTGTGCCATACAGTTGTTGGCATTGCTGTTTTCCAAATGTCCGACGTGTGCCATGACTGCAACTGCTTTTCGCCGGGTCTGACCAGTGTTGCAGGAGACCACTTTGTTTTCCCGGCATCAGTAACCAACGCTTCAGCACCATCAGCTCCGATCTGAAGTCCCTGTTGCATTGTATCAAAAGAAATTTCTTGATTTCCCACTGCCATTCCCATTCCCATACAAGTAAGTGGTCTCATTTTTGCCATCTTCTGCTCATGCAATAGTCCAAGCGAATCTCTGAAGTCTTTATTATTCTGATAAAACTTGACACATGATGCCAATTTAGCATTCACAAAAATGGTTGAAAGATCATAAAGAGGCTCGCCTTCCAAAAACGTGACTGGTTTCAAAGTAAGAAGATGGTCGGAAAGAAATGCATTTGGATCTCTCAATGCTCGTACGATACACCCGTGGGCCTCACTCAACTCGCGCCTGGGAAGCACTGGCCTCCGTGTAGCTTCCTAGCAAGTCTACCATGACTTTTGGAGCGGCGTCACTTTTCTCACAGCCCACACGTGCCTCCGAAAGTAGCCGTCAAAGGGTGTGTGCTTTCTCAGTGGTGAGGTTCCAGTCAGAAATCCGTTTTCTAACCTGACCCAGCTCAGCTGGAATATGCTGGATGGCCCCACAGGATGCTGCCACTTCAATGAGGCTGCACTATACTGTATAACTTACAGGCGTATTCTCATCCATCCCGTGGACAAGGTTGCTTAGCAACTGCAGTCTCAGAGATGGGCGTTTGCCTTCCCGAAATTTGACCAGCTTTTCACAGAGGTTTTCCATCAGGGCTCCTTGCTTTTCTGGCTCCAAGACCCACAGGAGGGCTGCCAGGCTGTTCATCACACTTTCAACATCTTTATCATCTTCCTTCAGACGTGCATCACAGGTTCAATAATCTGAGCTAAATCTGCATGAAGCCCACCTTCTGAGTTCTCTTCTGAAACTTCAGCGCCTTTGGATTTCAGAGAAGCTCGTAGCTCAGCAGCCCGGTCTTCCTCACTGATGATGAAGGCGGGGACGCTCATGGTGAGGGCCCGGGCGCGGAGGCCGCTGCACTCGCAAACCACGCCCGGAAGGCGGTATTTTAGGTTTTATTTATTTTATATTTTTAAAAATATATTTTATTGATTTTTTACAGAGTGGAAGGGAGAGGAATAGAGAGTTAGAAACATCGATGAGAGAGAAATATTGATTCAACTGCCTCCTGCACACTCCCTACTGGGGATGTGCCCGAAACCAAGGTACATGCCCTTGACCGGAATCGAACCTGGGACTCTTCAGTCTGCAGGCCGATGCTCTATCCACTGAGCCAAACCGGTTAGGGCGGTATTTTAGATTTTAAAATTAAATTGTGCCCTAGGTGGGTTGGCTCAGTGGTTAGAGTGTTGGCCCTCGGATGGAAGGGTCTCGGGTTCGATTCCGGTCAAGGGCACGTACTTCAGATGCAGACTCAATCCCTGTTCGGGGCGTGAGGGAGGCAACCAATCGATGTGTCTCTCACATGGATGTTTCTATCTCTCTCTGTCTCTCCCCCTCCCTTCCACTCTCTCTAAAAAAAAAAAAAAACTCAATGGAAAATATCCTCGGGTGAGGATTAACCAAAAAAATATTTTTAAATTAAATTGTGAAACTTTTATCTATTACCACTCCCTCTCCCTCCTCCGCCTCCTCCTTCTTCAGCCTCTTTTTTCCTTTTTCTTTTGTAAATGCAGAGCCATTGTACTGTTATCAGCATAATTTCTTATTCACGATTTCCTTTCTGACAATAAAAACCTCCTCACATCTCCATTTACGAGGCTATCTGGGGTTATTTGCATTCTGACAGTTTAAATCAAATATTTTAAGAGCGGTCACGAGGAAAGCAGTAAATCTGTGACCCAGCTCCATCCCACACAAATAATGAAGATCTTGCGCCGAAGCAATAAACAACCGTAATGCGGCGGCTCATTAGAGTTCGCGATTCATCATCATGACGGACAAGTATTTTAATAAACAGGGAAGGGACGATGAGAAACCACAATGTTTGCCCTTCTTCCTTTTATTCCGTCTTTGCTCTTGATTTGGACCTGATCCTGGTGATTTTGGATGATTAGTTCTGGGGATGAGAGAGTCCCGAGGTCTCTGGGTTTGATGCATAAATACAGTCAGACGTGAGCTTGCATGGGCAGAGGCAGAAGAAGAAGAAATGCCATGGTCGGGAACCACTGGGTGAGTCTGAGCCATTTTCCGAAAAGCTCCCATTTCTTTTCCTTACTAATACCCCGCCATGTTTGGGCCGAATTACCCTGTATTTCCGGAGATCTGTGACAATCCATGATCGCCCTGGTGTTGAGGGGGAATATAGGGGGGCAACCTGGGGGTGTGGGGGGAGACCAGCAATCTGAATCTGTGCCGGTAACCGGTATCCTAATGCACACCCTTGTTAGCCTATAATTAAGTCACTGCCCCTTCCTTAGGCGATACTCTGTTTTCCGAAATCCTCCCAGTTCACAAGGGCCACAAACCAAGAATTTAACAGCGTAGCCAGAGGAGACGTCACCAGCACCACCCAGGCCAGGCCTTTGGGTGTAACCTCACGTCCCCCATCCCAACCCACAGAGGGACTGCAAAGCCCCCGAAAAGTCCGGAAGCCTGGTCCATATCTGGGGAGACAGAGAAACCAAGGGGACAAATGGGAGAGACCCTCCACATCCGGTGCTCGGGCTTTGGAGAGCAACTCCCCTGAGCCACGTAAGTACATCTGCAAACAAAGGGTTTTCCCGAATCTTCTGAGCACCCGGTGTGTGTTTTCCGGTCGCCTGGTAAATTCTGCAACAGTGTCACCAGGGTGTCTCTCCTTGTGTGGCCTCTTCAGGAATTGTGATTAGTTACCTCTGGCTGCATAACCAATTACCACATTCAGCAGCTTAAAACAACAAGCATTGTCATCTCGTGCAACGTCTGGGGGCCAGGAATTGGAGCCTGGCTCAGCGGGGTGATGCTGGCTCAGCGGGGTGATGAGGTTCACTCCTGGGGTTGCCACGCTGGTGCCGGCTCCTGGTGCGAGGCCTCAGTTCTTCTCGGCCGGCGCCTCTGCACGGCTGCTTGAGTGTCCTCGTATCATGGTGGCTGGCTTCACCCAGAGTGGGAGGTGGGAGACGGAAGACCAGCCAGGCGAAGCCACGCCTTCCTTCCTTCATAATCGAGCCTCAGAAAGTAGGCCCCCCATTTCCTCTCGGGCACACAGATCAGCCCATTCAGAGAGAGGGGACGACCAGGAGGCAAGAGAGGTTGGGAGCTATCCTAGGAGCTGATACCACTCCGGTTCAGTTTCAGGAGTGTGTGTGTGTGTGTGTGTGTGTGTGTGTGGCCCATTTGGTTCCAGAACTTTCTTTGAAATCCCTGGGAAAGAATGGTCTTTTTTGCAGCAAGGCTAGTCACTAAGCCTGGGTAACACGGACCCAAGAGGCCTTTCTCAGGCCTTTCCATGCCTTATGTATTCATTGAACACACACAGGGCGTCCCCCCCCCCCAAATATATACACACTTTGAATAATTATTAATTCCAATGGGTTACATCTGAAAAGAAAGAAATATCAATTGTTCTATGAGCTGTTAAGCGTGTATACATTTTTTGGGACACCCATATACCACTTATAAAAATTATAAAAACTAGCGGCCCGGTGCACAAAATTTGTGCACAGGTAGGGTCCCTAGGCCTGGCTGGAGATCAGGGCCGATCGGGGCCTTCCGGCTGCCAGCCGGGGCCTTCCTTCATTCCGTGCTGCCCACTGGTGGTCGGCGCACGTCGAACTCCGGGTCGTACTCCTAGGGGACAATTTGCATATTAGCATTTTATTATATAAAAGGATAATATACATATTTTTTTATAGAGACAGTTGAAGGTTATTCCTAATGTTGCCACGAGAAGAAACTCTTGCTAACATCGTGGGGTCTTTCTTTTCTTCCTCCTGGTCTCTGTCCATGACTGTCTGGCTTTCCCTCTCTTCCCACAGCCCCCCATCATCAGCATTTTCATAGCAAGACATTTAAATTTGATCTCAATATTGCACATCATCTGTGGCACAAAAACTAAAAATAATAGCTCGTGAGTCACAGTATTCTGCAGGCTCGTTTCCCAGGAGCCTGGGTGCTGGGAGCACCCTCATTGCCGACTCCCCACGAAGCCCAGACCCTCACGGGGTAGGGCCCTGGTCCACCTGCTTTCCCTGGGGGCTGGCAGGACAACCCGGGCCCTGAGGAGTGGGCTACCAGCCTCCAAGCCTTCAGCCAGGGGCTGTGGGTCTGGGGGAGGCTCGAGGGAGGGGCACCTGTGAACTCTGAGAGCGCAGGGCCGGGGGCAGGTTGGCCTCTGACGGGGCAGGGCTCCTGTTTGCCCTTCTGCCCTGGCTTCCAAGGCTTGGTCTCTTTCCTGGGGTCAGCTACAAGGGGGGGACCCCTGGAGCAGACTTGGGTTGCTTCTCATGGCAGCTGGATCAATGACGCTGTGGACTGACCAACTCTCCTGATCCCATGCCCACCCTCCCTCAGGATTCTGCTCTCTTGGTTGCATCCTCCAGTAGCCACGGGGCCTGGTGGCGCCCCTCCCTCGGGCCATGGCAAAGCTGGGTACTCCCCCCACACCCCCACCAATACACATACCTTCAGGCCCTGCTGGAGCAGGTACAAGCAGTGGGGGTGGGGGTGGGGGAGGGCGGAGGAGGAAGCCTGTCTGTTGTAGCTGAGCCTGGGCCGGGTGCCCACTGATGCCAGCTTCTGCCCAGCCTGCTCTCCGTCTCTCTCCTCTTCCTCCTCCTCCTCCTCCTCCTCCACTTT
>NW_005871256.1:1450314-1480592 GCF_000147115.1 Myotis lucifugus
TGGGAACGGGGAGGCGCCGGGAGGGAAGGGGGCACAGACCGTCCTCTGAGCCCCTCCGCGCTGCCCCGAGCTGTGCTCTTTATAACAAGCCAGTCGGGTGAGTACGCATCTCCCGAGCTGTGAGTGGTCGAGAGGATTACGGAACCCGAAGAGGAGGCTCCCCAAACGTATGGCTGTTTAGTCCCTGGGACTTGCGACCAATGTCGGACGGACGTCGGGGGCGGGGGGGGGGGGGCGCAGTCCTTGTGGGGCTGAGTCTCACCGGAGGGATCTGCACCAACTCCGGGCGTTAGTGTCAGGACAGGACCGAGCTGTGGGGCGCCCGGTGGACGTGTGAAAGCGGAGAACTGGGTGTGACGTCACATTCCCGCTGTCAGGAAGGGAAGAGACATCAGGCAGCCCCAGCACATGAACCTTTGGAAATGGATGTGAGAGAACAGGAAACCTGGGGTCTTGAGATGTGTGCTGATCCTCCCAATCAGCCCCCCACAGCTACCCCCCACTCAGCTCCCCCCCCACTCAGCTCCCCACCCACTCAGCTCCCCCCCACTCAGCTCCCCACCCACTCAGCTCCCCACCTACTCAGCACCTCTCCACTCACTCCCCCCAACTCACTCCCCCCACTCCGCATCCCCCCACTCAGCACCCCCCCACTCAGCTCCCACCCACTCACTCCCCCCAACTCACTCCCACCCACTCAGCTCCCAGTACAGTTTTCACAGCCACTGACCCACCACCACTCAGCTCCCCGCCCTTCACGTGTGCCCCGCCTGGTTCCCCCTAGGAGGGGCCAGGGCCACTGGCACCGAGTGTCCTGGCACCACGGGCTGCGAGGGGAAGAGCCGGGCCCCTGGTGCTCTGCCACACAGGAGCCCACAAATCACCCTCTTCCTTGGTTGTTGCTGAGGTCCGATGCTCGCTCTGCTAAACGTGTCTCCCGCTGCAGATGGAAACCGGCTTCTCTGTTGCTCATTCGGAGAAGGGAGCCTCCCTTGGAAGGCAGGTTGCAGTTATTAAGTCGCAGCCAAGGAAACGCGGCCAATATCTCGCGTTTGCGAGCCCGCCGGAGCGGCGCTATTAATTTGGAGTCTAGTACATCGAGGCCCCAGGAACCGGTCCTCCGTCTTGCCATGCCACCGCATTGCTGCTCAAGTGGGGACCCATTTTTCATCCAAATAATTCTTGGCTCTGTCAAAGTAATAATACAAACACCCCCCGCTTCTCAGCGTGAGTTCTGGCCAGGAACAGCCAGAAATGTTCTGCTCTTAAATTCTCCCCCTGAGCTAAGTAGGCCGGCATTCATCAAGGGGCACAGTCTGTTTCCTTCACACCGCTGGGCTGCCTTCCTGTGTTCATTCAGAGACCGAGCCTGTCTCCAGAGAAGAAAGGGAAGGAGAGAAGGAAGGGAGGGAGCGAGGACCGGAGCGAGGGAAAGGTGGTTGAATGCTCCCTCAGGACCCAGAGCATGGACTCCGACATTCTGACATCCAACAGGCCCGGATGGGGATGGGGGGTGGGGGGACAGGGAGCCACGGAGCCCTGAAATCCGCCCCGTGTCCTTTGACGGCTCAGAGGCTCAGTTTCCTCGAGTAGAAAATGCGAGTTATCCACATACCTTACAGGACTGTCAGAGGGAAAAGAATAGGAAAACAAGCCATTCCTTAACAAGGGGTGAAAGGCTTGAACGGACACTTCACCACAGTAAGGACATGGCTGGCCAGGAAGCGAATGACTAGATGTTCCCCACCGCCCGCCGCGAGGGAATGGCCGTGCACCCACAGGAGGCCCTGTGACAGCGAGAGACGGACAGGAGCGGACGCTTGCCCGGCCGCTTCGGAAGACAGTTTCCTACAAAGTCAGCGCCGGCTCCGGCCCGCGGCTCTGCTGGACGGGGGCCGAGTTCCCTGTGCAGGCCCGCGTGTGCCTGTGGGATGCTCAGCAGCGCTCCCCCCCACCCCCCAGGTGTGACAACCAAAGCGGCCGGGCATCGGTGAATGTCCCCTGAGAGTCAACGTCACCTGCACTGAGAGCCATCAAGTGAAAGGCACTGGGCATCTGAGCCAGGCTTCGCCTCCCCGGGCACCTACCCGAGAGAAATGTCCCCACAAAGGCCTGTTCTCTGACTCCAGGCAGCTCCAATGTCACTGCCCTGAACCAGAAACGACCCAAAGTCCCTCCGAGGTATGTGAGTAAAGCTGCGTGTGTGTTAGGCTGAGTGAAAGGAGCCAGACGCAAAAGGCAACACAGATGATTCCATTGGCATGACCATCTGGAAGAGGCAGAACTCGCTCTTTTGGAGAACAAGTCTCTGTGGTGACGGTGGTGGGGGAGGGGGCGGCCCGATTCCCAAGGGGCACCAGGGAATTTTATTTTTAATATGTATTTTTTTTATTGATTTCAGAGAGGAAGGGAGAGGGAGAGAGAGATAGAAACATCAATGATGGGAGAGAATCATTGATTGGCTGCCTCCTGCACGCCCCCGACTGGGGATCGAGCCCGAAACCTGGGCATGTGCCCTGACCTGGAATCGAACCGTGACCTCCTGGTTCATAGGTCGATGCTCAACCTCCGAGCCACACCTGCGGGCACGCCAGGGAATGCTTTAGCACAATGGAAATGCTCTGTATCTTGACTGTGGCAGGGACACATGGTAGGCGGTTGTCAAAACTCATAGAAATGTACAAGATAGGCTGTACAAGAAGTGGAGTGAATAATTCTATTATATGTAAATTATGCCCCAAGAAATCTGATCTCCAAAAAAAAAAAAAAGGGGAGAGAAGGAAGGAGGGGGGAAGGGAGATTGAAAATCACATCTCCCAGAGCCCAGATGACAAACACTCAACAAACCGAAGCATTCTAAATCACTCCTGTTCTAAAGGCAGAGACAAGAAGACAGGGACAGTTGGACAAGCACAGTGACCTGACAAGACCCAGCATTAGGACCCCATTTGGGGTGGAGAGCTGGGGGTCCCCACCAAAAATACTCTGACACCCCCCTCTACCCCCCCAAGAACACTTTCCTGACACCCTGCACGAAGGAGGCACGGTTCTGGAAGGTGAATGTCGGAGTCTCGGCCGGAGTGCCCCCCACCCCAACACATACATATTCAGATGGGAGAACATGGGGGGCTTGTTCTGAATAAACAGTGTCACGGGCCTAACCCAGAGGGCCCAGCAGACCCGAATCTCTTCCTCCTGCCGCGTCCAGGCTTGGATTTCCACTCCAGAGGGCGGGCGGGTTGTTCACCTGCCTGCACTGCCCCCACCCACGGGCAAGGCCTCTGAGACAGGAGGCCCACGGTACTTACCCTCAGCGCTTAGTACAGGGCGGAGGGCACACAGGAGGCGGAAACCCAAGGAATGCTCCATTCTCGGCCCCTTGATGAGTGAAGAAATGAAAGCTCGGATAAGCTCATCAATAAGCGCACGGATAAGCCGGTCAATGACACAGGCCTCAGCCCTGCTGATGACAGCCTCCGGTTTGCTCCGTGGGAACACCTGGAAAACTCCGCAAACAGGGTCGGCACCGAGAAAGCCAAGGCCCGATGGCTTCCCATCATCAGCTTGGGCGCCGTGTAGTTGCAGCCGGTCCGGGTTTCACAGCCCCTGAGCGGCCACGGTTCAGCATCCCCTTCCTTCCCCAGTCGGTGCGGACACGCCCTGGGCAGGCCCCGGGGACAGAGAGGCGGCCGGCGGTCAGTCCCAGGGCTGACCTTGGGAGGGAAGCTCAGGGCGCCGCAGCCAAGCACAGGGGGGCCTCACGGGAATCAATCTCCCCGCTCCTTCCCAGCGCGAGAAGGCAGCTGTAATCACAGATTTCCCCTCCAGCCTGGCCTGGCAAAGACCCCCTCCTTCTCATTTCACAGAAAAAGAAGAAAAGGTTCCCTGACTCTAACTCATTGGTTCTCAACCTTGGCTGCACATTAGAATCGCCTGGGAATCTTTTTAAAATCCTGATTTCTGGGCCTCATCCTCCGGAAATTCTGTTTCTTTGTTACTCATGTTGTGGCCCCACCCCATAACAAAGAAACAGAATTTCCGGAGGATGAGGCCCAGAAATCATGATTTTAAAAAGATTCCCGGGTGATTCTAATGTGCAGCCAAGGTTGAGAACCACTGCTGTAACTCCGTGGTCGGCAAACTGCGGCTGGAGAGCCACATGCGGCTGTTTGGCCCCTTGAGTGTGGCTCTTCCTAAGCCTCAGGAGTACCCTAATTAAGTTAATAACAATGTACCTACCTATATAGTTTAAGTTTAAAAAATGTGGCTCTCAAAAGAAATTTCAATCGTTGTCCTGTTGATATTTGGCTCTGTTGACCAATGAGTTTGCTGACCGCTGCGTCTAACTGGACCCAACTTCGAAGCAGAGAGAGATTACAAATCACGAGGTTCCCAGGACTGAGCTTCCCGCCCAATGGAAAGGCCAGTGGAAGTTGCCAGCTGAGGGAAGTTTCTGGATGATGGGTCATTATGTAAATTTTGGCACCAACTCTGAAGCTCCAAGCACTGAGGGAGGGCTGCTAGGACAAGATCCCTTTCCTTTCCACCTACTTATTTTAGGAACCAGTATATATATGGTTCATAAAATATGTTTTATTTATTTCAGAGAGAGAGGAAGAGAGAGGGGGAGATAGAAACATCAATGATGAGAGATAATCATTCATCAGCTGCCTCCTGCACGCCCCCTACAGGATTGAGCCTGAACCCCGGGCATGTGCCCTGACTGGGAATCGAACCATGATCTCTTGGTGCATGGGGTGACATTCAAGCAATTGAGCCACACCGGCCGGACATGAACAGTATATAGTTTTAACCTTACACTAAAAAACAGAAAAAATGACGCCGCCCGGTGGCTCACTGGGCACGAGTAGCACTCAGCCACGGCGCCTGAGCCGACGGTAGGAAGACAGTTTCCATCCATCTGGAGAGATGCAATTCTAACCAGTTTTGTTCTTATGCTTAATAATTACTTATAAAACTGTGTAATGAATTGGTTTTGATAAATGGGATACTCATAATTACACTGTTAGCTCAAACCAGAAAAAAAAAATTTTATTTTAATTCCAGAGCTTTATGGTCACAGGTAATTAAAAAATGTAATTTTAACTGATCCTTTCTGCTGAGAGAATTATGATGGGATAATTAATAAAATACTTTCAGGCATAACATATACTGCAGGAGTACACGATTCCGCGGGGGAAATGGAATGGAAATTCGGGTTCAAGGAGAGACACACGAGTTACAAAGTTGCTGGCTATTAAAAAGGAGCTGGTCCCTGGGTCCCACTGAACAACGATGGCCATCAAATCACTGTGGCATTTCGGTTTCCTTGGATACCTTTCCACAGGGTGACAGTTTTACTTTTTAAGTGTCAATATTTTACAATGCATAGCAAATGTTAGCCTCTGCAGCCATTTAAATTTATGAAAGATTTTTAGATGTCAATTAAAAATATGTGAGAGGGTACAAAGTATTTTAAATTCTTTGTAGTGGTGGAAGAAGGTACATAAGCAAATAATAATTAATAATAAAAATTTGTGCCCTCAGAGGACCCCTCAGACTCTTACCTTGAGACCACTAACTATTTTTTAAAAATATACTTTTATTGATTTCATAGAGGAAGGGAGAGGGAGATAGGAACATCAATGGTGAGAGAGAATCATTGATGGACTGCTTCCTGCAGGCCCTCTACTGGGGAACGAGCCCACAACCTGGGCATGTGCCCTTCACCGGAATTGAACCCGGGACCCTTCATTCCCAGGCTGACGCTCTATCCACTGAGCCAAACCAGCCAGGGCGAGACCATTAACTCTCGTTTTGCAAAAAGTGCTAACAAGTCTCCCTTTTCTAGCTTCCCAGCCGGCAGCTACTAGAAGAGGCAAAATAAAATAAAAATGGGGGGAAGGCGTCTGCCCGCAGGGATACCTACAGGTGGCAACAGTAGCTACCCAGTTAGGAGGGAGGACACAGAACCTGAGCGTCAGCTGTGCCTGGCTCTCTCAGGGTAGAACAGACACCTGTCAGGCTGGCCCAGTGACGGGGCTGCCCAGCAGGAACCGTGTGGTCACCATCGCTGTGTCGGCTACGAGAGACTGAGCCACAGTTCGAGGCACAGCTGGGCGATTGTGATACATTCTAGAGGCACTTCCACGAAAGGCCTCGCTCAGCTCGCGGCATCTCCCAGGGCAAGCGGCAATGCCCCAGGGAAAAGTACTCCAACAGAACCCGGTCGGCAAGGTGTGCTCGGGTGTGAGGTGGCCCTTCCAGCCCCAAGGACTCAGGGACCAGACACAAGCGCCGCAAGAAGGGGCTGGGGGTACAGGGAAGGCGTCAGATTCCCGTTCCCAGTGGCCTGGGCCAACGGGGACAACAGGTGTCTATCTCTGCAGCTTTCTAGGTGCCGGCAGCTTACAGGTTTTCCCTCAAAGACCCCTCACCACTATTTTACGGGGCAAAGGCCGCCCAATGACATCAGGTCTTAATCCCTGGAACCTGTCACTTTGCAAAGAAAAAGGGTTTTGGTGTTTTTTTTTTTTTAATGCAATGAAGTTCAGGGTATTGAGATAGGGGATGAGCCTGAGTTCTATCCTGTGGGCCCCAAATACAATCACAAGTGTCCTCATACGTGGGAGGCAGAGGGAGAGCTGACACAGGCAGAAAAGAAGGTGGCGTGAAGGCAGAGACAGGCGAGCCGAGGACCGCCAGCCACCGGGCATGTGCCCTGATCAGGAATCGAACCGTGACCCTCCCGGTTCATAGGTCAACGCTCAACCACTGAGCCACACCGGCCGGGCAATGCAGTGATTTTTGGCTCTTCTTTCAACTGCCACACAGAAGTACGTGCTTGGATTTGGGATGTAAGGGACATCTTTGTGGTGAACACAAGCACTAAAGTGATACTAATCTATCACTGGAACAAGAGCCCTGCTTTTACTGCATCGCACCGAACTGGATCGTTTTGCGCAGATGTTAGGCTTTGGTGAAAACATCCAAATGTCTCTGTTATGGGCTGGTTCTGTCCCTGTCACCCCTGGAATCTAACCGGAACACCCAAGTCAGCTCCTGGACGTTGAGACACGGGAGAATGAAACGGAGGAACAGCTGCTCATGTCTTTAATGTCTTCTCTTTGCCATGTGACCAAATTATTCCCCAGCAATTGCTGTAACAGAGACCCATTTATTTAATTTAAACGCTTGACGCATTTTCCTGCTTGAAATAAATGGGGCCCGTGAAGGATTCCTTTCCAGGGAGTCCTGGGATTGGCTTCCTGCCTGGATGTGAAACACACCCCCGGCTGTTAGGAACCGGGGCGCGGGAGAGAAACCTGGGGCCCAGGGAGAGAAAGCGAGCCTCTTGAAGGGAACTTGCCCGGGAGCTTTTATAATAAGAACACCTTCTTTCTCTCTCACAGGGTCGGCTGCGTTTCCCAGAACACAATTCCGTGAAAGTCTTTTGTTTCATGGCAAATCCTGAGACATGGAGGCTCTTCCAGCGTTAGACAGTGTTTCTCACACTCTGATCATGTCTGTGACGCCTCTTTGGAAAGGACGTCAGCCCTTTCCTCCTATTGGCGATGCTCAGTGGGAGGATAGACGCCGGCTCTGGTGGGCATGGAAAGCTAGTCAGTGAGCCCCCGAGATGGACGATCACGGAATTGTGTGAAAATTCATCTTTTCTTACTCAAAATAATCACTTTGCTGCAGATTTCTAAATACATTTGAAAAAGAAGCTCAAATCGGAAGGCGTGAGGTTCTGTAAGGCGTGGGGTTCTTTGTGTAACTGGTGTGACATTTCAGGTAAACAGATGCAGACTGGCTGGTATGTGATGCAAGGTTGTCTCCTTGACCCGGCTGCTAAGCCTGCTCCAGGAGAGGCGTGATGCTCTAATGATGGGATCTTTCTATCTAAAAGTTCCCCAATCGGGCTTAATTCTCAACCATGTGCCATCTGGCAAATGACGCATACAATTTTTATTTCTAGACGTGCTCATCTTCGTGGATGAGTAGCTCGCCGACATGGCTTCTCCCACGAAGGTGTAGCCAGGGCAAGCGACAGGAACAGGAGATATGGGTTCATTCTGCAGCAGCTGGGCCCCTGGTTCCAAAGGCATGGAAGGCAGAAGAAAGGAGACAAAGGCCACGAGGAATGGGAATCCAACGATTCAGCAGCGTCCTGAGCAGCTGCCAACTCAGGGTATGTTTATTGATTTGAGAGAGAGAGAAATATCCATTGGTTGCTCCCCGTATGTACCCAGACTGGGGATAGAACTTGCAACCTAGGTATGTGCCTTGACCAGAAATTGAACCCACAACCTTTTGGTGCATGGGATGATGCTCCAACCAATTGAGTCACCAGGCCTGGGCTTGTTATGTATATTCATAATTTTATTTGGTTTTTCTCCTCTGATTTTGGAGGAGAGGAGAATAAAGGAGACAAAGAATGACTTAGAGTGTGTTCAATGAATGCAGAGAATAATTAATTATTAAGGAGTGATATGAGGGCTTTCATTATTCTGAACAACCCTCCCACTCCCAAAATTTCAAATATTCCAATTTTTGAAATAAATGTATAGCCTAAACTCCTTTTAAGGTGCTTGTCTAATTGCAATATTTTAGTTAGATAAGTGACATGTTATCCATCAGTGCCATTTAAAATACTGACATGTATAAGATTATGAGAAAAAGTTTAGTTATTGCATATAACAGGTTGGAGGTATTTTATCTTATTCACAGGGGAATGTACCTGGCTCTCGAGAAATCATGGCAACAATAAAGAATTAAGTGTTGATAATTTTTTTTTCTCCAGGTGAGGCTCGAACTCACAACCTCGGCATTATCAGATAATTTTTTTTAAAGGCTTTTCTGCTGTTAACATTAAGGGAAGCTGGGTGAAAAGGATATGGGAATCCTTTGTAGAACCTTTGCTACTTTTCTGTAAGTCTATAATTACTCAAAAATAAAAAGTTAATTAAAAAAAGAGATTATTCTGCATCCTCATTAAAATGGCTAAAATTAAAAGGAGGAACAATACCAGATAGTAACAAGGACCCCAAGAAGCTGGAAGGTCAACTGGTATACCATTTGGGAAAAAAGTTTGGCAGTTTTACTGAAGTCATTCATGTTGTCAATCCAGGTGTATACCCCACAAAAACGAGTGCTTGTACCTGAAGGTTCACAGCAGCATTCTTCTTCTTCTTTTTTTTTTAGCAGCATTATTCTTAATAGCCTATTACGAACTGAACTGTGTTCACCCCAAAATTCATAGGTTTAGGCTCTAACCCTCACCACGACTGTATTGGGAGAGGGCCTACGGAAGTCATTATCGTTAAATGGGGTCATAAGGATGAGACCCTGCTTGATCCCATCTGACTGGTCTTCTCATTAGAAGAGGAAGAGACACCGAGGATGGACGCACAGAGAAAAGGCCACGTGAGGACACAGGGAGAGAAGGCCATCTGCAAGCGAAGGAGGGAGGCCTCGGAGAAACCAGCCCTGCTGACACTTTGATCCTGGCCTTCCAGCCTCCAGCACTGCAGAGTCGATTTCTGTTGATGAAGCCGTGCTGTGCGTGGCAGCCCAGGCAGACTAACACGTAGCCCACGCTGGAACCAACCCAGCGCCCGCCAAGAGCAGGATGCATGGAATGAGTTGCATATGTTCATACAACAGAATAATATGTTCGCATGAAAAAGAGCAAACTATTGACATGTGTGACCTCATGGATGAATCTGAAAACACATTGCGTGAAAGAAACCAAAAATACTCTTAGGTTTCAGTTATAGGAAGTTTAAAACCAGGGAAGCCTCTTGGGCAACAGAGGTCAGGACAGTGGTGACCTTTGGGGTTCTGGCTGGGAAGGGACGCGGGGGTCTCTCTGGGTGGCAGATGTTCGGCATCTGGACCTGGTGGTGGTCTATAGGGCCCATGCATAAAAAATCACTGAGCCGTGCACTGAGATCTGCCCACTTGGTCACAGTATGTGTCTGTCAGAAGTGAAAAGACAGACAGACGGAAGGAGGAAGAAGAGTCGTCCTGCCCCCATCGACTTTACGCTTTTCAACCAACAGCTCTGTTGCATGAACACAACCTCGGGCATCTCATCTCCATGTGGGAGGGACGGTGACAGCCCCTCTCCGCATGCCAGGAGCCCCCTCCCGGGCCCCGCCTCTCCGCAGAGCCCCGATGATAGCACTTTGGACGTGTCAGCCTTAAAAGGAAGCGAATTAAAATATCAAGACAGTAGAAATGAGTCTTAAAGCCCAAACATCAGTTCGAGTTTGAAAATTAAGTCGGACTTCCTTGAACATCGGTGTTAAGAGCCCGGTAAGCTCCCTTTCATGAAAGGGCTGCTTAAATATTGCATGCCAGGCCCTCTCCCCGGGATTGCAGGCAGCCAGCGTTTCATCTTCTGCCTCCATCAAAGGCAGGAGGGCTTCATCACAGATTCAGAGAGTGAGTGTTGGCGGCTCCCCGGGGGCCAGCCCACGGAATTAATATCTTCTATATGCAACTGATGAAACGTGGAATAAAATAAGGCAGGCGTGATGCAGAGGAAAATGAGGGCTGCAGTCAACTAGGGCTGTGACTGTGTGAGGTGAGGTTGGTCCCTGTGGTGGATGCAGCCACGGGGGCTTCCTGGAGGAGGTGGGTGTTGAGATGGGACTGCGTTCAGTAATAATAATAATAATAATAATAATAATAGTCTTGGTTTAAATTCTGCCTACAAGCAGACCATTCAAGGGAACGTAGTTTATTTGGGAGGCACTGGGAATACCTCCCAAATAGAATAGAAGATGAGGAAATGGGAAAGGGACAAGAAGACAGCCCATACAGGGTGTGATGACAAGCCAGCCTCCACCGTGGACAACTGGGACGCTGTGGAGCACCAGCCTGGAGTCACCCACCCGAGAGGGAGAGAGCTGGTGTTGGTGTTTGCACACTGTTGGCTGAAGGCGGCTGAGAGGGGACGGCGTTTTCCCCTGCACGTCCATCACGCTCCAGGCGCTGTCGCAGCAGGCTCCGGCTGCCAGGAACGCCACAGGCAGAGGGACACAGATGGTGCCAGGCGGCAGGACGCAGGTGGGAGGCACCAGGTGCAGGATGGCCTGGCTCCCGTGGTCGCCCTGCACTGTGTCCCCATCATGGACCAGGCACTGGGCTAATGCTTTACCTGCGCTTCCATGTCATCCAGGCAGCTCCTGACATGGAAACAGTTCCACTGAGGTCGAGGGATTGGCCCAGGAAGGAACATTGGGGTTGATCCCGAGGCTATGTCAGCCAGCAGACGTGCTGACAGGTGTGTGCCAGCTGCCCTCCACCTTCCTTCTCCATCCACGCCTGTGCCTCCTCGTCTCACCTGAAATGTCCCAGCACAGATTTTGAGCCCTGATCAAGGAAGAGCTGTTCAGTAACTGAAAGGAGAAAAACACGCTCTGAGGGCTCAGAAAAGCCAGTGGCAGGAAAAGGTGGAAACAACCCAAGGGTCCATCAATGGATGATGAGTCAGTCCATCACGCCGTGGAATATTACTCACCCAAGAAAAGGAGCAACTTCAAATACATGATGCCAGGGAATGAAGCCAGAGATCAACGACCGCATACCTTATGAACCCACTGACATGGAACACCTGAAATGGACAAACTCATGGAGACAGGAAGTAGATTAGAGGTGGCCAGGGGCTGGGGCGAGTGGGGAGACTGGGGAGTCATCGGTTAAGGGGTACAGAGTTTGGGCTGTGGAAAAGGTTTTAGAACTAGATGGTGGTGATGGTTGCATAACATAGTGAATGCACTTAATGTCACTGAATTGTACACTGAAAGGTGGTTAAAATGGCAAGCTTTATATTTATATGTATTTTAGCACATTTAAAAAAATTAATCATGTAACAAACCGAAATCATTGGCTTGCGCATGGGAAGTGGGTGCGTTGTAGGGAGTGTGAATTCTGACTCAGTGAAGCCGTTTAAACGCCCAGGGCAGGTGTGGACTCTGCAGGAAGGCCCGCCTCCTGCTCATCTGGCTTCCTGCTGCCATTCCTGACGGAAAGGCCGGTGCTGTGGACGGCAAGGGTCATGTTGGCGGCAGCTGCCTCTTCCAACACGATGCTGGCCAGTCAGGCAAACATGGGGACATACAGAGGGTCCCTTCCGAGTTGCGGGGAGGCCCCCCTAGAAGGCCACATTCCTGGAGGCCACCGCAGAGCCCCATGGTTTCCTGGGTCAGTAACCGAGAGGTTGCAGCTGGCCGTGAGCTCGGACGGCTGCCTTGCTGCAGTGCGGTGCTCTGCTTGGCTGACTTGCTACAATGTGGTGCTCTGCTTGGCCGGGACGGCTTAAATGTTTTCAATAAATACAGCTTTGTTCTGCTTTCTGGTTATATAAAAACACATGCTCATTGTAAAAGAAATTGCAACAATATAGAAAATTATCCAACAGGAAAACGGCCTGGGTGCCACTGTTAACATTTTGAGGACCATTATTTCGTGCATCTCTAGAAGCATTTACACACACATGCGCACACACACACACCCACACACACAGGTTCATCCATGGTCTTGTGTACAAGCACATTATATCACAGACACTTTTTTTTATTGCCATTCCTTCCTGCCTGTCTCTTCCCTTGCCTCTGGTCGATGTTAACAGCCTGGTGTACGTCTCAATCCATGCCCTTCGGAACTCATTAGTGAGCAAACATATAGCTGTTTATCTGGTACGCTTTGCTGCAGAACAAGCCACCCACGCTTGGTGGCACGGGACACAATCACTGGAGGAAGCTCCTGGCTTCTGAGGGTCTGGAATCCAGGCAGGGCACATGGATTGGTCCACGTGTGTGGAGGCCTCAGCTGGGAAGACTCAGCAGTGGGGGCCGAGCGGGTCACCTGGCGGCTTCTCCACTCGCACGGCTGCTGTCGGGGCAGGGATGTCTTGAAGGCTGGGCTCAACTGGAACTGTTGCCTGGAACCTAAACATGGTTCCTCGTGTCGCTTGGACTCCCTCACAGCATGGCCGCTAATTTATGCACGGGAGGGTCCCAAGAGGCACCCTCGGGAGAAGAGTTTCAAGAGTCCCGAGGTCACGCAGCTTCACTTTCCTCTCCATTCTATTGGCTAAGAGCGAGTCCTAAGGCCAGTCCAAGTTCAAGGTCAGGGAGAGGCAAGGCCACCCTGCAGAGGAGCTGGTGGGATGGGAGGTAATGCTGCAGCCATCACTGGAACACAGTGTGGACTGTATCTGTGGCTACACACACACCTTACACAGAAGGTCCTCTCTGGCGTCACGCCCATGGTGAGGAGGTGGTACACACTGTCAGCTGCTCCTCCGCTGCAGGATTTGGTAGGCTCCCCAGTAACGCTCATGCCTCCTCACATCGTACAGGCCAGGCTTGCACTGCAGAATGTAAGCAAAGTGGGGGGGGGGGTGTCACCTGAGCCCGTGAGACACCGGAGGGCCTTTCTGCACAGGTAACACTTGTTCTGAGACAGGGAGGTGACGGCATAGGAGCCTAGAGAGGACCTGCCTGGCCCCTCTCCCCCTAGGCCAGTGGTCGGCAAACTCATTAGTCAACAGAGCCAAATATCAACAATACTTCTTCAAAATAGACTCGCCCAGGCTGAAAACCGACTTCTGTGCATGGGCCACGAAGTTTCAATCGCACTGTACGTGCGCCTGCACGTGGTATTTTGTGGAAGAGCCACACTCAAGGGGCCAAAGAGCGCATGTGTCTCGTGAGTCGCAGTTTGCCGACCACGGCCCTAGATGGAGTAATTTCTGGGACAGGATACAGGTCTTAGCTGTGGATGAGCTGGAGTGACCCGGTGCCATCCCTGGGGTTCACTAGTGTGGGGTTCCGTAACTTGTACTTCTCTGGAGCACAAAGTGTGGAAATCTGTGTCCCTTGGTTCACCAAGCCTTGAGGATGTCTTGTTTGGGCATCAGGTCAAAGTGGAGGAAGCCCAGAGCCCTGGTGTCAGTTGAGCCTAACGGTAACCAATGAGACGGAGAGGAAGCAAACGGCTTCATTTATTCCAGATGTTACATCTATTAAAAGATGGTAAGAGCCCAGCTGGCATGGCTCAGTGAGTGTCAACCTATGAACTGGGAGATTACGGTTCAATTCCCGGTCAGGGCGCATGCCGGGGTTGTGTAGGGGGCATGGAGGAGGCAGCCAATCAATGATTCTCTCTCATCATTGATCGCTCTCTCTCTCTTTTCCTCTCTGAAATCAATAATATATATATGACGGTAAGAAACACAGCTGGTCAGAAGACATGGCCAGAAAGTGTTGGATTTCCTGCCAATCAAGGAATGGAAAGTTCACCTTGGTTCACTGAAAGGTGAACGTTGGCCCCTCATCAGAATCTAGGATTTGTTACCGATGTTCGTAGAAGAGCAGTGGCAGCAAGAAGCAGGTGCGCAGCGCAGCTACTGAAATGCAGGCTTCCGCCCTCTCCTTTGCGAGGGACCATTCCCACACCGGCTCCTAGTTTTTCATGGCACCTTTGTATCCTCTCCTTAAAGAGGGTCCCCCATATCTGATAAGCTTCGGGTCCTGCAAAACCTGGACCCACCCCAGGGAAGCGCTGTCCTGCCAGGTGCTTAAGGCAGAGTATCAAGTGAGCCTTCGGTGACCTTGAAACGTCTAGCGACTCCTGAAGGACACGCGGGGAGAAACCCACAGCTGCACTTCAGCTGGGGAGCCTTTGTTAGCGTCTTATCTCGTCAGGAGCACCACGGCTAGCCAAGGAGAGAAGCTGGGGAATGGAAAATGTATTTTCGTGCTATCAGATTATTAAAAATAAATACTTATACTGTTGTATTGATTTCCCGAATCCAAATGCAAATGCCTTGGAACACAGCCCTCTTTTAAAAAGCCGGTTATAAGATTTCATTTTCAACAGTGTCTTTCATTGTCAAGCCCTTCGGCAAAGAAGCTGAAAGCGAGCCAAGCCTGAAATGGCCACAGTGACGAGCGGCATGCTGACTCACTGGTTCTCGTTCTGACCGAGGACGCCACAGTCTTGGCTATTCCCAGTACAGCGGCGGTTCAGCATTTTCAATCCTCCACAGGGACGACTCAGCAAACCAACCCATCATGCCCGCAAGGAGAGAAACAGATGTGGAGGGTGTGGCTGATGCAAACAGGACAGGAGGTGGGGTGACTCCGGGATCGCAGGCAAGAACTGGGGAGGCTGGTTCAGGGTCAGCCACAGGCCTGGCTTGGTGAGGCCCCTGATGCTGAACCCTTAAAACGATCCAGTGGGACGGCCTTCAATTCAAACTTGAAAAGTGACTACCAGGCTTTTTTGGTTTACGTGGGAGGCAGGCTTCAAAAGCAATAAGAGTAGACAAAAGATTTGAACAGTCTTAATCCAGTCACCAGCTTGCAATATGCAAAATGAGCTGGGTGCACCTGATTGGTCAAGCCAGCATATAAAAAGATGGTTAACATCGTCATTCACCAGGAAACTGCAAATTAAAACCACGGTGAGACGCTACTGCATATCTACTCAAGTGGCTAAAATGTTAACTCTGACAATGACACACGTTGGCAAGGACCTGGAGCAATTAGAACTCGCATGTGCTGTGGGTCAGCCTGGAAAATAGTACTTCCACTTTGGAAAACAATTGGGCAGTCTCTTATAAAGTTAAACGTACACTTACCTGTGCCGAGCCAGCACGGGCAAGGGTGAACCTGAGTGGGGGCGGTGAAAGGCTTAGAAAAGACAGACAAGAGAATGAAAGCTGGGTATCGGCAGGACGCTGCTTCTCTAAGAGCCAGAGCCCGCACCCACAAGCCGGGTCTTTATTTTATAGCAGATGCCACGAGGCAAAGTAAGGGCGTGATCAAGATGTCTACAACATTCTCCTGGGTTTCCATCCTACTCAACTACATGCACCTGAACTCTATCAAGCCCACATCATTCAGGCACGTGGGGCCACGTGTTCGGACCATAGATTCAAGCTTACAACGACAGCTGTTGGCTATAATTGTGCTGGGAGGGCTCTGCCCTCCAAGCTGGGACTTGCACGTGGCAATGAGAGGACTGTGCCCTCTCATCAGTCCAAGGCTTGAACCTGTCCAAACACTGAAGCGGCGCCCCACACTTACCAAACAACTCAAGGATCCCACTCAGGTCTTTACCCAAGAGAAATGAGAATACATGTCCACACAAAGACGTGTACACAAATGTTCATGAAAGCTTCGTTCATAATAGATCAAACCAGAGACAGTTCGAACATCCATCAACAAGTGAACGGATAAGCAAATTACAGATTGTGACAGAGATGAAATGGAAAGCGACTCCATCTTAAAAGGAAAGCAGCCACATGGGCAGGACTAAAAACAGGAAGGCGAGTGAAGGAAGCCAGTCCCACAGGTACCTACAGTGCGGTTCTGTTTTCATAGACTCGAGGGAAGAGTTGTGATAGAAAGCAGGTTGGTGGTTGCCTGCAGCCTGGGGTGAGGAGTGTGTTTAGACTGGGAAAGAGTTAAAAAGGGGAACCTTTAGTGGTGATGGAAATGGTATGCATCTTTTTTATTTTAATTTAAAAATCTTTATTGTTTTTTTTCCCATTTCCTATCTACTCCCCCTTTTTTTAAAATGAATCTTTATTGTTGAAAGTATTGCATATGTCCCCCTCTTCCCCCCATTGGCCCCCTCCAGCTGGTCTGCATCTTGACTGTGGTGGTGCTTATATGTGCATATCCCGTCAGAACTCATCAAACAGAAATGTGTGCATTTTATTGCATGTCAATTGTATCTCAATGAAACTGATTTTAAAGAGGCATCAGGAGAATGCAGGGCCTACTTGCAGATAACTGATCTTTCCTAGAAAAGTCAAGGTGGACATACGGGTAGGTCCAACCAGAGCAGAGTGCAGGAGGCTTTGAGGGTGTGGGAAGCTAGTCTCCTGCTCACCCTCCCCATCCTCTCTCGCCCCCTCCCCCATGAGAAGGATGCCGCCTGCAGCTGCCGGTGCTCTGGCAGCCACCTTGCGACAATGAGGGAAACCAAGGTGAGGGAGCAGCCAACAGTGGAGGAGGGGAGGCCAGAGAACGGGGGCAGTGAGACTGGGCCGAGCCCGCTCAGACAGCCTGCTGCAGGACCCGCCCCTCTCGGAGATAACAATGTTCCCTGTGCTCAATCAAGCTCGTTTGCATTGTATTTTCCATCATCTGCAACATATTCCCTCAAGAGATTTCCTAAAGACAGGCCCAAGCCCCTTTACTTCCCTTCTCGTTTTCCCCCCTAACGGATTCTACTCTGCTCCCCACCACTTTGCATTTCTCTCTTAGATATGCAACTTATTAGATCACATCTAGAATAAAAACCCAGCGCTTATCTGGTTTAAGCAACCCCTTTCATTCCAGGCCTTAACAATCACGTTTATTCTTACCCTGGAGTCTGGCACCATCTTCCATTAATGTGTCAGCATCGCGCTCCCTGCAATAAAGTACCGGAGCACAATTGCTGAGTCCGGCTAATTAAAGATGTGTATCATGGGTGGAATTGCCTCTTTGGAACCAAAAAATTAATTATGTTTCTTTGGCCCGGTGACCAGATGTAGAAAACAAACCAACAGATACACATAACTGTTTGCTATCTACAGTTCTCCCAATAAATTATCTTCAGTCCTATTTGCTTTTTCAGAGTCTGTGGGTACCGATGGGATCTAAGGAAACGGGATTTGGAGGGCCCATAGCTTCTTGGAAATGATTCGTTTCCTCTGGGGACACGTGACTGGGGCAGAGACACAGGGGCGCAACCCAAGGATGAGGCTCCAGAGGCCGCGTCCCAAGGAAGGGGAGGTCTGTAACTCAGTGACCCAGAAATGCATCTGCTTGTCTGTTGGCATCAAAACAGGGAGCTGGAGTTTCTGTGGGGGCCCAGGTGGCAGTGACCTGAACTGCAGAGGAGAGGCTGCTGGACAGGGCCACGCGGGGACTACCTCCCCCTGCCCTCTTCTCTCATGTCCTCCTGGGGCCGCTGTTTGCAAAGTTAGGGGAACAGTCCCCAGGAACACCCTCCCTCCTGACACCAGTGGTCCCCAGACCACCCTCCCTCCTGACACCAGTGGTCCCCAGACCACCCTTGGGTTTGATAATTCACTGGGAGCTGCTACACTCACACTCAGGGTTTATGACCGAGAAAGGAAACACAAAAATCAGTGAAAGGATGAGGCTTAGGGCAGAGCCCAGGAAAGTTCCATTTGTCCCCTCCAGAGGCGGCGGGGACAGTGTTAACATCTCCCAGCAGTGACATGGGACAACGTGCACAGAGTATTGCCAACCAGGGAAGCCCCCAGCCCGGGTGTTGGGGCTCCATCACAGACGTGGTGGACTTCCCTGTGCCTGATCTCAGTCTCCAGCCCCCCTGGAGTCAGCTGACAATACAACCCACCCCCGCCCCTTCCAAAAAATGACATCGTTAGACTTCCTGGCATGGCCCACGGCCCCCGGGTAGACAAAGTCACTCTTATCAGGCAAGACATCCTGTGGACTTAGCGCCTCCCAGGAGCCGAGGATGAAGGCCCGACCTCCTTGCGAACAAGGTTAGATTCTGCATCTACACCGCGCCCTGGTCATTGTTTTCTCCCATTTTTGTCAAGGTGTAACTCACCTAGGAACGAGCTCACAAGCCTTGAGAGAACCGCTCGGTGAGTTTTTGTGCAGATACAACCAGGTCGCCGCCACGCAGATAAAAACAGAGCATTTTCAGCCCCTGGAAAGCCCTGCGTGTCCCCTCCCCAGTCAACACCGCCCTATCCTCCCACTCTCCTGTCCTCTGTCACCACAGAATAGTTTTCTCTGCGGTTGACCTTCAAAGGGCCACCCTGCGGCATGGTGTCTGTGCCTGGCTTCACTGGCTCAGTGTCCTGCCTCTGAGATTCCAGGCTGTTATGTCCCATGTTATCACTGCGTAGTTGTCCAATTGTATGAATGAATCCCGCCATCCTTTCTACTGTTGACACACATTGGGGTGTGTTCCAGTTGGAGCGATGTATGGAAAAGCATTAGAGTCTCCAGGGGCTCACAGGAGGGAGCGGAATTGCTGGGCCACCAGGCAGGGTGGATGTTAGTAGAAGCTGACAGCTTCCTAAACTAGTTGCACCAATTTGCTCTTTGCACACGACTTGGAGCAATATCCTGGGATGAGTTGGACGAATAGACCTACGGTCTGAAGCGGATTAATGATCTGGGACAGGCAGAGCCCCCCTGGGACTGGGGTACAGCCCCAAGGTCCAGGAGAGCAGCTCCTCCCCAGGGCCCACCTCTGGGGAGACACCTAGAAAGGGGCCCCAGGCTGACCAGGTCCCATGTCCTGAGTCAGTCCCCGGAGCCGTTTCTCCCCTCTCTTCACTTTACCGAAGGGAGGTCCAGGCCCAGAAGGGACTCCAAGGAGGGCCAGGCAGTGACGTGCCTTTAAGGGAAACTTCTCCTCCAGCTGGCCGCACTGGCCCAAGGGTTCTTGGGCCTTTCTCGTGCGCAAACCTTTGCCTGCATTACTTTCCTTCCCCAGAAAGTCTTGTCTCTTTCCATCTGTCCAACCCAATCCCACCCAGCTGGTGAGGTTGCCCCCAGCCAGCCTGCGTCCCCCCTGGAAGACCTCAGGGACCTTCCACCACGGGGTCTCCTCCCCACGGCCTCCCTAAAGGGCAGTGCACACATTGGGGTCTTACTTCTGCAAGATCAGCTACAAAGGCTCAGGGAGTGTCCCCAGAAGGCTACCCCCCAGCCTCAGCTCGCCCCCTAAACAGACCCTCTCTCCTCCGTGTTTCCAAGACCCCACTCAAGTGCCAGGCTGAGTCCACCTGACTTGGCAAGTGAATGAGTGGCTCCCAGAGCCTTCCGAGCCCAAAGTGCCCACAATGTCCTGGGTGTGTTTCTCAGCCTTTCACCACGTTCCAGATCAGTTATGCGACGTAGGCCTGAGACAGCCACAGACAGCACGTGCTGGGGAGGAAATCCGGGTCTGAGAACTCTCGGGGACCTTCCAAGGAGAGAGCCTGGACCGAACCCCTTGTTTACCGATGCAGAAGCTGGGCTCAGGGGAGGGAGCAGGCTTCCTGCCTGCAGCTACGAGTAGCACCGGTAGCGAAAGGGTTTTATAATTAACGTGATGAATGTCATTCCGTGGGCCTTCGCGAAATTGCCAGATTAGAAGGGCTGAAGTGAGATCTTGTCTGATCACACGCTAAGCTCCGTGATTAACCGGCAGCGTGGCCTGAAGCCACGAAAAGGACAAGACATGTTCCTCGCCGGCATGAGCTTCAACAGCATCTGCTGCTGAGACGTGGGGAGACGGCCAAGACGGGGCACTGCCCGGCTGGGAGAGGGAAGGCCAAGGGTGGGGAGGGGCGGAGGGGACCCAGCTGACTGTCCATGGAAACTCGCCCCGTCGTGCCTGCTCTCACACGCACGGGCTGGGCACCCTGCATGTTTATGGCTTTGTTATTCTTTTGCATCTGCTGGGGAAAGCATGCTCTTCGAGTTGCATCCAATCTATGGATGCATATGTGTAATTACTCCAGGATGCTACGGCTGCGCATCACACCCGGTGGCTGGGCCGCCTCACCAGTTTTTACGTTGGTAAATCGCCGGGCCTACAGAGAAGCGGTTTGTGCTCTAAGTAGCAATTGACCGCAGGTCTCTAATTATAAAACACGCTAAGGGCTCATTAGGGACTCAATTACCTCCCAGTCACCGAGGAAGCTTACTTCTCGTTCTGCGAGGAAGCACAGTGGTTGGCTGAAGGCGCTTTGCTGTATCATTCATTCATTCACTCCCCCACTCATTCATTCATTCGCACAACACCCAGTGGGAGACGCTCGGCGGTTGGCCACAACCTCCCCGGTCATTTGTGCAAACTGACGAGGTGCCTCACTGCGACGTTTCGATCGAGGGCCATCCCAGCCCAACCCTGTCCTCGCCTTCGGCCAAATGAGCTCTGTGAGTCCAATGTCAGCTGAACTGGAGACCTGTTGTCGCAAACATTGGCCAGGGCGAGTCGGAAGCCCGGGTGGAGCACATGGCCTCACACATCTGGAGAGCTGTCCCCAGGGACACCCAGGCTGTGGTGTGGCACCCGGGAGCGTCTCCCTGTCACCCGGATGGCTGGGTTCCCCGGGGAACAGCTTGCCGTCCATCCTGACTGTCCTCTGTGGCTCAGGCCCCCAGTCTCTTGTGATTGCAGATCTTCCCGCCTCCTCTCAAAGCCCCCGCAGTGCATGGTCCCCATGTCCTGACATCCATCCTTCTAGCAGTCACTCCAGAGAGGGGCCTGCCCTGGCTCAAAACCCTTCGGTGGCTCCCCGTTGCCCCAGGTACCGTCCAGACACCTGTGACCTGGTGCTTGCTCCCTCTGTCCTCATTCACGCACCCACTCACCCCCTCCCTGCCCTTTCCTGCCCCTCCCTGCCCCTCCCTGTCCCGTCTCAGGATTTCCTGGGCCCCGTGTTCCTTCCCGAAGCTGCTTCCTCGGCCTGGAACACCCTTTCCCAGGGACAACTCATCTCTCCTTTCCTTCCAGACTCAGCTCCTGTGTCCACGCTGTGACGGTGTCCAGAGGAGACTAAATCCGCGGGAGGAAGAGGCCATTCCTGGGAGGGACAGGGCCCTCCGCGCTGAGAGACTGAAATGCAAACGGGCCGGACGGGGCATGAAAACAACCTGACCCACAGCCCTCGGCGCCCACCTGCCCAGGCGGCCGGGACTTCGGCCGGGACTTCAGCCACCACGGGGGCAGCTGCCCTAGTTTCTGCTCCTGCGTCCAACTTAGCATCCACCACAGAAAGCCCAGTGCGCGCCCTAACCCGTCACCGGGGCGCCCCGCTTCCAGGGCGCCGGCCTCCCTTGCTCACCGGAAAGCCCCCACCCCCTGCCTGGCAGGTCTCCGCCAAACGCAAATGAGCAAATGGCAGGGCCGAGGCGCTGGAGGGGCCCTGCACAAGGAGCCTCCGCTTGTTCTCATTATTTCCACACCGACAGCCTCCACACAGCTGCCTGCTCCCCGAGCTGCCTGCTCCCCGAGGTGCCTGCTCCCCGAGCTCGAGGCCCCACGCCCTCCACAGCTCACCTCCACCATCACCACCTTCTCGGCAGGTTAGAGGCGCCAGTTAGCACGTCTGTCTCCCAGCACCCAGCGCAGGCCTGCCCCCAGGGGGGCGCTGGCCAGTGAGGGCCACACCTGAGCTCCCCGGGGTTGGTGGTGTTTAGGAAGCAGGGGAGCACGTGAGGTGAGGGCGGCGGGGTTCCCGTGGAGGGTCCCCTCCTCCTCTGGGCATGTGCGTCCTGAGGGCAGGGGCATGGCTTTGCGGTTACCAGACCTGATGTAATTTGGCATCTTTATTAGCACCTGGCACATAGTAGGTGCTTATTAAATGTTGCAAGAAAGAAAGGAAGGCAGGAAGACAAGAAGGAAGGAAGAAAGGATAGGAAGGAGGAAGGAGGGAAGGAAAGAGGGAAATGGAGGGAGGGAGGAAAAGGGAAGCAGGAAGGGAGGGGGGAAGGAGAGAGGAGGAAGGTCACAGAACCTGGAGTCTCTTGGGGTACCCCCCCTTAACGTTATTATCTTGACCTTTCCTCCTCCCCCTGGTTTCTTCCAGCTTCCACCAGACACGTGGTCAGGGCAGGCAGGACAGTGTGAGGATCTGAGTGGAAGCATGGAAGACCAATGTTTCTGCGCATCTTTAATTGGGGTGTTCATCCCCCCTCTTACCTGAATTCCAGGCCTGGTTCCAGGCCGGGGCGCCCACCCCCTCCCCCGAGGGCAGGCCTGACGGGGCGAAGGCAGAGGCCGGGCGGGGGCGGGGGGGCCCTTCTGCCACGGCTAGGCGCCTCCCCTGAAAACACCCCCAAACGCCAAGCGCCACAAATGACTCCGTGCGTTTTACAGGAGCCATAAATATTCCACAGCACATTCCCTCGGCTCTGCACGCGCAGGAAGAGGTGCTACCTGCCTCCAACACGGTAATGAGGCGGACTCGGCCAGAGAACAGGCTTGTCGTAAAAACCCGCGCCCTGCCTCCGGCCCGTCATTAGGAAGGTGCCGGGCGACGAGGATCCGGGGCCAGAGAGCGCCCAGGGTCGAATTGTCAGTTGCTGGTGAGATCTCCAGATTTTATTTTCATCCTGCTGCTATCCGAGCCCGGTAATGGCCTCACCAAATCCTAATTGGATACATGTTTTAGGGATTCGAGTCTAAGCAATATCAGCAAACGTGCCACTTTGGGGATGAATTATTTATTTCTCTGGGGCTGGAGGAGATCCACGCAGGCGGACGGAAGCCTGGAACCGCGGCAAACAAACCGAGCCGGCACGGAGCGTGGCTGCCGCCAGCTGGGTGGGTGACCATCACTCCCCACGCCCCAGTGTCCCTCGCCAGGTGGCCCCGCCGGGAAGTGCTCCAAGGTGTCCTCGTGTCAGACTTCTGCTTGTCCTGTCTTCTTGGAAGCAGTGGTCTCCAAAAAGCTTACTGGAGTTTTTAGGTTTTGAGTCTCCGTCTAGAGCAGTGGTTCTCAACCTTCTGGCCCTTTAAATAGAGTTCCTCATGTTGTGACCCAATCATAAAATTATTTTCGTTGCTACTTCATAACGGTAATGTTGCTACTGTTAGGAATCGTCATGTAAATATCTGATATGCAGGGTGGTCTTAGGCGACCCCTGTGAAAGGGTCGTTCGACCGCCAAAGGGGTCTCGACCCACAGGTTGAGAACTGCTGGTCTAGAGAGCAGAGGTCTGGAGGGAACGTGGAACCAACCTGCCTTCTCGTTGTGAGCTGGGAGGGGCTGAGTTTTCTTGCCCAGGATTTTGTAAAAATATTACAGGTTTCATTGGGGGGCATTTGGGGGCCACATGGAGCGTGTGCCCTGACCCAAAGCCCCTCGGGGGTGAGCGGAGGGTCTGATTCAGTGCCCGATGGGTTCATGTGTCCCCACCCAAAGGACACGAAGACTTGGACGTGTTCTGTCCACAGAACTTCCTGTCCCCGTGGGAAGCGCCCTCGCTGTGCCGTCCGGGGGCCACACGTGGCCACCAGGCCCTTGAAATGCAGCCAGTGGGACTGGGCGGCGATTTCATTTTCACGTCTCGTTTGCTCTCCGCTCATTGACATTTTAGAGGGGATACTTGATGTGGCTGCTGGAAACCCAGGAAGATGTTTGGAAGAACTTGGGCCCTTGCATCTGCTTTTCAACGAAAAACTTCCTGAAATCGAAATGCAAAGCAAGCCTTTCTGGTGAAGATGTAGAGTCTGAATGGAGATATACAGTGAGGACATCCACACCGGATTCCCCAGACTTAGAACCGAGATGTAAGATGTGTCATCAACCAGCCTTCCAGGGGCTGTGTGTCGGGAGGATAACCGGTCTGGATATATTGGGTTTAATAAAATGTGCTGAGAACATTTATCTCCTCCGTTCCGTTTTGCTGTTTGGAGGCAGGGCACACACGTGGCCTGTACGTGGTTCTGGTGTCAGTGCTGAAGGCCGAGCCTCAGCCGGTGCTGGGTCCAGGGGTGGTGAGGTCTTGGCAATCCTGGGGCTCAGGGCTGTGGGGGAGACAGACTATGCACAAGCGATAAGCATGCAAATAGCAGGGAGGCAGGGCTGTCCTGAAGACACTCGCCCTGTGCACACATGTACATGGCAGACCTGCTGGGGCTGTGGATGCTGGCAGCTCCCGGGTCAAAAGCAGGAAGGCCAAAGCCAAGGCCTGGGCGGTCGTCCTGGCAGCCGATGAGGATACCCTTCTGTTCTTCAGAGCAAAACCCAGGCCCCAGCAAGGTCCCCACGTGCAGCCTCAGCTCTTCTGCAAAACCCAGACATCGCCGGGGAGGGCTGGGCCGAGAAAACTCCCAGACCCCTCCCTGGCCACGGCTGTGCCCACCTTGCTGTCCTGGGTTAATGGTCTATGTTGAGCCAGGGCGCTGACCTTATTCAGCAGGAGGGACCCTTTGTAACATCAGAAAACCCCACGTAGCCAGGGTAGGGGGTGGGGAACGAGTATTAGCCCACGGAGACACCCGCGGAGGACAAAGAGCGACTGAGCATAATCCAGGCGCATTTTTAAAAGAATTTGGAAGTTATTTATCACAGCATCTACAGGCATTGGAGAAGTAATCCATCGCGGAGACTGTTTTCACCAGCAGCAGCGTGGTGGGCGGAGGATGCGGCAATCCTGGGGTACCTTTCGGCTGGGACTGGGGGTTCTGGGAGTGCCCTGAGCAGGGATGAAGGCAGGGGTCTGGATGACCTTGGGAGCCCCCTTGAGTGCTGACCCTCAGCACGGATTCAGGAGGCATTCTTGGGGGCGGGGGGTGGGGGTGAGGCCTGTAGGAGAAATGGGCAGGGTCAGGCTCCTGGGCCTGAAGGACCTGGGCCCAAGGCCACTGCAGAGGCCACTGCCAGGCCCCTTGGGAACCAGGGCAGTGACCTTCCCTGAGGAAGAAAAAATGACCAGAGAAACAAATCAAATCTGGTTACAGGTCAGGCCTTGGTGGGTGCGGCTGGCAGGGCTGGGGGGGTGCGGGGGGGGCGGGGGGGAATGGGAGGATGGACAGTTATTCCGGGGCCCAGCTCACCCCACGGCCTCAGAAGGACACACGGGTCAGGCAACAGCCTCTGATTTCCTGCCCAACTCCAACCCCACGTGGGCAGCTCATCCCCCAAGAGAGCCCGCTGCCCGGTGTCTGCTTGGTTTGCCATCAGGACACTAACGCTCCTAATTCAATTTCCCCTTTGCGTCTCTCTCGGACTGACTCACTCCGAGCCACCTCTGAGAAAAAACGTGCCGGAGGGGAAATCAGCAGATTTTCATAAAAACCTTGAGCTGCATACAGGCGCTCGGCATTCTCCAATGGCTGGCCCCGGGCAGTGCACACAGTCAGTGCTCAATGTATGCTCAACATGGGTGGGGGACCTCGCCAGGCAGGACGCACGGCCCAGCCCCTCACAGGTCTTCCCACCGCAGGAGCCCTGGGAGGAGGCAGGACGAAGGGCACTGAGCCACTGAGACAGGCCAGTGTGGGGACAACTCGTCAGGGCACGCATTTCCCGAGTGGCGCCTGTCACCTCCCATCCTGACATGAATTTCTGGAGCACCTCTTTGTCCCAGACGCTTGCTTACCCATTGGGCCCCGGGGGGTGTGCCCAGGACCCGGGGACAAGTCCATGTTACTCCCCCAGACCAGGAACTGACTGCTTGGAGACCAGCTCCAACCACAATGGGTTGGGTGGCCCAATGGTCAGTCTCATCCACTCTCCCTGGCTTGGTCACCTGGGCCAGATAAGCAAGGAATTCTGTGTGTCTGCTCTTCTTCTTCTTCTTTTAAAAAAATAAAATATATACATATTTTTTATTGATTTCAGAGAGGAAGGGAGAAGGCGAGATAGAAACATCAATGATTAAAGAGAATCATTGATTAGCTGCCTCCTGCATGCCCCATACTTGGGATCAAGCCTGCACACAACCTGGGCACGTGCCCTGACTGGGAATCGAACTGTGACCTCTTGGTTCATAGGTCGATGCTCAACCACTGAGCCACACTGGCCGGGCTGTCTGCTCTTCTTATTCCCTGGTTCTCATCCCCGAGGGACCCCAGAAGCTGGGCCAGCCCAGGTCACAATGCCTAGCTCCACACGGAGGCCAGTTCACCTGCTGTCGCCCGCTCTCAGCACCTGCACTTGAGCCTCAGAGCAGAAGCGAGCTGTTTCCTGGGCAGGACCCGCAGCCCAGCTTTCTTCGTCTCCCTTGTTCAAAATAAAGTGCATCACAGTAAGTGGGTGAGGTGGGGGTCCCAGCTCCACCCAGGAGAAGCCCAGGCCCGGCCTACACCTGGGTCCTCCCGCTCTGGGACCTCCAGGCCTCGTCAGTCTGGCCTCGTGTCCCTCAGGGCCAGGCGGGCTCCCAGCTGCGGCCCTGGGAGCCTGCTGCTCGCATCCCTCCTCTGTTTGCCGCCCCCGCCGCCCCTGCCCCCAGCTCTGAAGGAAAACAGGTTAGCAGTCTCCACCCTCCTCAGCCTCAGGCCTCTTCAAGCAAAACTCTAAGCTACCTCTGCAGGGATTTTCCGTCGAGATTTTTGTATAATTTGGGATAGTTCAGTAAAATTTCCCAGAAATACATGAACTGAGCCTGCTGCCTGCCTTTTATGTAAATATCGTTTCCCTGTTATAATGATTATAATGCCGTTTACCACGAGTTAAATACGCACTGTGTTCCCGGCACTGCGGCTCTGAGAGGGAGGTGTGTGATGGTGCTCGCTTTCCAAACGAATAGACAGGAGTTCGAGCAAATACCTCGCGCAAGGTCACGTCCTGAGTGAGGCTGCCAGGTCTGTCTGTCGCTGGCAGACAGCAAGGATCAGGTGCCCAGAGCCACTCCCAACCCTCTTGCCTTTGCCTTTCTCTTCTTAAGAGAACAGAAAGCTAAAATACTCCTTTTGCCAGACTTTCTTGCAGCTGAAAGTGGCCAAGTGACCCGTTTTGGCCTTCAAGATGTCACTTAAAAGGACCAGACAGAGGATCTTGGAGCAGTTTCATCCACTCAGATTTCCCCTTTCATCCTGTCTGGAGTACAGACGTGAGAGCTGGAGGCCCGGCTGCCACCTTGTAGCCAGGAGGTCAAATCCACTCGCCAAGTCTGGCAGACAGAAAGGTAGGAACAATCCGGGGTTTTGATGACATCGGTGGACTGTCTTCTCCAAGACCCTTGTTTCACGCTTAGGGCAAAGCTGGAGCCCCCGTGCCTGGGAGCTGGAGCCGGAGGGGTGCGCTGTGTGGGCCAAGGAGGTCCGGGAGGACAGGAGACAGAGCAAGGGCACCTGGGCAATTTGCTGCCCCAAGAGAAGCACAGGCAGCGTCGCCTCCGTGCGGAGTGCAGAGGCTTCGTGGTCTTAGAGGGAGGGGCCTAAAGCCCTGCAACGAGGAGACACATAACGGGGTGACACTCTCCTTTGGGTGATGCTGCCACGTGCAGATGGGGTGGGACAGGCACGGCCCGCCGTTATTCATCAGCAGAGTGGGGGCAGCGCCACCACCACCCTGCTCCCCAGCGGTGGCATGTCCAGCGCTGGCTTTAGACCCCACAACAGAGTTACGACGTGTTGCTGCACCCATTTTACAGGTGAGGACACTGAGGCCCAGAGCCGCCCGGTTCCAACCAAGGTCACGTGGCCAAGTAAGTGGTTGGTGCAGGTTTCAAGCCCAAGACTGCGGACCCCAGAGCCCTTTCCCCTCCCAGGAGGCAACCAAGGGACGTCTGACAGATGGGCTCAGCACCAGGCGGGGCAGCTGGCAGGGAAATGCCTAGCGACCCAGGAGGCTGGCAGCAGGTTCAGGGACATGACCGTGACCCCAAAAGAAACCTGGGCAAGGGGCTGGGGCAATGGTGTCGGCACGAGTCTGAAACCGCCATGTGGTCCCGGGGCTCTAAGCCAGGCCCAGTCCTGGAAGCAGAGAGAACCCTGGGATACGGGATTGAGCAGATCCGGCCCGGGCTCCTGAGGTGCCCCCTGCAGGAGACAGATTCGCTCCTCCCACAGCCCGGCAGCTGCAGGCAGGGCATTTCCCTGGGTAGCTTTGCATTGAGATATTGCCTGCATATGGTGGGGAAATTAAGGCCTCTTTCTTTTGTTGTGTTTTAATGACTTAATATGCAACAAAAGGGAAATTTTTCTCCTGGGAGGTTCCAGCAGATGTTGCTGTTTCCGTCCAGGCTGTGCTTCCCAGTCCAGCTGCCTACCCCAGATCATGTGATGCAGGAAGGGCCCCCCCCCCATCCCCCACCTCTCCTCCCTCACCCCCACCCCAAGTCACAGAGGCAGGATGTGGCCCAGCAGCACAGGGAGGACCAGCTGATCCAATCTGGGTTCTTTCTGATGGGGTGGGGGGCGGTGCCGATTTAGGTTGCTGGTTTTCTCCCAAACTGAAAAGACAATTTAATCACCGCGATGCCAGCTCATAGCCAGCCTCTCAGGACTCTCCACCTGCTGAAGAAAGCCCCAGGCTAGCTCCTGTCCCTCCCACCTGCAGCCCTCACCCTGCCCCCTCCCACCTGCAGCTCTCACCCTGCCCCTCCCACCTGCACCCCTCACCCTGCCCCTCCCACCTGCAGCCCTCATCCTGCCCCTCCCACCTGCACCCCTCACCCTGCCCCCTCCCACCTGCACCCCTCACCCTGCCCCTCCCACCTGCACCCCTCACCCTGTCCTGTCCCACCTGCAGCCCTCACCCTGCCCCCTCCCACCTGCACCCCTCACCCTGTCCTGTCCCACCTGCAGCTCTCACCCTGCCCCTCCCACCTGCACCCCTCACCCTGGTCTTACAACAAGCAGCCCTCCCCCTGCCCCTCCCACCTGCAGCCCTCCCCCTGTCCTGTCCCACCCTGCAGGCCTCACCCCTGCTCCATCCCACTGGGTTCTCTGTGTGGCATTCACAAGGATGATGTTGCCGAGAGGAATCTCGCTGTAGAGCGGCTAAGAGCGAGGGCTCTGAAGCGCGCTGACCCAGGTCTCAAGTCCTGTTCTGAGCGACCTTGGGTGACCTTGTGTTTCTGACGTTTTGAGGTCTGGAGCGTGGCTGACCCTGAGAGACTGTCCTCCCACGGCTGGCCAACCCTTAGAGCCCGAGGGGGACTCTGCTGGGGTGTCTTTCCTATGCAAACCAACTCACCCAGAGGCCGCACCCCAGCCCTCCCCACTTGGCCACTCTCCCCCTGCCCACATCACCCAGCCCAGTGCCAGACCCATGGAGTCTCTAAACGATCCAGATCACCCAAACCAGCCAGACTGCAGCCTGCCTTTCTGCGGGAACCTCCATAAAGGCTCTCGTCCACGTCTCCCCTCTCCCTCTACTTCCCGACGGGCCCTGGTGCTGCCCGTGTGGCCCTGCGGGGCATGATGCGCCCCCTCATTCTGGGAATCGTAACAAGCTAGAGGGGTGACTGGACCTTCGGGGCCTCCGTGTCCTCGCGGTGAAATGGAGATTGACTTCAGCTGCGCAGGGCTGCTGAGCGGCGTCACCTGAAGGAGGCCGCACGCCGGCCCCAGGCCCAGGCCGCTCCCGGGAGCATGTGCTGTGCTGGGCACGGAGTGTGTTTGCAGCAAATGCGAAGGACAGGTTTCCAGTCCCGAACATCGATCGAACGCTTATTTTCATCTCAGCCCGCAAGGAGGCTCGCTGCTCGTCCTTTCATCACTGGCCACGCGGAAGCCAGGACGCCGGGCTCCTGAGTGAGCGGGAACTCATACATCTCAGCACCGGGCGGCCATAAAAGCTCTCT
>NW_005871256.1:1480829-1497340 GCF_000147115.1 Myotis lucifugus
CTCGAGCCAGCTTTTCAGATAAGATTCCACTACACTTACTGACTGGTGCCACCCGGCAAAAGTGACTTTATCTCCATGCGCCTTGGTTTGTGCATCTGAAAAATGGGCCCTGGCGAGGTTGACACGGCCCATCCATGTAAAGCGCTCGGCGGGGCTCCGGCCCTGCACACCTGGTCCCCACGCTCCCCTCACCTTCTCGCTGCTCCTCAGGAACTCTGAGCTCAGACAACAACAGCGTGGGGGGGGGGGCGCTCAGCCTGCTGCCCCGTGTGAGACCGGAGGAGCTGGGGTGTTCGGGGAAAAGGCACAAAAATAAACAAGTTTATTGAGCACCTGCTCTGTGCTAAGCACGGTCCTGGGTTAAGAGGCTGTGGATTCAGAGGGAACAGGATGAGCCCAGCCCCATGGAGATGACATTCAAACAGGGGGGGCCGGGCCACCAGGAAACGAGTAGCACCCATAAAACCGTTCCGTCCCAGCAAGAGCTGAGGGGACGAGAAACCTGGGTTTCAAGAGCGAGTGATGATTGGGACAGCGAGATGGGAGGAGGGTGACCCTGGGTGACCCGGGGAGGAGTCTGCGTTCCAGTCTGAGCGTGTGCGTGTCCGGGGAGCTGGGGGGTCGCCGGCCTTCCCCGCAGGGCCCCCAGCCAGGGGGGAGGCCGAAGGCCCCGGGGAGCTGGAGAAGCCCCTCGGAGCTGTTTTAATTGAAAGAGCGCTTCTTCCCTGTGTGCTCGGTAGCAGCGGGGGTTTGAATTAAGCATGAGCGGTGATTTATTTATCGAGTCTTTGAAAAAGTCCCTCTCTGACTCTGATTCCCTGCACTGCTCCCGTTAACCCTTCCCGGCCTCTGACCCGGGGCAGCTGAGAGCATGTCGGCCAAGTTCATCGGCGGAGAACGTGCGCTGGGCGGGGAGGGGGTTAGGATGGTAAATTTTTTTAACGTATGTTTTTATTGATTTCAGAGAGGAAGGGAGAGGGAGAGAGAGATAGAAACATCAATGATGAGAGAGAATCATGGATCGGCTGCCTCCCGCACACCCCCCACTGGGGATGGAGCCTGCAACCCGGGCATGTGCCCTGACGGGGAATCCAACGTGACCTCCTGGTTCAAAGGTCGATGCTCAACCCCTGAGCCACGCTGGCCAGGCAGGCTGGGAAATTTTGTGTTATGTGTATTTTACCACAATTTTTAAAAGTTGGGAAAAAGACTGCCAGGCCAGTGGGCCTTTTTCCTGTGGGACCACGAATGACCTAAGGGGTGGGCTTCCTCATCTCCCACCTCCCGCTCCCACCTCACCTAGGACAGGTGTCAGGGCCGGAAGCTGAAAGGGACCACGTGAGACTCCAGCCTCCAGCAGGGCTTGTATAGGCCCCCCCTCCCGCCCCACCCCCACCCGAGCGCAGGCTGCAGCCAAGCCCAGCAGAGCCTGGTGGAGCAGCAGGGGACACTTGTCACCAGCGAGCTCCCTTCCAGGTCCCATCGAGTAGTGAGTAGGACAAACATGCTGGCTCCCCCCAGGCCAGCTACCCTACAAATGGGGTGTCGGCCCCGCCAGGGAATTGGGGTGGGGGTGGGGGGCGGCCTAGTGAGTATCCTGCAGCCCAGGAAGGCGGTCATTCTGCAAGTCCCTCCCACCCGGGAGATCAGCCCCATGAGGGCGGGACCGGGTCCAGCTGGCCCGCTGCCTGGCAGGGAGCTGGCACGGACCAGGAGCCCTAGAAACTGGACAGGAGGGCAGACGCCCTGCAGCCAATGGCAGCCCTCGGTTCCTCCTTCTTATGTGTCTGTAGCTCCAGGAAGAAGGCGGAGGAGAGCAGGTGGGCGTCCGACTGAAGCGCCCCGCCCGGGGCTCGGGTGACATATTCCCAGAGCTCAGGCCCTCCTGCCCTGTCACTGGCCTGGCCCCTCAGCCCTCCCCTCAGCCCTCTGACTCACGGGGGCCACCCGTACCCCGCTCCCAAGCACTGCCCACCGCCAGCCTCCGTCCGGGGGCAGAGGCTCCAAGGAGCAGCCAGGCTCGGCCGCACAATCTGATTAACGTGCCTGATGAACTCTGAATCCGCTCCATCTTTCACATGAAAATTGTATTTTCTCCCTAAAATTGCTATTGATTGCTCCTACGTGGGCATGTAGGTGTGAGGAACAGCGTTCAGCACATGGCGGACACGGAACCAAGTTGTGGGGGTGGAGAGAGGCGGAGGCGGCCGGGGATGCGCGAACCAAGTTGTGGGGGTGGAGAGAGGCGGAGGCGGCCGGGGATGACGCGGCGTGGATCTCGCCAAGGCGGTGGGCCGGCCTCTGCGTGGACCGCCCTGGGCCTGGCGGTAAATCCGAGGTGTGAGCAGCCAGCTGAGGGGTGGACAGGGCTGCCAGATTGAGCAAATAAAAACCGAGGTGCCCTGTTAAAGCCGGGCTCAGATATGCAACAGATAAGTATCAGTTCACCCCATGCAAACATTATTAGTTGTTTATAGGACATTCAGACTTTACTGGGCATCCTGTATTTTATCCCTCAACCATAGCGTCGGGGATGTGTCCCCAGGTGCCAGAGGCTGGACTGCACCCCTGGAGCCCCCAGCCTGGCCCACGTGAAGGGTCTCACAGGCAACCAGGCCCACCAGCGGCCTAACCCACGGGGGTTCCTTCTATCAGCTCCGCCCTCTGATGCGGGGCGAGGGGGAGGGGGGCTCGGCTCTTCCTTCCTGGGCGTCGAGGCCTCTCCTGCCCCATGTCCAGGCACCTCCCCCTCCTGCCACACGGGGCCTCCGACTCCGAGAACCTCTCCCCCCAGGGACTCGGCCCCCGCTGGTCCCTCAGCCGTTAGGCCCGTTTCCCTGGGGAACCCTGACCAGTACAGTTACCACCTGACAATCTATACAGTTTACTACATACAGGGGTGGGCCAAGGTGGGTCTATAGCGGTGAGTCTGTGAAGCACAGAGTTTATTCTTGTATTATTATTGTTTGTATTATAACTGTAAACCTACTTTTGCCCACCCCTGTATATTACAGATAGATGATGGATAAGTAGATAATGATAGATAGATAGATAGATAGATAGATAGATAGATGATAGATAGATAGATGATGATAGATGATGATAGACAGATGATAGCTACTGCATGGCTCTGCTGTGTGCTGGTCTGGGATGCAGGCTGGGTCTCACCAGGATGCTCCATGCTGCAGGAGATCAGCACTCAATGCCAAGTGGCTCCCACAGGTGAGTTCAGGGCTGTCTCCCAGGGCCCGGTCAGCAGCTGCCTGTGTCTGGCTCCACCGGTGGGCAGGAGGGGGTGGGAGGGCTGTTCCCCTTCCCCCTCCAGCTTGCCACCCGGCCCAGAAGAACTCTTCGCTCTCAAAAGGACCAGGGAGTGTTTTTGTGGGTGTCCTCTGCACGTCTCCCCTCAGCCAGGATGGGGTCCCATGCTCCTTCTGGAGCCAGTCCCTTCGGCTGGAGTTACTGCCCGTGTGGGCGCACAGCTCTGCTCGGGCTGCCATGGCAAAGGCCACGGACTGAGTGGCTTCAACAGCGGAAACGTATGTTCTGTCATCTGGAGGCTGCAAGCCCAAGAGGAAGGTGTCAGCAGGGCTGGTCCCCCTGAGGCCTCTCCCCTTGGCTTGTAGCCGCCGTCTTCTCCCTGTGTCCTCTCGTGGTCGACCTGTGTGCCTGTCCTGATCACCACCCTCTTGGGTTAGGGCTCACCTCACAGCCTCATTTCAACTCAGTTCTTCTTTCAGGGCCCTCTCTCCAGATAAAGTCACGGTCTAAGTACCCGGGGTTAGGGCTTCGTCATATGACTTTGGGGAACATAATTCAGCCCATAACAGTGGGGTTACCCTAAATGGGTTTAGAACAGCCAGGGCCCACCCGGGAGATGGGTGTGGGCTCAGTCTCCCTCCACCCAGACACGTGGAGAAGGGAGGGGGTGTTAAGAAAGCTGGAGACCCCAGTATCCAGCACACAATCCCTTAACTGCAATTCAAAGGCAGGGGAGACGTCAGGTGTGGTAGGGACACTTCCTGGAGCAGGGGGAGCAGGGGGAGCAGGGGGAGGGAGCTGGGCCTGAGGGTGGGCAGAGCAGAGAGATGGAAAGAAGGGGCGTTACTATGGGGCCACAGCCGCCCGCCCGGCATCTTGGCATTGTGGGAACCTCCCTGAGGACTAGCGCACAGCAGGTGGCTCATAATCCTTCCGCTGGCCACGCACCCACCTTAGCAGGCGGGTAGACCAGCCCCCCTTCATCCTTCCTGCTGAGTCAAGTCCCTGCCCCCCCCCCAGCCCGCCCAGTTTACAATTATCGCCCACATCCACCCAGTGGAATCGCCTGGGAACAGCCGGGGCTCAAAGAAAAGATGTTAAATTTCCATGTTAATGCAGAAAACACGATTTACATTCCAGTTGGGTGGTGTGTCATTTTTTTCCTTTGCTTCCAGCTAATTGGAATTTAATATTCGGTTCCCCTGCCGTTTGTCGGAGTTTGGTTATGAATCTAGAGTGATCCAGGCGAGTGGAGATGGCAGTGGGGCCACGGGCCTGCCGCTGCCCCGGGAAAGCTGACGGGTCCTCGTCTCTGTAGGGGCTGGGCCTTTGTCCGTGTCTCGTCAGGCCAGCAGGTGCTCCCCAGCCTACGAGTGCCAGTCTCTCCCCTTCTCCTTCCTTCGATTTCTCTACAGATGCTCCTGTGGGAACCCAGCAGGGGCTGGTGCGGGGCTGGGCTCGGGGCTCCCAGACTCCAGCAGCTTTCAGCCCCACGGGAGACAGACAATGAACAAGCAATCGAGGGACAGGCGTGATGGTGGAGAGCCCTCTGGGGTGGAGAAGTAAGGTGGGGGAGGGGGAGGGAGGAGGGAGGAGCCTGCACACGGGTCCGGGAGGGCCCCCTGGCCGCTGTGGCACTTCCGCAGAAGCCCGGGTGGGACTGGAGGGAGTTGCACTCGAGAGGATCTCATTCCAGGCTCTTTGCCTCTTCCCAGCGCTCGAGTGATTATTGAATTCATTCCTGGGCTCCAGGGAGGGTGAGTGAAGCGCGTACACAGGCAAGTACGGAGGAGCTCGGGAATCCACAGCGGAGGTGGCTGCTGCCTGAGGCTCAGGACGTAGTCAAACCAGAAAGAAGCAGTGAGGGCCCTGGCCGGTGTGGCTCAGTGGATAGAGCCTCGGCCTGCGGACTGAAGGGTCCCAGGTTCGATTCCGGTCAAGGGCATGAACCTTGGTTGCAGGCACATCCCCAGTAGAGGGTGTGCAGGAGGCAGCTGATCGATGATTCTCTCTCATTATTGATGTTTTTCTCTCTCTCTCCCTCTCCCTTCCTCTCTGACATCAAAAAAATATTAAGAAAGAAAGAAGCAGTGAGGGAGCCAGCGGAGCTGTGCAGGGCGACGGGCAGCTTCAGAGAGAGGCTCCAAGGCCGAGAGGTCCCGTGTTCACTCGGCCCCAGATGGCCTCCCTGCTTCCAGGGGCGCCTCTGGGATTCCAGGGGAGGCAGGCTGGAGGGTCCACCTGGCTTCCGGCTCTGACCTGCCCCCTCTACCTGGCGCCTGCCTCCTGTCCGTCTCTCCTTGCTGGGTCCCCTCCCGCCCCTTCTCCTCCTGGCACTTGTCTGGTGGCCATGTCTCTTTACGTGGGAGTGTGCCTGCGTGGGGCCTGGAGCCCCAGTGCTGGGTCTGGTCTTTTTCCTTCATTCCCTTCTCCAACCGGAGTCATTCCAGGCTCTGGGTTTGTGTTCTGCACAATGACCGTTGTCGCCGCCGCACGCTGAGAGTCGCTGTGTGCCGCACTGGGTGCGCCGCTGCCTCCGGTGGTAGCCCGTCTCCAGGGCGGCCCTTGGGGACCCCCTCCCGTGCGCCAGGTTTGTCTGTATGGCCTTGGGAGACCACAGAGGGGATGGCATGTCCCCTCGGAGGTGACCGTGAGCTCTGAGACGCTCACTTTGGGAAGCCAGCTGCCTGCCTCCTGAGCTGCTCCCTGGAGAGGCCCAGCTGGGGAGGAACCGAGGCCTCCTGCCAACAGCCACGGAGAAGGTGGCCTCGGAAGCGGCCCCTCCGCCTCCCGAGACCTCACCCCGCCAGCATCTTCATCCTGGCCAAGGGGAAGACCCAGCCAAGCCACACCTGCGTGCCCCGCCCACAGGAGCTGGAGATGGCGTCGCTGTCCTCAGCCACCAGGTTGTACAGTGATTTGTTCCGCAGCAGCAGGTGGCCGTGCACTCATCTAGCCCCTTCAGGCCTGGAACAGCCCCACCTGCGCGTCACCGTCCTTACGTTACACGGGCAGGAGGCTGCAGCGCGGGCACGGGGCGTCACCGGCCCCAAGTCCTCCCGAGGAGCTGGGCAGAGAAATGGAACTTGGGCGTTTGCGTCTGTCCTAACCAGACCCCTGCTCTTTCCGTCCACCTACAGCCACACTTTCCTACCTGGACCCCGTGTCCTCAGCTGAGGGCTTGGCTCCTCAGAACAAGCCCCGGAGGGCTACTGGCCCTTCTTTTCGGGATGAGCAAACCAAGCCTGACTTGCCCAGGGTCCCACCGCGGGGAAGGAGCCTGCCCGACCAGCACGCGGTCCCCTGGGCTCCCTGGAAGCCGGGCCCCTGCTGCCCAGGGGAGGTACCTCTTCAGAGAAGGACTGAACCTTGGGGTCTTCTCCCCAGGGGGCCTGCTTGGCTCTTCTTCCCCACCCAGGGCTGTGGGGCCTGGGAAACCCTGAAGCTCCTCCCGCTTCCTCAACTCTCAGCCGGCGAAGGGCTGGAAGCCTAGAGCAGGGCCACTGCCACCCGCAGACCTGTTTCAAGAAGCAGCTGTTGACTCTGGGCCTCGAATTTTAAAGAGGTTTGAAGTCCAACTTGGACCCTCTGCTCCTGGGATGCCTGTCACCATGGCAGCAGCTCACCCAGTAACAGCAAATATTTGTTGGAGGAGAGAGAAAGATCCGGGGAGGGAAGGGGGAGCCCCGAGGATATGGGAACCAGGCTCTGCCCTGGGCACCTGCAGATGGCTGCCCTCAGGTTCCCACTCAGATGCCTCAAAGGAGTAGTAACTCCTACCCGGCCTGTGAGCAGGGCACGTGCCCCACCTCATGCCCCGTTTCCCTGGGTCTCTGTGTGAAGTGTGCCCTCAGGGCAGCATGGCCAGGCCAGATCCTGAGTGAGCCTCCTCTGCACTAGTAAGTCCCCTCTTTTCCACAGTTTCCTCATCTGTGAAATGGGAACAACATGCCTGCCTGCCTTTTCTGAGCTGTCATGTTGCTTAAACAAATTCCAACCCCCTGGAGCATCCTTGTGAGAAATTGTCCTAAAGACCCCTGGCAGGATTTCAGGACGGGGGGTGTCAAAAACTCCAGGCCACTCCAGATGGCCCAGCGAGGGTGGCCACTTGTTTAAGGACACACAGCAAGTGCACCTGGGCCCAGACCCAGTCAGCTGTCACCTCAGGCCACAAGGCCTCCCTGAGCAGCTGTCAGCAGTTGAGCGGTTGTGAATCATGGCCGTGCTGTGCTCCCCTGTGGACATGCTCAGGGCTTAGCCACAATCTGGGTCAGGGCCGGGTGTGCCAGGCACGTGCACCGTGTCTGCCAAGTGTGTCCCGGCAGAGAGAAGTGGGGGAAGCAGAGCCTGTGGCCCTGAGCCGCTGAGCCCCTGCAGGAGCCTGAGGCCGGTGCCCTGGGCTCTCCCTGCTGGCCTTTCCCATCCCCCACCCCCTGGTTCCAGGTTAATCGATCCATGTACACACCTTGATTTGTAAATAGGCCAAAAGCTGCATTTATTTTAGAATTGCATGCCAGGGAATAAAAACGATTACATCCCACTATTAAGAGAAAAGGGGGTGCAGGGCCTGCATGAAGAGCATACTGCTCAGAAGCCTGGGGTTGAGTCTTGGCTTTATCAGAACTCTGGGGCCTCCATTTCCCCGCATGTAAACGGGGGGTGGTCTCAGCATCCGCCTGTCCTCCCCCGTCCAGGAGTGAGTCGACGTTCTCAGGGGACGCTATTCTGAAAGTCTCCTCTCAGCAGTCTCCACTCGACCGCCTCTCTCTGCTGGAAGCACACATTTATTTATTTATTCTGTTTTCCTATTTCTTGCAATGGAAACTCCTGAAATAGAACAGGAGGGGGCTGTGAGGAGAGGTTCCCGCGTGGAGGCTCCTCTCCCCGGGCCTGACGGCAGCTAGGACTCTGCTGCCTACGGGGAGGGGATACCTGAGCTCCCCACGCACAGCACAGACCTGCCTGCCTGTCCAGGGCATGGTGAGTCTTCTGGTTACCAACTCGGCCAGGCCACACTGGCCTCCTCTGCTCTTCCGGAGGCCCCACTCCTAACGGGCAGCTTGGGAACCAGCTGACTTGCTGCCCTGGGGTGAATGACGGTTGTGTCCACAGCAACTGAGCTGGCCCTGGTCCTGGGGGACAGCTTTCTGCAGAGAAGGTGCTGATCATGGCCGATCTCCAGGGGAATGGCCATGTCTCCAGGGTCCTCCCAGCCACAGCCTGCCAGCTCACAACAGGCAAGGGCCTCATTCAGTATGTGCCACCCCCACTTCCCCTGTCAGGCCCATTGTCTTGCTCCCGGCAGGCAGCTCAGTCATTCCACTATTTTAAACAAAAATAATGATGTAGTGTGGTATTCATAACGTGTAAAAGTAAAATGTACGACAAAAATACATCAAGGGAGAGTGGAAGCATAGAGGGTTCTAAGATTCTTGCACCTTATGTGAAGTAGTATAACCTTTCATGGTTTAATTTAACAAAATAGTTACAGTTAATAAGCCAAAAAAAGGAGATAAAAATGAAATCATACAGCCCTGACCGGTTTGGCTCAGTGGATAGAGCGTCGGCCTGTAGACTGAAGGGTCCTGGGTTCGATTCCAGTCAAGGGCATGTGCCTTGGTTGCGGGCACATCCCCAGTGGGGGGTGTGCAGGAGGCAGCTGGTCGATGTTTCTCTCTCATCGATGTTTCTGGCTCTCTATCCCTCTCCCTTCCTCTCTGTAAAAAAATCAATAAAATATATTTTTAAAAAATGAAATCATACAAAAACAGTTAACCCAAAAGAAGACAAAAAGAGGAAAAAAGGAACAAAAAAGATGGACAAATGCAAAACAAATAGCAAGTTGATAGGCTGAAACCTAATCGTAAAAACAGCCACAATAAATGTAAATGGTCTAAATTCCCCAAGTGAAAGTCAGATTGCATAAAGAGCAACACCCAACTGACTAATACTAATCAAAATAAAGCTGGAGCGGTCATACTAATATCAGACAAAGTAGGTTTCAGGGCAAAGAATATTACCAAAGGTAAAGAGGATTTTTCATAAAAAAGTGTCAGTTCATCAAGACGATGTAACAATCTGGAATGTTTATGCACCTAGTAACGAAGCTTCAAGAAACTTGAAACAAAGACTGCAAGGAGACAAGCCATGGACGGGAAGGAGATATTTGCAACACATATAACTGTCAAAGAATACGTTTCTAGAACCCAAAGAAGTCCTACTAGTCAATAAGAAAAAGGCAAAAATAACCTAAGGAAGGGTAAAGTATGTAAACAGTTATTTCTTGGAAGAAGAAATGCAGATTTGCATAAACATATGAAAAGATGCTCAGCTGCCTTAGCAAACAGGGAAGTGCAAATGAAAAGCAAATTAAATATTATGTTATTCCCGCCAGATTAGCAAAAAAAATTTACAAGTCTGAATCCATTAAGCACTGGTGAGGATGTGGAGCAATGGGGACTCTATTGCTGGTAGAAACGCAAATAGATACAACCTTTTAGGAAAACAATTTGGTGTATTAGTTTGCTAGGGTTGTTGCAACAAAGTGCCATCCACGGAGGTGGCGGGGGGGCGGGGGTTCAATAGTAATGATTTATTGGTTCACAGTTCCCAAGGCCAGGATTCCTTCTGAGGGCTCTGAGGGAAGGAAGGACCCGCTCCGGGCCTCCCTCCTCGCTTCTGGTAGCTCAGGTGTTGTTCCTTGGCTTGTCGATGGCATTCTCTGCGTCTTCACATTGTCTTCCTTCCATCCTTGGTTGTCTCTGTCTGGATTTCCCCCTTTTATAAGGACACCAGTCATATTGGACTAGGGCACAACTTCATGACCCCATCTCAACCTGATCATCTGCAAAGACCCTACTTCCAGATAAATTCACATTCACGGATGCTGGGGGTGAGGGCTTCCACATCTGTGAGGGGAGCCGCAATTCAACCCGTAAAACCTGGTTAAATGTGAAGATGCTCATATCTGTCAGCCCAGCCATTGCATCCCGGGCACCGGCCGTAGAGAAAATTCTCACAGATTGTACTGGGAGATACACACCATCCAAAAGCTTATCAGCAGGTAAATCTGTGTTTAGATAAATGTGCGTTTAAAAAGACTACATAGCATGAAAATTAATAAATCGCAGCTATGCACGTCAGCCTGGAGAAATCTCAGAAACACAATGTTGAGTTGAAAAGAGCAAGTCACAGAAGAACCCGTGTGGTTTAATTATGTAGTAAAGGTCCGAGTGGCCAGTTCTCTCACCTCCTTCAAGTCTGCTCAGGCGTCCTTCTCTCGATAAGGCCACTCCTTTAAGTTGCAAACCCATCCCCACAACCACACGTCTATTCCTCCTTGTTCTGCCCTGCATGTCCTTCCCCACAGCCCTTACCCACTTCCAGCAAATCCATATAATTTTCTTACTCATGTGTCCAGTAGTTATTGCCAACGTCCGGAATGTTTGATACACAAGGGCAGGACCTTTCTTTCCTTCTGTTCATTGATATCAACAAAGTACCTACAAGAGTACCTGGCACACAGCAGGCACTGAACAAATATTTCTAAAACCGAGTGGTCGCTACACAAATCTTCATGGATGATTATTTTAAAACTGTGTTTAGGGTCACACCCAGTCTGCTGTATATGTGATGTCTCCCAATAAATAGTCTTTGAAGAAAATAGATGTATTTCTTGCCAGACCTGAGTGTTAAGCCATGATACAGACCCTGTGTGATTGGCACCCTCTCCCCCCAACACCCCTCCTACCCCCCACTCCCCCTTAGCCACAGAAAGCCAAGGCCTGGTGCAGCTTTCCCCTGGGACATGTTCTCTTGTGTCGGATAATGAGTGACAAGGAAATGTCAATCTCCCCGCGAGAGGCAATCTTCAGTGTCTTACTTCTGCTTGAACAGGGCTTTCAGAGGTGCCCGTGAATATTTGCGCTGGCAACTACAGAGAGCGCGGCTGCTTTGTAGAGAGAAGTGGAACCACCTGGTAAATTTGCCTTGCGCTTCCTTGAGAAAACAATGGGAAGCCAGCCGCCTGTCAAGGCCAAGGTCACGGAACCAAACATGCACAAGCCTGGCCTTGACCAGCCTCCTGATCAAGCCGCACGACACCCACATCCCTGCCTCACTGTTCCCGTGTTCACCTGGGAACTGGGATTACTGCTGGGAGGATGGAAGGGGATGATGGCAGAGCACCACAGAGCGGGCCGAACAGGGGTCAAGCCTGGGGAGGGGAGCCGAGGGGTGGGGAGCTGAACTGGATTCCTGGTTGGGAGGACAGGGCTGGGCTGGGGACAGGGAGGCTGGGCAGAGCCTGTGGGACATCCACCGCCTAGGCCTGGGGTTGAGGAGGGAAGGGCACCACACCCTCCTGCAAGCACCCTCAGCTCCCTGGGCCCACCAGACGCCGGCCCCAGGCGTGCCCACGGCCGCCAGGCCCAGACCAAGCAGGGTGGCCCTCATGCTACCTGGGGGGAGTGATGCAGAGCCTCATCCCTCCCTGCCCTCAACCCCGGACACAAAGAAAGCCGACGCCGAGGCCTCGTCCTGTGTACTTTAATCACAACTCCACGGTCGTTGTGTGCTGGCCACAGAGAACATCCACACAAGGTCAGGATGGGCACGTCAGCGCGGTCCTACAAATGGAATCTCCACAGATCTGCACTTCAAACATGTATGAAAAATAAATATATAATATTTAGCTTTATAAACTTCCCCAGGCCATCGCTGTGTCTTTAAAGTAACCACTACTCCCTCCGTCCAACCAATTCGGCAGCCTGGCATCACTAAGCACATGACCAGCCAGGTGACGCCCACTTCCTGAAGAAGTTCCGGGGGAAACACTGGAGACAGTCAGATGGGTTAAAACTCGCCAACCGCTCACCGCGAGGGAGACACCACACATGGGCGCCAGCTAATGGCTGGCCTCTTCCGTTGGGAAGAATCAATTCCCCAGAGCACACCGAGGGGCTGGGAAAGCTGCAGCGGAACCTTTGGCACCAGTGGAGACGACAGGCCTTCGAAAGCCAGACTCGGTGACAAAGCATCGATCTGAGGGAGAGGCCACGGAGGGGACGAGACGCTGCCACCACCGACCTTCTCCCTTCTGAGCAGCCTCCCAGCTCCCTCTCTGGAGCCATAGACACCCCTCTACCTTGGAGGGGGCAGGGCACGTCTGGCTGCCTGCCCTCCTGGTGTGTGGCCTAGAGAACTGCGGGGGGAGGTGGGGTGGGGGCTGCTTGCTACGTGCTCATGGGCAGCAGGACGTACTCAACACACCAAGGACACGGCCACTCCAGTGGGACGGCTGCACAGGCTGTGAAGGGGACGGACAGGAGGCGCGCACGAGACACCAAGGATGAGGGGGGGCAGGCTGGGGTGCACTAGCATGTACAGGGGTTCCGAACAGCACCTGAGGGCCCATACTCCCCCGGAGGAGGAAGTCAGATCGTGGCCCCCCGGCGGCTCAGGGCTTTCCCCAGGGACTCTGGCCCTACCCCCAAAACAACGAAATCTGGGTACGGAACAGCTAAGCGGAGACAGGTGCTGCCACAGAGCCTCAGGCCCCGGGGACCCCAGGCCGTTCATTCAGGAGGAGGTGCAGACAGTTTAACCGGGGCGTCAGCAGAGCCCCGCCCCCCGACCGGGAGAGGCGGCTACAAGTCCAGCAGGCGCTCCTCACAGGTCTCCGCCGGCCACTTGGAGGCCCCTCCAAACACGTCGACGTTGTTGTCCACCCAGGGGATGACGTTGCCCGGCATGTTGGTGGAGCAGTTGGCGATGTTGACTATTTCCTGGGCACGGAGGACGCGGTCCCAGATGTTGAACTGGCTGAGCTCCCCCACAAACGCCTGAGTGGCTCAAAACCTGCCCCCAATGGTGTCCTGTGGAGGGGACAGAACCACGTCAGAGCTGCTCAAAGCCTAACCCCCCCCCCCCCCCGGCATGGGAGCGGGTTGGCTTTGGGGAGAGGATGCCAGCTTGGAGAGAGACAGAGCTGGTGTGGGGGGGGGGGAGAGGGGGGACTGGGGCATTTGCCTAACTCCCCAACTCTGGCCGGGGAAATATCTTTACTCCACCACCCAGTTTACATGGGGAGACACTTGGGCAAAGTCCCAAAGCCAGGACTAGACCTGGTCTCGCAGCTCCAGCCCCTCCCCAGGGAGAGGTGACAGGCAGGAGAGCAGGGCCTGGGCCCTTGGCGCCTGCTCCCTCCCTCTCCATCAGCCTCCAGCTCAGCTTTGAAGTCAACGCTCATCTGCCCAAGACCAGGTGCCAACCTGTGACCCCGGAGCACTCCATTCTGGAAACTGTCTGAACCACCACCCCAACCTGGTCCCCCCTCCACCCCCCAGACAACAAGATGGTGTGAGCAGAGCTGGGGTGTGGGGGGGGAGCCTCGCCCCTCCAGGCAGCTGCTGTGCCCCCAGGCTCCCCTCCAGCAGGCAGACAGCTGGGCGGGGCGAGGGGCAGCCTGCAGGCCGGGCCTTGTGCTGCTCGTCTGGCCCGCGCGCTCCCGTCTTTCAGTCCCTGTACCCACCTGCTCCTGCCCGAGGATCAGCACGCCCCCCGGCTTGATGGGGTGCCAGGGGGCCAGGTTCTCCCCGGTGCCGAGCTTCTCCCCGTCCTGGAAGGCCTCCCACATGCCGTCCCGCGTGGTCCAGGTGACACAGATGTGGTGCCACTTGCCATCGCTGACAAACAGGGGCAGCTGTGCAACCTGCGGGGGGCAACGTGCCGGTGAGGCCCTGCGGGTCCCCCAGACGACTGAGCTGGGGGGACGGGGCAACGGGGCCACTGCTGTTCCCCTCACGTGGGGTCCCTCCTGGCCTCCCCTTCTCTGCTCTGCGGGTGACATGCCTGACCCGCCCACCTCAGAGAGACCTTCGGGCTGGAAACACCACGTGCCAGCAGACACTCAAGAGAAAGGGGCCCAAGTCCCGGGCCCCAGGGCAGCCCTGCTTTCAACTGGACGCTCTTGGTCCTGGCTTGGCTGAGGGGCCAGGACACTGAGCTGAACAAGCAGATGTGACAGACGGCGCCCCATGCTGGCCTCGAACACCCGGGGCTGGAGAAGACACAGGGCAGCGAGGGCACACTGGGCAAGCTTCTCTGGACAAGAGCCAGACCAGGCACCTGCACTCACAGGCGAGGTCCCAGCGTCCCTCAGGACTGTGTGTGGGTGCCCTGCCGTGCAGAGGACAAAGGCCCACAACTACATGTGAGTGTGGGGGTGGGGCATGCCCACCGCATCCATCCACTCCCGCCCTGGGAGGGCTCTGCAGACCTGCTCCTCTGCAGAGCTGGTTGTTACTGCTGGTGTCCTAGCAACCCCAGGCCCTCCCTCCCAGCACCTGGCTGTTTACAGGGTGTCTAACTGGAGAGGAAAACAAGGCTCTTGGCCCTCAGGGCGGTGTCCAAGGAGTCATTTAAAACACTTAGTCCTGGCTCCCAGCTCCAGGGGCTCAGAGGCACAGCCACTGCTGGGAGGAGCCCCACAGGTGGATTACACCGCGTTTTCCACTGAAGCAAGCTCCACCCAAGGTGGCTCAGCACAGACAGAGTGAGGGGCCAGGTGGAGCCACTCCGGCTCAGGCAGCCGTCCCAATGCTCAGCTCCAGCAAGGGGGCTGTGAGGACGCATCTCTGGCCACGTGGGGTCTGACTGCAGAATGAATGTCGGAGTGGGGCTGCCGGAGGGTCCCGCAGACGCCCAGAGCTTGTCTCTTGGGGGGACCACACTCCTGAAAACCAGCCCGTCTATTAAAAGGGGACATTTGCTCTGGGAAAGGCAAGACTGTAGGGATGAGGACCAGATCAGCCGTTGCCATGGGCTGGGGTAGAAAGAGGAGCTGACCACCAGGGAAATGAGGAAATCCAGGAGGTGATGACACCCTCGGTTCTAATTGCAGTAATGGATGTGCAACTGACTGCATTTGTCAAAGCCGGTCAACTCAGTAAAAAGTGTAAATGTTACTGCGTGTAAATTATATCTCAATACCACCACCACCACCCAACAAAAAGATATGCTCATGAGAACCATCACTCACACACACACACACACCCTCCTCTAAGCAGTGCAGCCCGGGAAACACCCTCATGGACAGGCCTCAGGGCCCGTGACAATTCAGGCTGGCATGCAGGCGTCCCAGCTCATTCCGGGCCTCCCTGACCTCTGGCCTGGACCCTGCCCCCCGACTCATCAGCTGTCCAGAGCAGGACTGAGTCAGGGCAGAGCGGTCCCCACCAGGAGGAGAACAGCCCGCAGCCCGCTGCCGGAGCCCCTGCGACTTCCCGGCCTCTGTTGCCACCATGACGAGGAAGGTGGCCTCCGAGCGGCCTCACCTTGTCGTTGATGAGCAGCTCGATGGGGTTGTTGCCCCACTCGATCAGCACAATCTCGTTGGCCTGCCCAGGCACCGCATAGGAGAACGGGGTGCCGATGCCCGGCGAGGCGCTGGAGCGCAGCCACAGGCAGATGGTGAAGGCGTACAGTTCGGGCAGCGTCTTCTTGACCTTGCCGTACAGGTAGTTTGTGCGGAGGGGGAGGGACACTTTGAATGCATCGGGCGACTTGAACGCACTGTTGCCTGGGGGAGAAGAGAGGCCAGCAGCACATTAGCCCACCCCCTGTCCAGCAAGGACGGAGTCCCAACTCACCTGGACCCCCCTCCCTCACCCCCCTCCCCTCAAGTCAATCCCTCCATCAATAGAGCATCCGCTACAGGACAGCCGCTGTCCAAAGTGCTGAAACTCCAGCCGTGACCGAGATTGACCTCGTTCTTCAGATCTGGAGGAAGCAGGTAGAGACAAGCTGGACTTTGTTTTCTGGTTAAATTGAGCCAGAAAACCTTTTCTCCGTCAAGCCTTATTATGTCCTTGCCATCTTGGACCCTCAGCTCCTTCAGCAAGGGCGGGGCCAGGAGCACAGAGGCAGGACATGTGACAGATACCAGGCACTCGACAAAGGCCTGTCAAGCCAGTAAGCCTTTTGTCACTTCTCACAGGAACGAGTCGCCGCTGCCAGGGGCAACAAAGTCAGGTGATTGTGTCCCGGGCTCTAAACTTAACTCAGACGTGGCCTCTGCATACATCCCTGAAATGGAATGGGCTCGGGGTGTGGAGGGGCTCAGGATTCGCCCTTTTCCTCCCTCACTGGCCGGAGCCTTTGACCCTCCTGGACCCGCCGGGACTGGTGAGAAATCCTCCCTGGCTGTCCCCAGGTAAACGATGCTTCCAACATCCTTTCAAAGTGATTGG
>NW_005871256.1:1498581-1508461 GCF_000147115.1 Myotis lucifugus
AGAAACTTAGTTACAACCAATGAAGGCATTAAAGGGCCTGTTCTCAACACATCAGAGGCTGCAGGTGGCAGACAAGGCTAAGCAGCCCTGGGGCCAAGGAGAGAAGGGACGGGGCGGGCTGCTGCCAGCACGGTGAGGAGTCAGGTGGTTCTGGCACCTGCCAGGTGGGCTCAGGGATGACTGACAGCAGCCTCGGAGCCTATCTCAGCAAACGACCTGGGAACAGAGTCAGCGGGTGGGGGTCCGGGAGCAGCCACTCCCTCACCCAGCTGGCCTGCCTGTACATGGGCAAGAGCGCCCCGGGCTGGCCCCTCTCTGCCTGCCCTCCCTTGCTCTGAGCCCAGCTTCCCCGACCCTGCAGCCGAGAATCAAGATAAGGGGTGGGGGGTCTGGAGGGACGCGAGACAGTGGACAACAGAGACCCGAGGAAGCACTGGCACCCACCTCGCTCCAGCTCGCTCACCCTCTGCAGCAGCGCGTTCAGGGTGCTCTCTGTCTTCTGCCGGTGAGCCGAGGTCTCGTTGTGCAGCAGGGACTTCTCGTCCTCCAGCTCCGCGACCTTGCGCAGCAGCTGCCTCTCCAGCTCCCCCAGCCGCCGCTGGAGCACCTCTCGGAAGTCGCCGGGCAACGCGGCGGTAGACACGTTCCCTCGGAGCTGGTGCTGGGGGGGCGGGGGGGAGGGGGGAGGAACAAGCATTAAAGGCCAGTCAGAAAGAAACTGTGACATGCAGCTCTGACGGCCCCGCCACAGGGGGAGCTGCTTCCCAAAACGGGAGCATCACCCCAGTGGAGCTGATGACACAAAGGGGAGCGGTTCACAGATGCTTTTTTTTTTTGGTATGGCAAGGATTTCAAAGTCAGACAATTACTTTGCGGCAGTATCTGAAACTTAGGAATCTCATTCTTCCCCTCTCAAAAAAATCGATCTTGGCACCTCTAACTAGAAAGACAAAATGTTAACCAACATCTATCATTTTCCAGCAAAACCCCAAACACAGCCAGGATCTTTTTTTTTTTTAAGGAGTTAATCAAACGGTACTCGACGCGGATGCACTTTCATCTAGAAATGGAAACAGCCCCCCAGTGTGGCCCAAATGCTGCGTGTGGAGACATCACTGGAAACGGAGATCTAAAACACGACGACCCTGAATTCCAGGAACCCGGGCTTCTGATGCCGCTTCTACCCCCTCCTCCTCCCTGTTCCTGTCACTCCCCTATCACCATGCGAGCTCCGAGGCAGCCTGCCGCTTCCCAGCCGCCAGCCCCAGCCAAACTATGTGTCCCCTCTCTCCAAGCTCCAAATTGCTGAATGCAGTGACTAGGACCTGCCTCCCAGGGTGGTTGCAAGGGGTAGAATTAGATACTATGTCTACACGTCTTTAGGGCTCCAAAAAGGTTAGCTGTTATTCATCATAATGAATTAAGGAATACACAGATGCTGGAAATACCGTCTGTAACCATCATGCCCCGGGTAATCCTCAAATAATGTTGCAATAATCACCACTTGTCATTGAAACCTAGCTTTGCTAAGAAGGATTTTGGTAAACATGTTGCACAGAAACGTCCACACTTCGTAGCAGAGATGGAAATGAAATGAAGGTTTCTCTCTCAAAGTTCCAAACTGCATCTGCCTTCGGAGAGAAGCTGGGATAAGGTCCTTTCCCACAAAGCACGCGGGAAGGGCACCTTAGGACCGCGCGGCTCTCCAACGGATGCCTTTGAAGTTAACCCGGCTTCCTCCAAGGTGAGTCCCGGTGCGGGGTGCGGCCGTGACCCTCCAGCCCGCGCTGCGCTCGCGTCCCGCCGCTCCGGACCACCCCGACCTGATTTAATAACGGAAATGCGGGGGGCCAGGGGCCGCTGACCTCACGCAGCAACCTCAGGTCACCCCGCAACAGCCTCCCGGAGCGCGCGGGGCCCCGGGAGACTCGGGGACTTGCAAGAAGAGATCGGGGACTTGCAAGAAGAGAGCAGGATCGGCCAGCCCGAACCTCATGGAGTGAGTGGCCGCCCAGTGAGCAGTCCTGGCGCGCGGGGGACTTACAGGGTGGAGGGTGTGAGCCACGCAAGTAGGATCTAGACCTCCCGCCCCAAACCCAGCTCATTCCATTCCCGCGTGGCCTCGTGGGCAGGACCGCGCGCCCCACCTCTGCCCGGCCGTCCCCCGCCCGTAGGACCCCGGCGCCCCGCTACCTCCAGGCTCTCCAGACGGTCCTTGAGGGTCTGCAGCGAGCGGCTGAGCTGCTCCACCAGGTGCCCGGGGTCCCGCGGCAGGTCGCCCATGGTGTCCTTGCCCGTGGCCGCGCGGCCCGGCGCCTTGGCGCCGGCCAGCCCCTCGAAGCGGCCCGTGGGCCGTGAAGCTCGCTGATGGTCCGCGCTGCGCGCCAAGAATTTTCTTTTTGTTGAAACGATGGTCTCTCTCAGCTGTAGCACCGCCGTGCGCAGCTCCTCCTCGGGGCTCAGCGCGCCGCCCGGCCCCCCGGGGGGGGAATTCCCGGCGCGCGCCGCCTCCGGGGGCAGCGCGATGCACACGAAGCGGCTGCCGGGCGCCGGGACGTCCTGCGCCGCGGCGGCCACGGCGAGCGCCACCCCGGCCGCCAGCAGCGCCAGCATCGCGCCGTCGCCGCGCTCACTCTGGCATCCGCGGGCGGGAGCCGTCGGGGCGCGCGGCTGGGGCGCCTTCAGGGCGGGCGGACGCCTGGCGCGGTGCCGGAGGGGAGCGGGGCTAGAGTCCGCGGAACGGCCGCCGCACCCGGCGCTCTGGCTGGGCCGGCCCGCGCGTCCCTTTCTTAAGCTGGGGGGTGGCGGCGCGTGGGGCGCGGCGCCGCGAGCTCTGATTGGCCCAGACGGGCGCGCATCACGCGAGAGGCGGGGCAGGGGTGCCTTCTCACCGCGGGCAGGCACGGGGGCGCGAGCTCCAGAAGCCCCCCAGAAAGAAAGGGCTGAAATTTAAAAAATCCCCGGGGTGCCCTTAGGAGCCTTGGCCGGCGAATCCAGTTGCCCCTCTGACCCACCCGAGGAGGCCGACGGCGCTCCCCGAAGAGAAGCTGGGAGCCCCCTGGTGCCCCGGCGCCCCAGGTGAGGTTGCTGGGCGCCAGGCGCGGCGGGAGGACTCGCTTACCGGTCGCCGCAGCCCCGAAGTGGGGGTCGCTGACACCCACTTCACAAGGGAGAAAGGTGAGACGTCCCTGGAGGGTCTTGAACCCAGGGCTGTGGTCTCGGGGCACCCGTGGCTGGCGTGGGCTGCTGCCACTTGACGCTGAAGGTGAGAAGGAGACACACGAGGCTCCCCAGGACACACACCCCCCTCCGCATCCACGTCCCTGTCCCCGCCTGGGGAAGATCCTCAGGTCCGCGGGGACGGACTCAGGCTGCAGGCGCTGACTGCTGGAGGGGTCGCCCTCACACAGTGCGTGCAACAGGCGTGGAGTGGGGCCAGGGTCAAGGCCACGCGCAAAGCTCTCGACAGCCCACCAGATGGGGACCTTATTCAGCAAGACCTGGGCGGGATGGGGTTCATTCCACCGCAGTCATCGTAAATGGTGCCACGGAGTAAAGCCGTGCCCCACCCATGTGCTAGTATATGGGGTGCGCACATGTCCGGTTTCTTAGTTTGAGACCCCTGTGCTCAGATTCTTGGAGAGAACAGATATGGACAGAAACCCCAAAAGGCAGGAGCACATTCGTTTCCAAATCTTGTCTGTGATTTACAAACAAGTTCCAGGAGATTTTCAATGCACAGCTGCAGACTGAGCTGGTTTACTGCACGTTATAAATGGAAATCCTCATTTTTTTCCTCTATGTTTTTTAAGAAATCCAGTTGCAAGGCCATTCATCACATTATCCGTTATACCAGAAACAAATGGATTTGTCACTTGTGCACAGAAGCTGAGGTTGATTCTGTATCAAACTGTATCAAAACAAATAAAATCATGATGATGATATAAAATAGACTGCAGTGATTAATCTCCAGAAACCCAATTTTGATCTGCTTTGCACTTCAAACAATAGCTTCTGTTATGTAAAGAGCTGTTGGATATTCAAGGACAATGTTGCTAAATTATAAGAAAAGGTCTGTTCATGAAAATCTCTTCATGGATGAAATGAGAGACAGGAAGTCCGGTCTACACAACACCCGAAGCAGAGGACAGTGAACTCGGCGATGGCTCAGGTAAGAGCATTCGTTAATAGAAAAGGTGTGGGTGGGCCTGGGGAGGGGGCATTGGGCTAATGTCACCAGCAGAACAGGTATCAGCTTCACACTGTCAATTCGACCTTGGATAGATTCATGCCTCCTGCATCTTTCTGACTCCAACCCCTTGGGAACTCCAGAAGTTTAAAGGAGCTCACATTATACACAAATTGCAATTATGAAGGTGATGAGGTTGCAAAGCACTTTATAAAATGCTACATTTTAGATGATTCCGTAAGGCACCAAATCCAGACAGGTTCAGAATGATCCAGATAAGGATTTCACTTTCAATTTTCAACTCATTGGGTTGATTTTTATTTATTTATTTTTTAGACCACGGTGGATCTTAATTGCATGTGACAATAGAGTGCTATAGCTCCATATATCCTTTCTTGACACAGACCGAAGCATTTATATTTTCAACTACTTGAAATACAGCCTGGTTCCTTTAATAATTAAATAAAATCAAGTGTTTCCAGAATTCTAATTTCCTCCTGCACAAAGAAAGCACGAAACAAAAATAACAAAGCCTATATCCCCCAATAATTACTCTTACATTTCCCAAAAGAGGTTGCTATGTGAGACCTAATCAGGGACATTGCCAAAGCCCAGACGGAAAGACGGAGGCCTTTAAGATGTTATTTTGTTTGAACGCAGTATAAGCAGAGGGCTTAGGTACAAGAGTAGATGCTATTTGGGGTTTTATTTTGTCTTCCTGACGAGAAGTCGGCTGGCTTAGGAACAAGGGACTGAGGCCTAATAACAACACTGTCACTAGCTAAGTGGTTTATGGCAAGTCACGTACCCTCTATGGACATCTGTTTGCTCGTGTAGAAGATTTGAGGATTAGACTGGGCTCTCCAAAGACACACCCACCCACCCCCGGCTCTGCTCAAGAGCTGACAGTTTGAGCAAGAATCACTGTTCAGGGAGATGAAGGTCCCAGGACTTTGTTCTTTCTGCTTGTGTTAGGAACCACCTGTGTCCAGGGCGAGCCTGGGAAGGCAGGCAGGGGGTGTGTGTATGCAGCAGGCAAGCGTCCGCATCCGGGGATGCTGTGGCTGTGATTGAAACCTGCTCTCCACAACAGGAAAGCTCACCCTTGATCTACTCACAGCACAGCAACTTGTCTGCCTGAAGGATCCGCGTGTCTGACTCAGCTCCCCGCGAGGGTGGCGATGAGTGGCAGAGACCTGGGCCCACAGGTTTCCCTCTGCTTGAGAAGTCGTGCAGCTCTGCAGCCGTGAATCAGCGCCACCCCACCTCTTAGTGCAACTGACGCAGCAGCCTAGTAACCACCCACTCATTCCCTTTGTCTCCGGGCTCCCGGGTCAGCTGAGAGCCCCGTGTGGACTCGCACCGGGTACTGGGAATCCTGATGAGCTCATTCTGCCTCCATTTGATTGCCCCATCTGTTTGGTTCCCTTGTTCTTCTCACATGCATTTTTCATCTCGGTCTTCTGGGAGATGTGCTAATTTCCACCGTGGTGTCAGAGGACCCCATCTTCCACTTTCTTACATCTCTTCCTCTCTGTCTCAGCGCCACTTGGGAAGTCAAGAATGCGGTGTGAGCTCCAGGAACAGCCGCCAAGGACAGCCCCCTGCAAATGGAATCCGGGAGCTGTCCTCGGTGCTGAATTCCCATTGGGCGGACTACAAGTGTGCGGGGTGGAGGTTTGTGTGTGTTTTTTTGTAGGGGGCGGGGTGGGATTCAGTGCAAATACAAAACGAAATGTAGAGGCTCCAGAGAATTGTAACTAAAACTCTCTTAAGCCTAAAATGCGAAGGCCCTTTCAGGGGTGGATTTTTTCCCCCCCACTAGACTGAACTCCACCGGTAGAGTAGAAAGTGCTTGAGCTTTGGAATCAAGCAGCTCTAGTTTCAACCCCAGTTTTATAACTTGCCATTTGACCTTGAGAGGCTGGCTTGACCTCTCCGCGCTTCAGTTTTCTTGTCTCTAACATCAGAGCTAAGTTTACTATGGAGCATTATTGTCAAGCTGCCGTGAGAATGAATGTAACATGTCTGGCATACAGCAGGTGCACAATAGATGTCAATTGTCCCTTTTTCTTCACTGAGTTCAGAGCTAAATTATATAAATTCTTTTTTTAAAAGTTAAAAATTTTCCTTTATTTTCTACAAAATCCATTTGAAATTAAAGCACGAATTCTTGAAAAAAGAACAGGCTAACCTCTTTGGAGGAGAAACAAGGAATGAGAATTTCAGGAAAACTTACTGGTGTTTCAGCAAGAGGAAGTTATCCTACTTTGTGTGTGTGTGGGGGGGTTAAAAGATAAAATTATTGTGTTTTTTAAACTTTAATTATAGGATTCAGTCCAACTATTTCACATCTACACTCACTTAGCAGATATCACTAGACTGTGTACCCAACTGTTTTTAACAAACAAAAAAGGCTTTTGGTGGCATCCTCTGATTTCAAGCAATAGAACAAGTTGCTGGATAGATCAGGTGTAGTATGTTAGTTCTGTTCTTAAAAGAAGAGGATAGTAGACTTGGGATGGGAGGAAGCTGTAGGAAAGGACCTCATCAACTTGGTTTGCTTGGAGAAAATCAGTTTCTCTATATTAGGAAACTCTGAAAAACTGCCTCTTTCACATAAGTTACAAGTAGTGAATTTGGTCTGTATCTAATAAAAATGTGTAGCTTAAGCCCAGTCAGTGTGGCTCAGTGGTTGAGTGTTGACCCATGAACCGAGAGGTCCTTAGTTCGATACCCAGTCAGGGGTTGTGGGCTCAATCCCCTGTGGGGGACGTGAAGGAGGCAGCCGATCGGCATGTCTCTCTCATCGATGTTTATATCTCTCTATCCCTCTCCTTCCCTCTCTCTCTAAAATCAATAAAACATTTTTTAAAGTTATTAGCTTAATAGTTCTGTATAGGTCAGGCACACAGATAGCTTGCTTGAATCTTTAGAAGTGAGAAGTTATACATATATGCATAACCCATGGACACAGACAATAGGGTCGTAAAGGCCTGGGGCGGGGGAGGGGGGGAGGCAGGTTAGAAGAGGTCAATGTGGGAAACAGGAGATCCATGTAATACTTTTAATAATAAAGATTGAAATATATATATGCGCATCTATATATATAAAAACCTAAGCGACTGAACAACCGGTCGACTGGTCGCTATGATGCACACTGACCATCAGGGGGCAGACGCTCAACACAGGAGCTGTCCCCTGGTGGTCAGTGCACTCCCACAGCAGGAGCGCTGCTTAGCTGACCTACTGGTGCCAGACGCCATGGCTCAAGCCTCTCCCACCTCCACGGCAGTGGCAGGCTCAGTGGGACTGGGATGAGCAGGAGCAGTGCTGGCCCAGGCTCAGGCTCCTCCCCTGGCCTGCAGGGATCGGGCCAAGGGGTCCTGGATTTTGAGAGGGCTCAGGCCAGGCTGAGGTACCCCACCCTTGCACGAATCCATGCCCCAGGCCTCTAATATATATATGAGTTGGAAGAGATTTTTATAGAATTTAGGAGATAGTTTCAGAAAGGTTAAAAGGTCATCTGGTTACTTAACAACAGGGCCAGGCTGGACTGAGGTTCTCTAGTTCCCTGTCGAGGGCTCTTGTCGTCTCTGTAGCACTCCCTAACTTACTCATTAGACCCGTTTCAATGCTTGGCTTACTCAAAAACAGCTTTCTTAAAAACCAGTAGTTTTCCACACCAAACCCAATGATCATTTTTCTACAATTCTCCTGAAACATTGTTGGCTAAGTCCTTTTTATTACTAAAACTTTCCATTGTTGGTTTCTACGGCATTGTATTCTTTTGGTTTTCCTTCTTACTTTCTGAGCATTTTCTCTTTCTTTCTTTCTTTCTTTCTTTCTTTCTTTCTTTCTTTCTTTCTTTCTTTCTTTTCTTCCTCTCTCTCTCTCTCTCTCTCTCTCTCTCTCTCTCTCTCTCTCTCTCTCCTACCTTCTCAATACATGTGTCCAAAGTTGAGTTGTCATAGCTCTCTCCTTTCTCTCACCACAATCTCTACATGAGCAGTTCATACTCTTAGCTATGATTTCTATGTTAGTGTCTCTACCGCTCATCGGCACAGAGCTCCGAACTGCATGAGAGACATCTCAAGGATATACTACCAGCACCTCTAACTCAATGTGTCCTCAACTAAATTCATTGTTCTCTTCCCCATCTCCTCTTTCCTTCCTCCTGCAGTCCCTATTCCTGATGCATTAATGCTTTCCAAGTCATCCAAATTGAGAATTTTGTAGTTACTGTGTCTCCTCTCCAACCCCTCAAATCCATTCCAATTCTAGTGAGTTTCTAAGTTCTAGTTATACTTTTACAATATGTCAACTCTACATTCACGGCTACAACCTCATGACTGCTGTTCTAAACTATACGATCGCCTCCTAACTGAATTCTCCAACTCTTCCATCTGCATTTCAGCTACTCCAGCATTTTATTTCCAGGCCTGTTTTCCTGAAGCACAACTCTAAAGCCTTTAACTCCTCTGCTCAGAAACCTTCAGTGTTTCTCTGTGCAAATTTGTAGACTCCTTAGTCTCCATCATCTGCCTCCCAACTTCCTATTCAACCCTGTTTTCTACTCTATTCCTTGATCTACCCTTCACTCCAACCACAGTAAACTATTTGAGGCTTTTCATACGTAACCCGCACTTCCCATCCCTCAGATTTGGAGTTGAGGTTGTTTCCTACGTCTGGAATGACCTTTCTACCAGTTCTAGAACCACAAGCTCATCCATGCTTCACAGCTCTACACACCTGTTGCCTTTCCCACAAAGTTCACCCTGATTTTGCTCAATCTCAAGTGATACTATAAAGGACAGTAGCTTATCTTTGCATTCTTTAAACAACCTTTTTAAAATATATATCTTAATTGATTTCAGAGAGGAAGGGAGAGGGAGAGAGATATAGAAATATCAATGATGAGAAAGAATCATTGACTGGCTGCCTCCTGCACACCCCCTACTGGCGACTGAGCCTGCAACCCAGGCATGTGCCCTGACTGGAAATCCAGCCCTGACCTCCTGGTTCATAGGTTGACGCTCAGCCACTGAGCCACGCCAGCCAGGCTCTTTGCATTCTTTATCTCTGGATTACAATGTTCTTCTGCACTGGACAGCGAGTTTCTTAAGGGCAATGTCTAGGTCTGATGTACTTTCACCTTTCAGTAATTCCTGTTGGATGTCTTTGTGCATCATTGTGATGGTGCTGTGGGAGAGAAACAGAGGTTTTTGCTCAGTAGAGAGTCTGTCCTGTAGTTTTGCAGGAAGAAAGTCACTGTGTTAAAATGGCAGAGGACATGTTCAAGGAGAAGTTGGGAATTGAATTAGCTTTTGAAAGGGATACTGGAGGGCACGATAGATAGAAAGCGTTGGGTCCCTTAAGGAGCAGGCAAGGGAAGGGAAGGCTGAAGCTGTTGGAGAAAAACTAAATAGGTGGTTAGTAATCTCTGACTTTCAGCCCTCTGTTCCAGATCCGTTCACTGTTTCCAAGGATACCTTACGATACATTTCTCTCACTTCCTGTCGATACCACCCACCCAGCATCCATAAGGAAAGACAGGGATATTACTTTGGCCAGGTGACCAACTAGCTACTTGCAGATGAACAAAAGATGAGTAGTAACAATGCCACTGAGCCAAGGGACAGGGAATTTGTGGTGAAATGTCTCCTATAATCAGTCTTTCTGAAATTCCCC